>NC_062566.1:70137348-70440378 GCF_022837055.1 Prionailurus viverrinus
GGAAGCAGGAGTGAGGGATCAGAGAGTGAGACAGGAAGGGAAGAAAAGCCAACTGAAGGGTGTTTTATTGAGATTGCAGTTGAAGGTTGGGGCTCCTGGGTGGCTCAGTCAGTTGAGCGTCCAACTTCAACTCAGGTCATAATCTCGCGGTTTGTGGGTTCGAGCCCCATGTCAGGCTCTGTGCTGACAGCTTGAGCCCGGATCCTGCTTCAGATTCTGTGTTTCCCTCTCTTTCTCTGTCCCCCTCCCACTTGTACACTCATGCTCTCTCCCTCTCTCTCTATCTCAAAAGTAAGTAGATATTAAACATTAAAAACAAAACAAACAAACAAACAAAAAAGACAGTGCAGTCGAAGGCAATGGAAGGTGAATTTCAGTAGAACCTCCAAATTTAGAGAATGCCTCTAGGATTGTCCACAAGAAAGATGGGAGGCTGGAATATTCATCCACCAAGGTCTATAGCCATTGGTTGAAGATTGCACCTGGGGGCACTAATTACCTTGCATTTCCTGGCTGTGTTTGCATCAGAGTGGGCAAAGAGAGGGGTGATGAGCAAGCGCCCAGCCCATCGTGTGGAAAAATGACCAGTGATGGTTAATTTTATGTGTCAACTTGGAGGGTGTTTTGGATGAGATTAACATTGAAGTCAGTGAATTTTGAATAAGGCAGCCTTCATGATGTGGGTAGGTGTCATCTTATCAGTTGAAGCAATTACCCAACAGCAGGAATTCATCAGCACTCCTGGGTCTTCAGTCTCTTGGCCTTTGGGCTGAACTGGGATCTCAGCTCTCCTGGGTCTCTACCTATTGGCCTCTGGACTGGCTCACACTGCAGATTCCGGACTTGGCAGTCTCCATAATTGTGTGAGCCACTTCCTTGTAATAAATCTCTAATAAAACCTATATTTACATACATACACACATGCACACACACCCTATTGGCTCTGTTTCTCTGGAGAACCATGACTAATATGGCCCTGAAGCAGAACGTAAGTCAGGGTTCAGACTCGAGATAGGATGCTGGCAGCGCAAGGTGAATCTGGCCTCACACATGACTGTCCACCACAGCTGTGGCTGAACTCAGAGATGTGATGAGCACAACCAGGACATCTGCTGGAAATGATAAACAAGGTGAAGACAGCCTGCGGGTTTGGTAGCAAAGAGGACTTTGGTGATCTTTGTGAGAGGAGTTTTAGGTTTCATTTTGAGTGAGTTAATGAGTGAAGGATCTGAGGAAGTAGAAGCAGAGAGCAGACATGACTGTTGAGAAGTTTGGTAGTGAAGGAAGGAAAAGAGGAGAAGATGTTAGATTAAGCAAGCAGAGTATCAAGGGATTCTTTTCTCTGTTTCAAGGCAGGGAGGACTTTGGGCTGTGGAGAAGAGGGAATGGCAGTAGGGAGGGAAGAGTCACAGACCTAAGAGAGGGAACAAGGACCCTGAGTCGGGACTAAGTATGGATTTCAGGGGCTCAGGTAGAAGGATTAGGTTCACACAAGGATAAAGATGTAATTTTATAAAAAGGAGAAATACCAAATAGGAATTAGGTGAAGATATTACATTGTGTTGAAGAGATAGAAAGGAAAGTAATTTCTATCTGCTCAGGTAAGTAGGGAGGAGAGACGTAGTGTAGAGTAGTGGGTAGAACACGGATTTGGAGTCAGACTGGTAGATCTGGGCTGGGATTTAAGCTTCACCATTTCCGAGTTGTTTGTCTTTGGGAAAACTCCTTAATCTGTATCAATTTCCTTATGTATAAAATGGGGAAACTAGTATTTACCTAGGTGAACAGGTGGATAGAAGTATATGATGCATATGTTACTGTACCTGACACATAATAGGCATTCAAAGATAATCATTGTTAAGTAAAACAATTTTCTAAATGGGAAAAATTAAATGGGACTTGGCCATGGATCAGTTCCTGGGGGAAGTGAGAATAAAGGTGATCATTTATTGGATTTTTTCAGTTCTAGATTTTACATTTGGCTAATAGATTTCATTTCTCTGCTGAAAATTTCCATCCTAGCATCTATTTGCTCAAACTTATTGGTTGCAATTATTTCAAAATCCATGTCTTGTAATTCTAATGTCTTGTTCAGCTGTGGGTCTGTTTCTGTTGAGGTTTTTTTTTTTCCTCTTTGTTCCCAGCCATTTGGTGATATCTTCTGGGATGCTTTGTTAAGTTTCGATTGAATGACAGGTATTTGTATGAAAAATTGTAGAGACAGTTTGTCTCCCGGGATAGTTCTTGTATTTCTGACAGGCAATTAGAATAGAGGAAAATCTCTTTCATCCAATGTAGGCTGCAGCTAGCTGATTTGAAACTGTGTTTCAGTCTTCCTCTGGGCTCTTCTATTTCTAAATTATCCTTTGTGCCAATGATCAATGAACTCTCAGCTCCAAACCCACGCTTCACTTCCTGTTTTGCAATATTGGAGCTAGATTTTGTAAATGTTTCTTTTGCCAGCTGGCACAGTGTTAAGCATTGTCAGTAGAGGGTGCTGGAGGAACACTGGAGGAGGAGGAAGTCTTTTCCTAGTTTTGGTGTTCCTTTGGCAAGGCTCTAGTGGCATGTACAACTTCTCCAGTGCAGGCTCCTGCAAAGTAAGGCAATCAGCGGTGCCCAGTGGCCAACAGCCTCGCCTGGCACCTTCTTGGGTGGCTTCTCGGTGAATTGCAGGTGATGAGGCACTTTCCCCTAAACGACTTCCCTTGGTGCCTCCTTGGACAGTTTTGCAGTGATTTCTGAGGTGCAGTATCTCAGTGACTCCTCCACCAGCCAGTGAGTCACAGGTCTCTTAAATTAGGTCAGAATCTCAGCTCTGGGAGTTTGAGACAGGGTAGGTGGTCTTCCCTGACATTTTATTTTATTTATTTATTTTTTAAAGTTTATTTATTTGGGGGGGGGAGGAGAGAGAGAGAGAGAGAGAGAGAGAGAGAGAGAGAGAATCCCAAGCAGGCCCCATGCAGTCGGCGTAGAGCCCATTGTGGGGCTGGAACTCATGAACCATGAGATCATGACCTGAGCTGAAATTAAGAGTCGCTTAACCGACTGAGCCACCCAGGTGCCCCTCTTCCTTGGTGTTTTATTTTAGCCTTGAGGTAGTGGTTTTTCTCGTATCTGTTATTCCTGTCTTCTTTAGAGTTCTCTTTTTTTCTTACAAGCCAATCTCTCGGTACTCTAATACCCCATTATAGTTGATATTTTATATTCAAGTTTCCTGGTTCAAATTCTTGTGTGATTTCTGTCTCTTGT
Organism: Prionailurus viverrinus; assembly: GCF_022837055.1. NCBI lineage: Eukaryota > Metazoa > Chordata > Mammalia > Carnivora > Felidae > Prionailurus > Prionailurus viverrinus. The sequence continues at coordinate 70,140,601 of NC_062566.1, forward strand.
GTGAACCCTTACTGATTACAGCTTTAGTCTGAGAGTATAGTTCTTCAGGGGCCCTAACTGAAATCCAGGAGTGTTAATCAGGGCCCTCCTTCTCAACAGGTCTTGAACTCCAACATTTGTTTTCTTGGTACCATGAGACTGGTGAAATTTCTTCTCAGACCCTTACCTAATAATTGGGGACCATCACTCTGCCTACAACATCTTGTTTCTCAAAACCAACTATTCTGGTATTGGATGAACAATACCATATATTAGCCACCAGGTCAAAGTACAAAGAGCTCTTAACTTCAATATGGTATCTCAGTAGTGGCGAATGAGATGATTGTTCAATAAGTCTTTTCATTAATCTATGGGTAGGACTGTATGCAGAGAATACGTGGGACATATGGAATTGGATATAGACTAAAGACGGAGCAAAAGGAAATGAGGCTCCTTCCATATGCTATAGCAAAGCAAGCTAGATATGATTCTAAGGGGCTAGGTAGCAGTTCCTATAGAACAAATTAAAGGTAATGAGAACAAGTTAAAGGTAAATGGTAATGAGGAATCCAATTTTAGGGTTGGATTTTGCTTCCTATGGTAGCTAAAGGGGGGATAGCTAAAGGTTGAAGAATAAAAATCTCAGAATACAGAATATTCCATCTCAAAGCCCAGAAGAAAATACAGCACAGCTGTATGCATCTTTCCCTGTAGATGTCAGATGTAAACTGAATTCTGAAGCTGATCTTGCACGTTGTTGAACTGCAGATAAGTTTACAACCTCATCAAGATTATGCAGTGAAAGTAAGAATAATGATCCGGAAAAAGATCAAGATCTTGACAATCCAAATATGGCCATAAGAAAAGAACTAGGGGTCTTGGGAAAAAGCCAATCCCACAGACTCCTTTGAAACGGTTTTTCATCGTGTCCCTCTGACAGAGGGGAGAGTGCTTTACTATTTCCTACCCCACGCCTCATGTCCTTATACTCGTCCTGTGACCAGGATAAACCAGAGAGTGAGAAGCAATAACATACCAGAGTAAATAGGAATGATACTCTTAAGAAGCTGCAGGAAATTTCTGGGGCAAAATCTGGGGGATTCCGTGTGATTATAAAATTTAATGCGTGTGATCATGAATTTGTGAAAGACGACAGGGGGCACCTAGGTGGCTCAGTCGGTTAAGTGACTGACTCTTGGTTTCGGCTCAGGTCATGATCACAAGGTTCATGAGTCCCAGCCCTGCATCGGGCTCTGTGCTAACAGTGTGGAGCCTGCTTGGGATTCTCTCTCTGCCCCTCCCCAGCTTGCTCTCTCTGTCTCTCAAAAATAAAAATAAATAAAATTTTAAAAAATTAAAAAAAAGAAAAATGGCAGAAGATAATTTTAGATTGGACCAAATTAATTGAAGTAATGATCTACAATGTATATTGTGAGTGCTTAGCAGCCCACAAAAAGCTCAGCATCTGCCATTTTTTTCTTATTTTAAATGTTTTGTTTATTTTTGAGAGAGCACAAGTGGGGGAGGGGCAGAGAGGAAGGGACAGAGGATCTGAAGCAGGCTCTGTGATGTGGGGCTTGAACTCACGCACCAGGAGATCATGACCTGAGCCAAAGTCAAGATGCTCAACCAACTGAACCACCCAGGTGCCCCAGGATTGGCCATTTTATTTTATTTTATTTTTTTTTTTTTAAATTTTTTTAACGTGTATTTATTTTTTTGGGGACAGAGAGAGACAGAGCATGAACGGGGGAGGGGCAGAGAGAGAGGGAGACACAGAATCGGAAGCAGGCTCCAGGCTCTGAGCCATCAGCCCAGAGCCCGACGCGGGGCTCGAACTCACGGACCGCGAGATCGTGACCTGAGCTGAAGTCGGACGCTTAACCAACTGAGCCACCCAGGTGCCCCAGGATTGGCCATTTTAAATGTCTCTATGGTTTTGCCTTTTGCATGATGATTCAGGAGAAGCATAGTTGTTGTTGAGACTTGAGAGAACAGTGTCCCTGGTTGTAGAATGAGGGCTCTGTTGCTGTAAACAACATCATGGATAGCATCCCTAAAATAGGATAACCAGAAATCTCATAAAGTTGTTTCTTCTTAACTATAAAATGAACTTTATTTGTTCTGTATAATGCTTAATGAGGATAATTATGTGGTAAGTCAAGAAAATATCCTATATTATTTAAAAATTTTTTTAATATTTATTTATTTTTGAGAGAGACAGAGTGTGAGCTGGGGGAGGGGCAGAGAGAGAGGGAGACACAGAATCTGAAGCAGGCTTCAGGCTCTGAGCTGTCAGTACAGAGCCTGATGTGGGGCTTGAATTCACAAGCTGTGAGATCATGACCTGAGCCGAAGTCAGATGCTTAACTGACTGAGCCACCCAGGCAACCCCAAAATATCTTATATTAGGGGAAAGAGACAACATGTGTAACTGGAATTTATGGATAATCCCCAAATCCGTTTCTCTAGTTTGCAGAGGCTGCTAATTTGCCCCAGTAGTCTTTCTCCCTATCTTTCTTAGTAACAGAATATGACATTTTTAGCTAGACTTATGTCCACTTGGAATAAATACATTTCCCAGCCTCCCTCACAGCTGTATGTGGCCATATGACTAAATTCTGGCCAATTGGAATATATATGATGTGGGTAGGGAGAGGGTATGTATTCTTTGGCTTTTCTTTTTTCTTGTTTGTTTAAATATGGACATGATGGTTGGATATTGAGCTGGATCCTTTATGGATCTTCTGTGAAGTGGAATGCTAGGGATGGTGGAACAGGAAGACAGAAGGAGCTTGGAAGCCAGATAGCTGTGGAGCTGCCATACTGAGACTTTGCATGCCTACCTGTAGAGCTTTTATATGAGAGAAAAATAAACTTCCATCTCATTTAAGCCACCATTATGTCAGGTTTTTATGTCATATACGGCCCATGCCTAATTCTAATGGATGCACCTAGTTATCTAAACACCATCTCTTACCAAATCTTCAATTGGTCAACAACTATCTCCTATGAATCTATGTATCCTAGAGCTTAGCATGGTTTCTGACACATAATAGATGTTTGATAAAGGCTCCTATCTATCTGCTCCACAGTGTCTGGTGGGGGACTTGAAGGCTGGGAGCTAGAATCCTCACATGTGTAGCAGTTGATATTGACTGTTGGCTGAGACTTTAGCTAGGGCAACTGGCTGTACCACATACATGTGACTTCTCCATGTGTCTCGGGCTTCCTGGAAATATGGCAAGCATTGAGAAAGAGAGACAGAGAAAGAGAGAGAGAGAGAGAGAGAGAGAGGAAGAGAGCACACTCCAGACAGAATGTATATTCTTTTTATGACCTAGCCTCGAAAGTTATTGTATGCCATTGGTTAAGGCAATCACAAGCCCCTGGTTACAATCAAGGGGGAGAACACAGACCTCCCATCTCTGGGTGGCAGGACTAGCAGTTACACTGTAAGAAGGGCATGTTGAATGGGATAAATACCTACATCTTTAGAAGATAAAGTCTATCACAGTCTGCCTACTGGTCATAGCAATTCACATCCCTCCCACACTCATCCCCTGCCCTTAAAATCTTCAAGTCTCATCCCATCATGGCACAAAGCTCAGGTGCAAGGGCCCAGATCTCATCCTAGCTCCTGGACCTCAAGCCTGAGCAAATGTTGCATAACAAATCTTCCCAAAACTTAGTAGCTCCTTCTGGGTATATATTATCTAATTGGGAGATAAGATGTAAACATGTGAAAAGTTATATACTAATAAAAGGGTTTAACGATAACCAATGAAATAATGTTTTTTTCTAGCTATTGATATATCTGTTGCTTTGTGTGAAGAAAAATTTCAAAATTAAAATTGACATTTAGCCATAAGAAAGAACAGGTCTTTTTAATGATATCTACAACATGGATGAACCTTGAAAACATTATGCTAAGTAAAAGAAGACAGGCACAAAAGTTGACGTATTATGTTATTCCATTTATATGAAATGTCCAGAATAGGCAATCTATGGAGACAGGAAGTTGATTAGTGGTTTCCAGCAATTACGGGAACAGGGGAATAGAGAATGGCTACTAACCGCCTTTTTGGGGTGTTGAAAATATCCTGGAATTAGATATATATGGTGAAGGCTGCACGACTCTGTGAATATACTAAAATCTACCGAGTTGTGTGCTTTCAAAGAGTGAATTTTGTGGTAAGTGAATTATGTTTCAAAAACATGTAAAATTATTAAAAATTTTTCTTTGATCAATCATGAATGAAATAGAAGAACAAATTTGGCTCTATTGTCTATATGGGAAGATCAATTTTTACAAAGTCATTGACAAATTTGTAAAAATTAAGACCTGGAACAGAAATTGTCGTGTCATAATTCATTCCTATGGCAGATCAATATGTAAATATGTTTTTCCTTTTTATTTAAGATAAAAAATATATGTATATAATTATAATTATTAACCCATTGCTTTTTCTTTTCTTGTTCTGTAACATATATATGTTACTGGCATTATTATGAACATATTAGGTCAGTAAAAGAAAATTTGTACTCTGTATTTCTTTTCTGGTCATGATTATGTTTCATATCATCATTAATACTGAAAATAATCTTTTGTTACAGAAGAGATGGGCTTTGAAAATCATATACTTCAGTTGTCAAATATGTAAGGTATTTGTTGTTACTGACAGTCTCAGTCAGGAAAAATCAGTCAGGAAAAAAATCAAGGTCTAAACCGGGGTAGCAATGAAGGGAATAAAAAGGAGGTAGATACTGCATGAATAAAACATACTTTTCTATGGGGTACCTGAGTGGCTCGGTTGGTTGGGTGTCTGACTTCAGCACAGGTCATGATCTCACCATCTCATGGTTCATGGGTTTGAGCCCCGCATCGGGCTCTGTGCTGACAGAGTCTGGAGCCTGCTTCAGATTCTGTGTCTCCTTCTCTCTCTGCCTCTCCCCTGCTCACACTCTGTCTCTCAAAAATGAATAAACGTTAAAAAAATTAAAAAACAAAAACATAATTTTCTACGGTTATTGGAGCAAAGAAGAGGGAGATGTCAAGTACGAAATATATTTCCAGCTTGACAATAACTGGAAATCTTGGGGGCTTGGTTTATAAGTATAGGTACCCAATGCCTAGAACTGCCTCTGAACATAAAGGTACTTACTTCAATACATATTTTTTGTTTGAATGAATGATCTTGTACAGGCACATCTTAGCTGCCTCATATACTCTCCACCCATCTTTTTACTGTAGCTATTACTGCGGCAACTAACTGCTTGCAGGCATCACCTGACAGTATCTGCTCCCAACTACAGCACCTAGCTTTTGCCTTTTCCCTGGGGAATTCTTCACTGCAGCCTTGTGGGACACCTATCATTTCTGACACTTGTGTCAACTTGGAAGGGTGAGGGAATTAACAATTCAAGGGGCAACTTTTGACCACTGGGGTAAGAGTCAGTGGGTAAATATTCCTCTCTTTGTCTCTTGACTCGTATTCTATGTGGCTCCACAGAAAGTCCCAGTGGGATAATGTTCCAGTTGCTCAGGGCAGTGACCAGCTTAGTACCACATCCTTGGACCTGCTTTCCCTCATTCCCACTTTCCCTCTTCCCATTCCTCACCTGCCTTGTCCCTTGTGATTGCTTTCCACAATAAACTACCTGCATGTCATTCTTGTCTCAGCCTCAGCTTTTGGGGGGAGTTCAGCCTAACACGGATTCCTATGTAAAATATGGCATGGGCCATATTAGCACTGGTAAAGGACCCACAGACCTAGCTGTGTCACTAACCTCACATGAAGAGATGGGCACTTTTGTCACCATTTGCAGATGCACATGTACCGACAGGAAAAGATCTCCAAGCCATTTGTTAAAATGAGGGGGAAAAAAAAGAACAAGTCATGAAAAATGCTTGCAGCATGGTCTCATGTTCCTGAAAAGAGCAGGTGTGTGTACATGTTAGGAAATGTACACAAAACGGTGGACTGTCACGGTTTACTATATAGTTTTCTACGGCTTGAGTCATTTACAAGGAGAATGTATCTGTGATTAAAAAAATAATAACGTCCACCTCCAAGGCCGTTCAATCAAGGTTGTGAAAGTGCAGAGCACTAGGCAAAGCGTTCCACTAACACAAGGTGAAAGAGAGCCGAACGGCGCTCAGGTTTTCCCGCTAGGGGGCAGCGGAGCGAGGACAAAGGTTAGGCGCGCGAGAAATCTGGGACTGCCGGAGCGAGGGAGGCTGGGTCTTTATGGGCGCCGGGGAGCAGAAGTGTACAGCAACCTAAACGTACAAATACTCGCTCTTCCCCAGGCGGGACGTTGCAGAAGTCATAAATTCCATCCCTCTGCTGTAGCCCAGGCAGATCGGAGGGTTTTCAGAATCTAGGGGATGCCCCGCTCCACTCCCCCCAGAGAAGCTTGGCACTCTGAACAGTCTTCAGGCTCGCTCGTACTACTTCTGCTCTCAACAACTCTCCCCTCTGTTCCCCGCCCTGCCCCCCCCCCCCCCGACACCCGCAGAGGGGAAATTGAGTCACTGGAAGGCGAGGCCAGAGTCGCGGGGGGAATGTGCGCCGACGCCAGCCTCGAGGGCCTTCCAGATGCTTGGAGGAGGGGAAGAGTTCTCCAGGAAAATATACAAAGGGGGGTGAGAGGGGGAGGTGGCTGGCTGGGCAGGAGCTGAGCCAGACACATGGAGAAACGCTGCCCAGGATCAAAGGAAATATGACATTTGAAAAGAATGTGCGCGTCTGCGTGTGTAGCAGAGGGGTGGGGGGCGCGGGGGCGACGTGGGGAAGCAGGGGCTGGGTTGGGGTCTCTTCCCCTGCCCTTCTAGCCTCCGCTTCCCTCCTCTCTCTGCAGCCCCCTCGGGTGGAAGCTGGTCGCGCGAGTCTCAGGGTGTTCCTCGCTCTCCCTCCCTGTAGGTCTCTCCTTCATTTCCGAGATGAAGCTGGAAGGGAAATGTAATTTGAGGAGACCAACCAAAGGGGGAGAAAAAAAAAAAAAAAAAAAGAAAAAGAAAAAGAAAAATCAAACCAGGCCGCCTCCCTGCTCGGCCTCGGAACATTCTTCTCTCCCCGCCGGCCCAGCCTCTTATCCCCGCCCCTCCAGCGTCGCGGTCCTGGGCTCGGAGCCGAAGCAGCTCCGCACGTCACTGGGGTCCCCGGGGGCTGGAGGGGGGGGTCCCCAGGGCGGGCCAGCGGGAGGATGGGAGGGAAGGGAGGGGAGCCGCCTGCGCCGCTGCGGAGCTCCGGCCCGCCGGGCCAGCCCTCCCCTCTTCCCCAGCCCCGCAGAGCCTGTTTCTCATTAGAGTAACGGGCGCGGTCCCCGCCCGGCTCCCGAGTGTTTGTAAACGTCTGACCCGAGGGGCGTTGCTTAACCCTTTAGGTGCGGGCCTGGGGCGCCGCTGAGGGCGCAGCCCTGAGCTGGAGGGATTTAGATGAAAAATCGCTGCGGCCTGTTAGAGAACTTTGAAGTACACATTCTTGCTTGGGGGTCGGGGGCGGGGATGGCACCCCGGCCGCCTTCTGAATCAAGAATCTCTGATCTAACTCCCACTCACCCAACCAGGCCCCACCATACCTGCCCTTCCTTGAAACTCCTGTCCGAGTCTTCCTTCCTCCCCCCCGCCCAGGTGACAGGTGTCCAACCCCGGGGCCCACAAGGTCGCCCGGCTCTGGGCTCCTAGAAAATCTGGCCAGGATTTTCAGGCGAGCCGGAGCGGGATGCCATCGGATCCGAGATTCATTCCAGACTGCATTTCTAGGGAGGAGGGAGCCGACTTCCCGCGGAGGCTAATTAATGGCCCCTCTGGGTGGCTGGGACAAGGGCAGCGGTAAAGTCCGGCCTGGATCACCGCCCGTCAGAGGCTGTGGACCTTTGAACAGTTCCCCAAGACGGCTAAAAGTTCTTCACCTTTGAGGGTTGGGCAGAGACGGTAGCTTGGAAGGGCTAATTCTGCAGGGCAAAGGCTTCCAGGCAGGGCGGCCTCAGACGATGGAAGACCTTTTCCTTTTTAGAGCAGGCTGTAGCCGCTCTGCACCCCAGAGCCCGCTGGGCCCAAAGGCTTGGAGGCGAAGGAGAGAGGAGGTGTCCTTGCTTGAGAGTTGCTGGCTGCACAACTCTTCAGAACTTAAGAAAGGGTCTGCCTGGGCTCTCTACACGGTGGACCCAGGATATGGCCCCTTTAAGGCTCTCGGACCCGGAGCCCCAACTTAGACTAACAAGAGGGTGGTGGTGGTGGTGGAAATGCTCCCGGAGGGATATGATTGTCTCCAATGCGGGCCTATAGGCTTCAGTGAGGTCGCACCAAGCCTGAGGGACCGTTTTCCAATTAAGTTTTGTTCCTTTTTTTTTTTTTTTTTTTTTTGAGGGGGAGGGACTGGAGAGAGGACAGAGGGAGGGAGGGTGGGGGAGGACGAGGGGCGCGTGGTTTTCTCATCTCATCCCTGGAGGAGGGGCTGGAGCATCCCGGGCAGCCAATCAGGGACAGGCTGGGGGGGCGCTTTGAAGAAGTTTGGGGGAAAAAAGTTTGGAAAAGTTTCTATAATAACGAGGGGGCGTCCGGAGGGAGGAGGCAGCGGCGGAGGAGGGGGCGTCACGGAGAAGGGGAGGGAGGGAGCCACGGGTGAAGATACGGCAGCCTCCTGAGCTCCCCCCCTCCCACCCAGACCGGGACCTGGGGGCTCTGGCCGGCTCCATGGGGGCAGCGAGCTGCGAGGATGAGGAGCTGGAATTTAAGCTGGTGTTCGGGGAGGAAAAGGAGACCCCCCCGCTGGGCGCGGGGGGGTCGGGGGAAGGTTAGTGCGGGGCTGGGAAGTGGTCTTGGGGTCAAGAAAGGAAGGGCCCGGAGATCCCGAGACTGGGGATTTTAGGGCAGCGAGCCTGGGGTGGAGGATGAGGGGCTCAGAGGTGGGGGGAAGTCGCAGAGGCTGAGGGGTCTGCGGAGGTGAGGCTGGGGGCCGGGCACCACTTTCTCCTTTTTAGGTCGTGACTGGGGTGGGGGTGGGGGTGCCGTTGGCCGCGCGCCGCCTCTCGGCTGGGCCGTCTTGTCACCGGGCTGGGGGGCGGGCGGGAACAGCGGCCCCGGGAGCCCCGGGCGCTGCCAGGGGAAGGGGAAGGGGGCCCCGGAGCGTGTCCCTCGCGGTCCCGGCCCTGGGCCGGCGGACCCGACGCCCGGGGCTGGGGGAGCTCTCCGGGCCCGCCAGGGCGCCCCTCCCCTCCCCCTCCCCCGCCGGCCGCAATGAGAGGCAGATGGCGGGGACTGAGCCGGGGGCGGCGGCCGCCGCTCTCACGGAATTCGCGCTGCCCGCGGCCCCCTCCCCCGGGCCGGGCCCGGCACGCAGCATCCCCTCGGCTGTACCCCCGCCCCCAGATGGGGGGAGCGAGGGAGGAGCCACCTCCCCTCGTTGCCACAGCCCTGGAGCCCCCCTCCCTTGGCCACTGTTGCGATGGCAACTGGGGCTCCTGCCAGCACCGTTTGGGGGTTTGGGAGCCGCTAATTGGGTTCATGTGTGAGTCGCCCCCAGCCCAGCCCTGCGCTTCCCTAAACACGCCTCCAGGCCCAAATCCAGCTCCTCTCCAGTCGCCTTCCTCACCTTAAGACCCGCCCCGTCTGGTACCCCTGGTTCCAGGGCCAGGGGCTCAGGTTATCCCAGTGGGAAAAGGCCTGGGACGTCTGGATCTGTGCACTCCACCTTCTGAGGTCCAACTTTGCCTTTGTCTTCGTGGCTCTGAAGGGCATCTCAGGACCCAGCCCCCTTATACTGAGGAGGGGGTGGCATACGGGGCGTGGAGGGCTGGCCACTCGAGGAACCCAGACATCTCACCTGCTTCTCTTTGTCCCCATCTCCTGTGGCATCCCTCTCTCTGTTCCCCTCCCTTCCCATTTCGACAGAACTGGACTCAGAGGACGCCCCGCCATGCTGCCGTCTGGCCCTGGGGGAGCCCCCTCCCTATGGCGCTGCCCCTATTGGCATTCCTCGACCTCCACCCCCTCGGCCTGGCATGCATTCGCCACCACCCCGCCCGGCCCCCTCACCTGGCACTTGGGAGAGCCAGCCCGCCCGGTCAGTGAGGCTGGGGGGGTCGGGAGGGGCTTCCGGGGGGGTTGGGGGAGGCCGTGTTCTTGAGTGCCCTAGCATCCGCATCACCTCCATCTCTCCCACGCCCGACCCGCCGGCCACGCTGGAGGACAACCCTGATGCCTGGGGGGACGGCTCCCCCAGGGATTACCCGCCACCAGAAGGCTTTGGGGGCTACCGAGAGACCGGGGGCCAGGGCGGGGGCCCCTTCTTCAGCCCCAGCCCTGGCAGTAGCAGCCTGTCCTCGTGGAGCTTCTTCTCCGACGCTTCAGACGAGGCAGCCCTGTATGCGGCCTGCGACGAGGTGGAGTCTGAGCTAAATGAGGCGGCCTCCCGCTTTGGCCTGGGCTCCCCCCTGCCCTCGCCTAGAGCCTCCCCTAGGCCGTGGACCCCCGACGATCCCTGGAACCTGTATGGTCCGAGCCCCGGAGGTCGGGGGCCAGAGGATAGCTGGCTACTCCTCAGCGCTCCTGGGCCCACCCCAGCCTCCCCGCGGCCGGCCTCTCCCTGTGGCAAGCGGCGCTATTCCAGCTCTGGGACCCCGTCTTCGGCCTCCCCAGCTCTGTCCCGCCGCGGCAGCCTGGGGGAGGAGGGGCCCGAGCCACCTCCACCACCCCCATTGCCTCTGGCCCGTGACCCTGGCTCCCCTGGCCCTTTTGACTACGTGGGAGCCCCACCGGCGGAGAGCATCCCGCAGAAGACCCGGCGGACCTCCAGCGAGCAGGCAGTGGCTCTGCCTCGGCCTGAGGAGCCTGCCCCGTGCAATGGAAAGCTGCAGTCAGGAGCAGAGGAGGCTGTGGCTCCTCCCGGGGGACCTCGGAAGGAGGTGGCGGGCATGGACTACCTGGCAGTGCCCTCCCCACTGGCTTGGTCCAAGGCCCGGATTGGGGGACACAGCCCCATCTTCAGGTGAGGATTGTGCCTAGCACCACCTGTGTCTCCAGCCATCTCACTTAGAGCAGGAGGGTGACGGGATGGGTTTGAAGAAAGGTCCTAGTTCTGTGTCCTTGGCATTTCAGAAGAGAATCTGCAACCAGCTTGGCTGCTGCCATCTACCCAGTTTTGGAGAGCATTAAAAAACAAAACAAAACAAAACAAAACAAAACAAAACAAAAACCCCACCCCCTCCAGACAGATAATTTACAAAAGGACAATCACTCCCTGGGGACCAATAAGGAAAAACCTCTCCCCCACTCCCACCAAGAGGACCACTTAGGTAAAGAAGGAGCATCTCTAGGGTGTTCCCCACCCTTAGCTCTATGCTGGACTGGCTGGGCATGGAACCTGGCTGGATTTCTGCCCTACACCTGGTAGCAGGGAGTCTCCCTTCTCTTAATTTCTAGGGCCCTGACTTACTGATTAAAAGTGTAGCTGCTAATTTGAATAAAATAGCTTGCAAGTCAAGGAATTCATACTGAAACAAGCAGTTCTTGAAGTTCGTCCACCCCTTTCACTCAAGAACCCTGCACATTTCAATAATCCTAAATCTTGGGATGTCAGATTGAGTTGGCTCTACGCAGAAAAGTTTCCTGGGGAAAGAAACCTTTACACCTGCTCTCATGGGTTCCTGCAGGGCAGGGTTTCACTTCCGCAGCATGGTTGATATTTTGAGCAGGATGATGGTTGTATGGGGCTGTGGTGGGTGCTGTAGGATAGTTTAGCAACATCCCTGGCCTCTACTTTCTGGATGGTACCCTCTCCCCTAGTTTCGACTACTCAGAGTGTCTCCAGACGATGCCAGCCACCACCTGGGGGGGGGGGGGTATCTTTGAGTTCAGGACAGGAAAGTTGCCCATCTGTAACCCCCAGCTTTCTGGAACTGACCTGTCCAGCCCCAACTAGTGGAGAGGGTGCTGGCTTGGAAACAATCCTGGCTTCTGTCAGTCACTGGCTTGCTTGGCTTGCTGGATTCTACTCCCTGGGCCTCAGTTTCTTTATCTGAAAAACAAAGGGGTAACCTCTGAGGACTTTTCTGGCCTGAAGAATTTCTTTACTTGACTCTTCCCATCCAGGTCTGGGGATTAGGATTAGGTCTAGGTTCACCTCTGCCTCCCCATGAAGGAACCCTCGCCACCCCAAACCCTGTGCTCAGAACTGGAAAGAAAGGAGTCTCAGGCCTTGTGTCATCTTCCACACCCTCATCTCAAGGGGCTCTGAGAGGGCTGTCTCCTATCTCCCCTTGCTTTCGGGCTGGTGGACTGTTTTATTTCTGCTGTGACTTCCTTTCTCCCACACTCACACCCCCTCCTCCCTCACATCCCAGGGAGCTGGGCCCAGAGCTGCTCCGACTGAGGTCTGAGACTGCATATGATCAGTGCTTTTCTCTCCTACCCAGGACCTCTGCCTTACCCCCGCTGGACTGGCCTCTGCCCAGCCAGTATGAGCAGCTGGAGCTGAGGATTGAGGTGCAGCCTAGAGCCCACCACCGGGCCCATTACGAGACCGAGGGCAGCCGAGGGGCTGTCAAAGCTGCCCCTGGTGGTCACCCTGTAGTCAAGGTAAGGGGCAGAGGGCAGTCCTGATAGCCTTTCTCTTCTCCAGTCCCAGATCCCTGCAGATGGGCTCCAGCTGTGCAGACCCATGGCACTGCCCTTTCCCACACTCCCTCTCAGCAATGACCCTGCAGGCAGCCTGGGGGAGGGGCTGGAGTTAAGGGAGGAAGGGTGCACTTCCAGGACCCGGATATACTCTCTCCTTCTCTGTCCCTCCACCCCGGCTCCACTCTTCCCATGGGACACCCGCCTCATGTCTACTCTGGAAAATGGTAGCCTGCCAGATATGGGGGAGGGGTTAGGCTGAGGCCAAAGTTCACTGGGAGTTAGGTTGTCTGTTGAGTTGGGCCAGTCTCTCTTGGAAGATTTCCCCCTTTGCCCAGCTCAGTTTGGGCCTTATTCCAAGAGTAACACTGTAAACTCCAGGCCACGTTTTCTCCACAGCTGGTGCCCAATTCCCCCTGGGAATCCCTTTCAGGATATCCTTTATCTTTCACCATCCTCATCCCCTGGCGGACTGAAAGCCCAGGGATGGATGAAGGATGAGACAGTGGGGGTTTCAGTTGGGTGGCCTCTCTCTTTCCGTCTGCCAGCTCCTAGGCTACAGTGAGAAGCCACTGACCCTACAGATGTTCATTGGCACTGCAGATGAAAGGAACCTGCGGCCTCATGCCTTCTATCAGGTGCACCGTATCACAGGCAAGATGGTGGCCACAGCTAGCTATGAAGCTGTAGTCAGTGGTACCAAAGTGTTGGAGATGACCCTGCTTCCTGAGAACAACATGGCAGCCAAGTAGGTCCCCACTTCACTTCCCCTCAGTCTTCAGGCTTTAGGACCAGCCTTTTCCATGAGGTCTAAGCTAGGCCCACTCTTCCTCTTCCCAGAAGAGCTAGCTGGACATCACTTCTAGGAACAGGTTCCAGGCCTTCTCATGATCTAGAAGAGGACTTGGGGCCTAGGGAGCACCTTGGAGAGACCACCTGTGATTAGAAAATACCCCCCCTAGGTTCCCAGAGAAAGTCATTCAGGGCTTTGGATGAAGCGTGGGGGCTTCCTCCTTACAGGGGCCTCGCCATTTGGCTTCAGCTGGGTGGGGGCTTGCCTTCCATTCTCTGCTTTCAGCATTGACTGTGCTGGAATCCTGAAGCTCCGGAACTCAGACATTGAGCTGCGGAAGGGGGAGACAGACATTGGGCGCAAGAACACACGTGTGCGGCTCGTCTTCCGGGTGCACGTGCCCCAGGGCAGCGGGAAGGTCGTCTCAGTGCAGACAGCATCAGTGCCCATTGAGTGCTGTGAGCAAAGAGGCCCTGTGCCATCTCTATGTCTCTTGCCACTCCCTGTTTGCGTGTATGTCTGGCTTCCCATCTCTTCTGCATAGTGTCTTGTGTCCTGTCCTAGGTAGCGCTATAAAGGACTCAGCGCTTATTTCTATTATGGAGGGGTTGGGGGCAGTGTTCTAATTTGTCCCTGCCACAGACTCTGTCTCTGGGCTGGACTGTCTCTGGCCTGTCCTCCATCTGTCTCTGGGTGGCCCTGTGTACTTGTTTGGGTAGCTCCGCCCTTAGGTGACGCTGTTCATCTCTGTCTCTGCCCAAGCTCCTCACCTGGTGTGTGTGACCCCAGGGATACTGTTGATTTACTTGTATGTCTGCTACCGAGGAGGACTCCTCCAGGGTCCTGTGGCAGTTATTCCAAGAAGGGTGGGGTCCTCTTGGACTCAGCCCAGCCAGCCTCCTTCCTGCACTGCTCTGCAGCCCAGCGCTCGGCCCAGGAGCTGCCCCAGGTAGAGGCCTACAGCCCCAGTGCCTGTTCTGTGAGAGGAGGAGAGGAACTAGTGCTCACTGGCTCCAACTTCCTGCCAGACTCCAAGGTGGTGTTCATCGAGAGGGGCCCTGGTGAGCACTCATGGGGGCGGGGGGCAGGCAGGAGGAGTTTGGAACGGGCAAGTGAGAGATCTCTGGCACTGTCATTAAACTAGCAAGTTGAACCTCAGTTTCCTTATCTGTGAAAGGGAACAGATGGACTGCCCTTCCTATTGTCCTGTCTGCTTCCCATGGGGAGATGGGTGTGACAGCAATCTGAAATGCTCAAGATGATGAACAAATGTGAGAAATCACATTCATTTTATCAAAGAGGAGTCAGCTTTGACACAGTTTACTCCCATGTAGATAGTCCATAGAGGAGAGAGGAAGAGGGGACTTATATCCTCCCAGACCATAAGCACCTCCTGAGTTATGGACCTGGTAGCACAACTGTGATTACAAAGCTTGTGAGGGGCCTCGGGTCAGTTGCGGGGCTGGAGAAGGGGACATTTAGGGGTCCAAGTAAACCCGCCAACCTGAGCCCTTTGCCCTCCCCCCACCCCTGCCCACCAAGAACCCCAGCACCTACACTCAAATGGAGCACCCTGGGACCATGTCAGAGAAGGTTCAGAGATTCTGGATCTTGAGATCAGGGTCTCATTGCCTTCCTTCAAGCTAGGACCTTTCTTACTCTTGAACTTCCTCCCAGCACTGTCATGGCAGGGGATGTTTGGAACTGAATGGGAGGGTTCCAGAGTCACCTCTGTCATGAACTCTCTCTGGTTCCCCGGGCTGTTCCTGCCACTTCTCTTGTTTCAGTTTGCTGCCTCTTCCATCCAATTGAGTAAACACGCAATGGGCTCCCCTGTGAGCCAGGCCTTGTAGGGGCCTTCTGAGTGTGGCCCTGACTCTAGCAGGAGGGGACGTGGCAGGGGCCTGGGCAAGGGGCACGGGCCCTGGAATTGGGCTGGAGCTCTCTGTTCCTTCTGCACAGATGGAAAGCTGCAGTGGGAGGAGGAGGCCACAGTGAACCGGTTGCAGAGCAATGAGGTAGGGCACCCACCCTGGGCGGGTGGTGGGAGAAGTCAGGAAATTCACAGCTATGTCCCTTGCCCATGGGAATGGACTCCAGAAGCTACCTCTTCTTTTCTGGAGGAGGCAGTCTGGTCACTCTGGGAGTAGGTTCATCTCTAGGAAATGAAGTTTGCTGTCTAGCAAATGGAAAAAGCCAGGAGGTGGAGTTTGGGTCCTTGAAAGGGCTATGCCGAGCCAGATCCCTGAGGGCTCCCTGCCTCATCCTGTGTTCTTCCCCAGGTGACGCTGACCCTGACTGTCCCTGAGTACAGCAACAAGCGGGTGTCCCGGCCAGTCCAGGTCTACTTTTATGTCTCCAATGGGCGGAGGAAGCGCAGTCCTACCCAGAGTTTCAAGTTCCTGCCTGGTACGTTCTGGGACAGCCCACGGTGGGGGTGTGGGGATACGGGGAGCTGAGGCAGGGGCAGAGGGATGCGGTGCCCCATCGTGAGGATCCAAGGGACGGATGGAGCCTGGGGACAGAGAAGTGGGCAGAGGCTGTGGAGTGGGGAGACTGCCAGCCCTCTCACCAGTGTGTCCTGCTTTCTTATCTACCCAGTGATCTTCAAGGAGGAGCCTTTACCGGACTCCTCTCTCCGCGGCTTCCCTTCAGCACCTGGCCCCCCCTTTGGCACTGACATGGACTTCTCACCTCCCAGGCCCCCATACCCCTCCTATCCCCACGAAGACCCTGCTTACGAAGCTCCTTACCTGTCAGAAGGCTTCAGCTATGGCACACCCCCTCTGTACCCCCAGACGGGGCCCCCACCATCCTACAGACCTGGCCTACGGATGTTCCCTGAGACTGGGGGTACCGCAGGTTGTGCCCGCCCGCCTCCAGTCTCCTTCCTTCCCCGGCCCTTCCCTAGTGACCCCTATGGGGGACGGGGCTCCCCATTTCCCTTGGGGCTGCCGTTCCCTCCTCCAGCCCCCTTTCGACCTCCACTGCCGTCATCCCCACCGCTCGAAGGCCCCTTCCCTCCCCAGAGTGGTGTTCATCCCCCACCTGCTGAGGGATACAATGAGGTAGGGCCGAGCTATGGCCCTGGGGAGGGGGCTCCGGAGCAGGAGAAATCCAGGGGTGGCTACGGCAGCGGCTTCCGAGACAGTGTCCCTATCCAGGGTATCACGCTGGAGGAAGGTGGGTGTGGGGCTGGGGGTTGTGAGTGTGAGTGTGTGCAAGAGATTGCTCTGCATGTTTTCTGAGGGCTGGAGTTTGGCTTCCCAGAGATGGGGCATCCTCGGGCCCTCAGGGCCAATTGGAGGGTCTCAGGAGGCAAGTGTTTGGTGCATGTGGCCACCTAAATCTGGTTAAACTCAGTTCTGAAGGGTGCAGAGAGTTCCTGCCCCAGCCCTTCTCCTGCCTCTGCCCTCTGTCCCAGATCACAGAATTTCCGGGCTAGAAGTACTTTGAAGACCATTCAGCCTAGCTCCCTCAATTGTCAGAGTCACGCACTGAATTTCAGAGCGGGGCAGGGGCTTGCTGAGGTCCCGGTCAGGCACATTTTCCCTTGCCTCAGCGTCCCCCCACACATGGTGACTGTGGTCAGGTTTGGTGATGAGGAGCCTTCGTATTTTGCATCTCCTTCCTCCCACTGGCTACACCCACCTCTGGCCCCGATGACAGTGACTGGCCAAACACCGCAGGCCGAGCCAGCAGGAAAGGGCTAAGATGGGGGCCTGGGAGCCCACATGGATGGAATTGAGTGAGATTTGATTGGGGACAGGTATCAAGACACATTGGGGAAACTGAGGCCCTGTGGAAGAGAAGCCAGTGGAGGAGGAGCCTAGAAGCATCCTAGACTGAGGCCTGCCTGGAATGGATTGGGAATTTCTGGAAAAGGTGGGGACCAGTCCCTAGCCCAATCTTTCAACTGCACCTCCTTTACAGTGAGTGAGATCATTGGCCGAGACCTGAGTGGCTTCCCTGCACCTCCTGGAGAAGAGCCTCCTGCCTGAAGCATCACCTGGCAACCCCAGCCCCCCTGCCCAAGCCCTGCCCACTTTCCCTTCATCCTGGGGTGGCGGTTCCAGAAGCCTGGGGCCAATCTGGATCCTCTTTCTCCAGCTTTTGCCTCCTCTCCCCTGCCCTTAGCTGAGGTGTGGCCCCTGGGCCTGGTGCTGCCTTGGAGGGGCTAAGATGGGAGTGGGGACCAAGGCTGGGTGTGAGGAAAGACTGGAGTGAAGGCTGTGTCTAGTTGTGTACAGGCCACGGTGCTGGGAGGCTGGGGACAGCTTGATGGATAATAAACTGCTCACTGACTAGTGCTTCAGGCTCCAGAAGTCTTTGGACAGACAGATGGGGCAGCTTACTCTAGCCCTGTATCCCAAAGAGTTTCTCAGTGGAGGGGTGCTGGGGAGGGTTTGAAGGGACTCCAGAGGCTCCCCAGCTGGAGTGAGGTTGGGGGCTTGAGTAGGCCTCTCCTCCCTGGCGATTCAGATTCCTTTAGGAGCTTTGGGATGGGGCCTAGGAATCTGTGTATTTTCAAGTTTCTTTCTCTTACCGCCACTCAGATGATTCGGATTCATAGCCAAGGTCACGAAAACCAGTCTGATCCCTTTTCCTCATTTATAAAGGAGAAATCCCAGGCTCAGAGAGGGAAAAGGACTTGTCCAAGGTCACACAGCTAATCAACTAACAGGTTGAATGCCAGCCACACTCCTGGCCTCCTGACCAGCCCACTCTCCCCAACCCACCCTCAGATACCTTTGGGCTCGGGCCTGAGGCTTATCTCCCTCGGGTATGGTTAGGGGTGAGGGAGGGCTGGCATGGACCCATCCACACCGGATTCTCCCACCTTTGAGGACTGTGAAGACGTTCTGGAAACATCTGTGCTTCAGAGGTAGACTATAGGAAACCATCCACACCGGATTCTCCCACCTTTGAGGACTGTGAAGACATTCTGGAAACATCTGTGCTTCAGAGGTAGACTATAGGAAACCAAGCAGCTCCCCACAGCTCTGGTCACCACTTGCCCGGGTTCAGGACATTGTATAATCTCCTGGTCTATCCTGCAGGTACACCCACATGTCCCCACTGACAGGCCGGGGTTGGAAACCTGGTTTGCCCCAGTTAACAGGCCATGGGAGGGACCAAGTCTCCACTGGGCTGGGGAAAGTCAGACCTTATCTGCCCTGCTCACCTGGAGCCTGGTACACAGTAGGCACTGGGTACCACCAAGCTGAGTTGGAGAGGCCTGGCTGCAGGCGGCCATACTCAAAAGATATTCAGGGAATTCGTACTTGGGAAACTTGCCTCACCTAAGGCTGGTGGGGCCTCTATGCCCAGTGGGTCCAGACAGGCCTGGCAAGTACCTGTGTGTTCCGGGGCAGGTGTGACAGAAGCTGGCTCTAGATTGGAGGCCCAGAAAATGGGGATAATACCTTCCCCCACCCACCCCTCTCCATCTGATTGCTGCTCTGCAATGAATTTCCTTTGTCTTCCTGAATTCAAATTTTTGTGAACCAAACTGACCTCAAGTGATCAGATCACTGGGCTTTGGCTGCTCTTTTAAAGATACCCTCAGGGTGCCTGGCTAGCTCAGTTGGTAGAGCTTGCAACTCTTGATCTTGGGGTTGTAACTTTGAGCTCCACATTGGGTGTAGAGATTACTTAAAAATAAAATCTTAAAAAAAAAAAAAAGTATCCTCCAGCAGGGGCCAGAGTCATTGCCCTGTAATCTCAATGTCAGGAGGGACCCTGGGGCACATGAGTCACAGGGAGCATTCTTTGGCTCCATCCCCAAGATCTCTGACAAGGGGTAGGTCAGCCTCTGTGAATGGAAAGCTGCAGATGGCGGGCACTCACTGCCTCCCAAGGCAGACCATTTCATTTTCTGTCAGGGCACTGCTATTCATTCATTGCCACACATTTCTTGAGCAGCTATAACTGCCAGCCAGTGGGTCCTGGAGGACTTCTTAGCCTCAGGGCAACAGTAAGGAAAGAGCTCACTATAAAAAGTCAAACAGTTCAACTCCGTAAATATTTCTTATACAGACAGTATGTTGGATCTTGTTGTGGGGGAGGGCGGTGAGTAGTTTTAATATAGGGTGTAGAAGGAGCAGAGATCAGGGGCATGTCATCCAGTTGTGGGGGTGAGAGGGAACTAACTTCAGGGTGACAGAATTGCCCAGGCTGATTAGGGGAAGGGCAGGTTAGGCAGAGCTACCAGCATGGGAGAGAGACCCTGGAGAGAGGCAAACAAGGAAGGCTAACAGATGGAAGGCTTGGCATTCTTGGAGGAGCAGGAGAGGTTCTGTTTGGTGGGGATGGGGTACAGGTTAAATTCTGGAAGTAGGGGGCTGTGAGGAGGGTTTGGAGAAGGCAGCAGTAGCTAAGTTCTGAGGGCCCTTGTAGCTGTGCCGGGGAATTTAGTTATTCGAGGATGGTGGGAGCTTTCCTACTAGATGGTAGGCATTAAGCCTGGGGTGATACAATCGATCTGCCATGAAGGTCTTCCTGGGGTTGAGCTGACATCTGCCTCCCTGTGACTTGCTCTGCCAGGGCCTGTTCCGCCTTTTGGGCCCATTCTTTGTATGCCTAACCCCTCTTCCTACTGGAATCCTGTTGTGAGTCAGCCTCCCAGGGTCACTGTCTCTTCCCAGGATCCCTACAGACATCTAGGTCCCTGAGGCTGGGGTTGAGAGAGAGAGAGAGAGAGAGAGAGAGAGGGGAGGAGGCCAGATCTTCAGCTGGTGCCAGAAAAGACTTTCTTGGCCAGGGTTTCTCCAAGTGTGGTCTGAGGATTTCTTGTATTTGAATCACTGGGGAGAGTTTTTTTGTTTTGTTTTGTTTAAAGGTTTTATTTTTAAGTAATCTCTACATCCAATGTGGGCTTCAAACCCACAACCCTGAGATACAGTTGCAAGCTCTGACTTAGCCAGCCAGGTCCCCCTGTTTTGGTTTTTAATGTAGATTCCTAGGCAACCCTTGACCTACTCAATTATATTCTTTGGGGCCAGGGCCTAGTATCTGCATTTTAAGGAGTGCCCTAGGTGATTATTCAGCACAAGAATGCTTGAGATCTAGAGTCATTTGTCAATTAAGTGTCACTCCTTCCCACTCCAGACTCTAAAATAGCTCCCTTCTCCCAGATCTTGCCTGGGCTGTCCTGGGTGGAGCCTCACCTGGAAAAGTGTTCTTAAGGGGAGGGGAAGGGCACACACATTCATGACATTGCAACTCATCTCTCTCTATACCTGGCTCCATCTTGCTGTGCAGATAATCTCAGTTGTCTTGAAGGTTGCAAAAAACAAACAAACAAACAAACAAACAAAAAAACTGCAACGCAGGGCACTTCCTCGAAGTTCCAGATGTAGGAAGTGCAAAGGGGTTTGGCTGCTTTTTTTGGGAGCTGGTTTTACTGGCCTCAGTGTCTGGTTGCTCACTTAGCCAATGGTCCACAAAGTCCTCCAGGGCCCCTGCTCTGTGCTGAGTTCTGTGCTAGGCACATAGGATATGGGAATCACACCAGGGCCTTGCTGTGGAGGAGCAGACAATCCAGGCACTAGAAGTGGACACTTTCCTGCCTGGAGACGGGGGTGAGGTGATTTTATCTGAGCTGTCCAAGAGGCAGAAATGGTACGTTGCTATGGAAACACAGGGACCAGAGCTTGAGAGGGAGGGTCAAAGAACATTTTACAGAGGTGGGTGATTTTGAGCTAGGTCTTCAAGAGAAGTGGGAGTTTTCTGGATAAACAAGATAGGCATGCGAGAGGGGGTCATGCCTGAGAGTTAAAACATACGAGGTCAAGACCACACTGGGGGGAAGGAATCAGACTTTTGATGCTTTAATAGGTCATGAGAAGGAGTGTGGATAATAGGCAGTCTTTTACTCATTTGGTCAGAGGGTCTACAGGCATGAGTGTGGGTGTGTGAGCACATGTGATTTAGGATTTAGAAACTGTTTCGAGAAATAGTGGCAGGGAGACCAGAATGGGTTTTGCAGTAGTTGAGGCAAGAGAAGTCTGGGCTCTATCTACTGCTTAGCTTAGCTAAACAGGCTCAGCTAGGGTGGGGGGTCAGGGAAAAGAAAAGGTCCTGGCCTGGGGTCCTAACTCAGCCATCAACTCTCCGTGTAATCTCTAGCACGTCCCTGGCCTAACTGGGCTCTAGCTGCCTCATCTGTACATGTTTACTGACGTCCTTCTCTGTAGCAGCCTCTGTGATAGCTCGTGGGGATAGAACAATGAGTGAGACAAACACAGTTCCTTCTCTCACAGAACTCAAAGTTTATGATAAGCAGTTGCAGAACAAAGTGTAATGGTGGAGAAGTACTGGGGGCTATGGGATCTTTCAGAAAGGTCACTGAACCTGTCCTCTCCCACTGTTTGCATATCTCTTAGAGTAATGATGGACAACTATATTTTGAGAGCATCTATTGAATCTGTCCCTTTTAGGGGGGGAACAAGACATTCCCTGAAAGGAATGGATATTCAGTGATTGCACCCTGGGTCAGGAAATGTGGATTTGTCACTCAGGCCTTGGGTAGAGTGAGAAGGAGCATCTCTTTATGCTTTTCTCTCTTAGACCTCAACTCTGAGAGACCTAGTTAGAGCAGAGTGTGTCCCAGTCGTCTCTACCACAGTGAGGCAGGATCCTGGCAGGGCAGGAAGTCAGGGGCCAAGGTTGGGCAAGGTGGAAGCTCTGTGGTAGGTAGTACTACGTTTTATCTTCCTGAGTAATTCCTTTTGGCCCCCTCACCTTTTCTTAAGTTTATTTTGCTTTCTTTCTTCTAACAAAATATATATATATATGTATATATATATATATATATATATTTAAAATATTTATTTTTGAGAGAGAGAGAGACAGAGTGCGAGTGGGAGAGGGGCAGAGAGAGAGAGGGAGACACAGAATCCGAAGCAGCCTCCAGGCTCTGAGCTGTCAGCACAGAGCCTGACACGGGGCTCCAACTCACAAACCAGAAGATCATGACCTAAGCTGAAGTCGGATGCTTAACTGACTGAGCCATCCAGGAGTCCCTTCCTTCCTTCCTTCTCTTTCTTTTTATTTATTTATTTATTTAAAAAAAATTTTTTTAACATTTGTTTATTTTTGAGACAGAGAGAGACAGAGGATGAACGGGGGAGGGTCAGAGAGAGAGGGAGACACAGAATCTGAAACAGGCTCCAGGCTCTGAGCAGTCAGCACAGAGCCCGACACGGGGCTCGAACCCACGGACAGTGAGATCGTGACCTAAGCTGAAGTCGGACGCTTAACCGACTGAGCCACCCAGGCGCCCCATCTTTCTTTTTAAAGATGTATTTGTTTATTTAAGTAAATCTCTACACCCAACATTGGGCTCGAACTCATGACCCTGAGGTCAAGAGTCACACACTCTTCCTACTGAGCCAGTCAGGTGCCCCTCCTTTTAGGTCTTTTTTAATATATTAGTTTCCTAGGGGTTGTCATAACAAAGCACCACTAACTAGGTGGCTTAAAACAATAGAAACTTCTCTCATAATTCAAGAGGCCAGAAGTCTGAAATCAAGTTGTTAGCAGAGTTGGTTCCTTCTGGAAGCTCTGAGGGAGAATCTATTCTAGTCCTTTCTCCTAGTTTCTCATGGTTGCTGGCAATCTTTGGTGTTCCTTAACTTGTAGAAACATCATTCCAGTCTCTATCTCTATCATTACATGGAATTCTTCCCCGTGTCTCCTCTGTGTCTCTGTGTCCAAATTTCTCTTATAAAGATACCAGGCATTGAATTTAGGTCCCACCCTAATCCAGTATGACCATATTTGCAAAGACCCTATTTCCAAATAAGATCACATTCAAAGTGCCAGAGGTTAGGACAGCATATCTTTTTTGGTGACCCAGTCCAATCTACTACACTGAATTTCATGTAAAGTTTTGTCAATCATTCTGATCTCAGTTGTGTTATGGCAAGTTAAGCAAAAATGTCCACTTTGGGCCCCAGCAGTGCAAGGGAGAGCAGTGTCCTTTGATGCCAGCTTGGTGGATGCAGCCATGAAGTGTGGGAGTCCCAAAGGAAAGGTGATTTTGAAGTAGCTTCTTGACGTAGTGAAGAGCAGGCATTTTAAGGCCAACTCCCTCAATCCTCAGGAGATTCTCCTTTTCCTGCTGTTCTTGGACAATCTCCATTTTACTTGGGATGCTGAGAGATTATGTGGATTTACTTACAACTACGCTTCCAAACTGGAAAGGGTTAACAAAATGAACAAAGAGTAACCAGCTAAATGAGAATGGAAATTCTCAATGAGCTTTTAGCATATTAAAAGCTTGGAAGATTCCTCCTGTATATGAATTCCTTTAACTGTAGAATCCAATGTTTCCTAAATGCAGTTGATCATGAAGATCTTTTTTTTTATGAAGATCTTTTTAAAAAAATATTTATTTATTTTTGAGAGAGAGACACACACACAGTGAGAGTGGGGGAGGGGCATAGAGCGGGAGACGCGGAATCCAAAGCAGACTCCAGATTCCCAGCCTCAGAGCCTGACATGAGGCTCTAACTCACAAACTGTGAGATCATGACTTGAGCTGAAGTTGGACGTTGGACGCTCAACCAACTGAGCCACCCAGGCACCCTGATCATGAAGCTCTTTTATTTAGGACAATACTATATTAGTTCTCTGTTCCTGTGTAACATATTATTCCAAAACTTTGTGGCTTAACAAATAAAAAGTTATCTTTCACAGTTTCCAAGGGTCAGAGATTTGGGAGTGGCTTGCCTGAACAGTTTTGGCTTGGAGTTTTTCCTGAAGCTGCAGTCATGTGAAGGCTTTGTTGGAACTAGTGGAAGGTCTCAGTTCCACATTTCATGGGCCTCCCCACTGGGCTGCTTGAGTGTTCTCATGACATGGCAGCTGGCTTTCCCCAGCATCAGCAACCCAAGAAGCCAAGGTGGAAACTTTATAACCTAGCTTTGGAAGTCTCACACTGTCATCTCCATCATACTCTATTGGTTACACAAACCAGCCTTGATTTACCGTGGGAAGAGCAGGAGGTGAGGGTCATATGGGCCATCTGGGAGGCTGGTACCACAAATATGAATATTCATTTATTCATTCATTCAGCAGATATTTACTGGTGCCTGCTATATGCCAGACACTGCTCAAGACACCAAAAAATACAACCTCAAACACAACAGACACATCCCTATCCTCATGGAGCTCACATTCTAGTGACACCTCACTCAACATCTGCTTGAGAAATTTGGGAAATATTGCTTCACAGGGACACAGAAGAGTGAGAAGTGTGAATACAGAATAGTTAATGCCAAGGTAGGGGGAAACTCATAACACCATGGAAACTGGGGCTCCTGACCTCGGTTTGACATTCTGGAAAAGGCAAAATGATAGGGACAGAAAACAGATCAGTGGTTGCCAGGGGAAATAATTGGAGAACAAGGAGTGGTTGACTATAAAGGGGCAGCACACAGGAATTTTTAACGTGATGGAACCGTTCTGTATGGTATGGTGGTCAATATATGACTATGCCATTGTCAAAATCCATAGGACTCTACAAAGACCAAACTTAATTGTATACAAATAAAAAAACCCATATGTAACATATGAATTTAACTGTATTACAAATATATATGAAAAAGGTAGTGCGGGTGGGGGTGGGGGTGGGGGGAAAGCTAAAATAAGTAAATTTGGAAAACAATGTTTTGACTGGATGCTATAAGGCAATAGACAAAAGGAACCATAGGTTAAAAAAAAAAGAAACAATAGATCAATATTATAGTTGGAAAAATTGTTACAGTTTAACAATTCTGAAACTATTTAACATATATATTAGTTTTGAACAAATAAGTAAATGGAACATAAGTTAGATGAATTGTAGCTATGGGATAGAAGTTTCTTATTGTCAGAGAAAGTGGGGAGAAAAGCTAAACAGAATAAACACTGTAGTGCTGGATTTGAATTGGGGGTACCAGTATGAACTCATGCTTGTTTTCTATACATATTTACATGGTATTATAGAATATATGTAATAGATCTATATATGTAGATATCATTCTATATAGAGCCATAAGCTACAGATATCTGTATAATATACATATGTATGTATGTATGTGTATAGACATACAAAAAATACAGAGATAAATATAAAGTGTGTATATGTGAGCTAATACACATACATGTATTTGCTAGTTTTGCCTGCTAAGAATCCCGAAAGAAGGGGGCACCACATTAACAATGAGCACACCTAACAACCAGATGTTAGGTTTCTAAATACCATTCTTCAATAAAAGGAACCAGGGTTCCTTGGAAAAATGACAAATTCTAGGGTTGGGGAAGGCATAACGCAAGACAATCCTGGAGCAAATTGCATTTCTAGAAAGTTAGGGCAAAAAAAAAAAAATAAATAAATAAGGAGGGGATATCAAAAGGATGCAGGAGCCAAATCAAAAATGTCCCAATGGCCAGGGTGCCTGGGTGACTCAGTCAGTTGTGTCTGACTTCAGGTCATGATCTCGCAGTTCATGAGTTCGAGCCCTTTGTTGGGCTCTGTGCTAACAGGTCAGAGCCTGGAGCCTGCTTCACGTTCGTCTTCCAATCTCTCTCTGCCCCTCCCCCACTCATGCTCTGTCTCTCATTCTCAAAAATGAATAAATGTTAAAAAAAAAAACCATTAAAAAATGTCCTAATGGCCAAAGTTGAAACAATTTGAGCAAATTAATAAATAAGAATATTAGATTATAACACAAGGAATAAAATAGGAGCACCTGGGTGGCTCAGACAGTTAAGCATCCAACTCCTGATTTTGGCTCAGGTCATGATCTCACAGTTGTGAGACTGAGCCCAGCATCAAGCTCTATGCTGAGCATGAAGCCCGCTTGAAATTCTCTCTCTCTTCCTCTCTCTCTCAAAAACAAAACAAAACAAAACAAAACAAAACAAAACACAATAAAACACAACAACACACACACACACACACACACACACACACACACCTCTGTAATGGTTGAATAAGTAACTCACTGGAGGAGAAGGGACAAGTTTCCTTTAAAGAGAATTTCAGGGGCGCCTGGGTGGCGCAGTCGGTTAAGCGTCCGACTTCAGCCAGGTCACGATCTCGCGGTCCGTGAGTTCGAGCCCCGCGTCAGGCTCTGGGCTGATGGCTCAGAGCCTGGAGCCTGTTTCCGATTCTGTGTCTCCCTCTCTCTCTGCCCCTCCCCCATTCATGCTCTGTCTCTCTCTGCCCCCAAAATAAATAAACGTTGAAAAAAAATTTAAAGAAAATTTCAATTAATAAATGTATAAGGAGGGGTGCCTGACTGGCTCAGTGGGTAGAGCATGCAACTCCTGATCACGGGGTTGTAAGTTCAAGTCCCATGTTGGGTGGAGAGTTTACTAGGGGCACCTGGTGGCTCAGTCGGTTGGGCGTCTGACTCTTGATTTCGGCTCAGGTCATGATCTTGCAGTTCATGGGATCGGGTTCTGTGCTGATGGCCAGAGTCTGCTTGGGATCTCTCTTTCTGCCACTCCTGCACCCATGCTCTCTCTCTCAAAATAAAGAAACATTTAAAATAAATAAAAAAGTCTTTAAAAAAGTAAATGTAGATGGACTAAGTTGTAATAGAAAATCACCATTAGACCATCACAGTAATAATTGCTACAGGCAAGATCCATCGATGAATGCTAAAATCAACAGGTAAAACTTCAAGGAAGGACAAGATATTTGCAGGCCTCAAAGTATCTGTTCCAAAATGTACTAATTACTGTGAGAGTTTTAAAATACAGTCCTGGGGCGCCTGGGTGACTCAGTCGGTTAAGCTTCCAACTTCGGCTCAGGTCACAATCTCACAGTTTGTGAGTTCTAGCCCCGTGTCGGGTTCTGTGTTGACATCTCAGAGCCTACTTTGGATTCTGTGTCTCCCATTCTCTCTCTGCCCCTCCCCCACTTGTGCTCCCATGCGCGCTCTCTCTCTGTCTCTCTCAAAAATAAGTAAATAAACATTAAGAAAAATACAGTCCCAAATTCTTTGATACCCCTTGCTCTAGGAAATAGAGCTGATTTAATTCCTCTGAGCTGAGAGGAATTAAAAAAATGTTTATTTATTTATTTTGAGAGAATGAGAGGGTGGGAACGGTGAAGGGACAGAGAGAGAGGGAGAGAGAGAGAATCCCAAGTAGGCTCTGCACTGTCAGCATAGAGCCAGACATGGGGCTTGATTCCATGAACTGTGAGATCATGACTTGAGCCAAAATCAAGAGTCAGACGCTTAACCGGCTAAGCCACTCAGGGGCCCCAGCTTGTATTCTGGATTTAGCAACTTGTTCTAACAAATAGAGTATGGAAAGGGAAAAATAGCCACTTAACGGTAGAGAAACCAAGCAAACACCACTGTAACCGAGCAATCAAGATTAACATCATGGGCAATAATTTACGTTGATATCTGAGGCCCCTGATACGATACATTGAGAAGCACACATTACCTTTGTGATATTCTTTCCCAAGGCCCATAACCTTAGTCTAACCTAAACTGTGCAACATTGTACGAAAGACCTAATCACAAATCTTGAAAGGGGTTGAGATGTCAGGTTTCGTTTTGAGGAAAAACACATGCATATTTACATATTGGTGCCAGCAAGGGCAGGGAGGGGCAGTGCGTTTTAAAGTTTTGTGATTCTGTAACTTGTGGAGATGCAGCCCACGTACGTGCAATGCTCAGACCCTGAATCCATTCAAATGTGTCACAGGCATTCCACTGTCCACTGGACAGTAATCCTTGTTTTTTCCCTTGCCTCCACCTCCGCAGTTGCTGTTTGTGTCCTGGTCCAGGCTGGAGAATCTGAAGAAGAGACCTCCTTTCTTCCCAGTGGGACCCGGCTGAGCTTCAAGTCCTTTCCGGCTGTGCCCTGGGTGGGTGTCTGCCTCCTCTTCCAGACTGCCCCAGAGGTGAACAGTGTCCAGATTGCCACGCACGATTTCTGGGAAGGCGACTGACACCAGGGGGCAGCAGTAACAAAGTGGAAGGTGGGGTGGGCAGGAGGGAGGAGGAAAAAGCTTAGAAAAACAGGGCCCCTGTTCCTTTGTGAACTTCACATCTGATTCTCTTGTAATTTATTTATTTATTTTTTATTTTTTTAATGTTTATTTTTGAGAGAGAGAGAGAGAGAGAGAGAGTGTGAGCAGGGGAGGGGCAGAGAAAGAGGGAGACACAGAATCGGAAGCAGGCTCTAGGCTCCAAGCTGTCAGCACATAGCTGGACGCCGGGCTCAAACCCGTGGACTGCGAGATCATGACCTGAGCTGAAGTGAGACACTAACCAACTGAGACACCCAGGTGCCCCTCTTGTGCATTTTCTCAGACCACTGTTCACCAATTGGCTCCCACTTCTCAGAATCGTCAGTCATTTGGCCCTTAGTAATCATAGATTTGCCTTGTTAACTGTATTTTTAGGGTGCTTTCCCTGTTTCCCCTGCCAGATTGTAAGGTCCTGAAGAGCAGATTCCATGTTTGTATTTATAACTCTTCGTGCCTCCTTGTCCAGTGAATAATAAGAGCTGCAATTCTGTGATGCTTATTAGGGAAGTGCTTTATGTGTTTTAACTCCAAGTTTGCTGCAATCCCAAACCAAGGCTCAGAGATGTTCACTGAGGATAGTAGAGACAGAAATAGATAACAGGGGTGCTCACTCTGTTCTGGGCACCTCGTCAAGCAAGCCCTTCACATAGCTCATCTCATTTAATCTTCTCCCAACAGTCCTGGCAAGTTGTTCCTATTATTATCCCTATTTCATAGATGAGGAAACTGAGGCACAGAGGGCTTACATAATGTCTACAGTCACAGCCTCCCAGGGACAACATGGGGTTTATCCTGGGGGGGACCCACCTCTAGGTCCAGTGACCTTTCCCACCATACTACAGCCAATTCCCTATCACATGGGTGAAATCACATAAAAAATAAGCATCCAGGTGAGGTGCCTGGGTGACTCAATTGATTAAGTGTCTGACTCTTGATCTCAGCTCAGGTCTTGATATCAGGGTTGTGAGAGTTCAGTCCCTGTGTTGGTCTTCCTGCTGGTCATGAAGCCTACTTAAAAAAAAAAGAAAAAAAAAAAAGCTGTGGTTTGGGGCATCTGGGTGGCTCAGTCAGTTAAGCCCAGGTCATGATCTCATAGTTCGTGAGTTCGAGCCCTGTGTCAGGCTCTGAACTGTCAGCACAGAGCCGGGAGCCTGCCTTGGATTCTGTGTCTTCCTCTCTCTCTGCCCCTCCCTAGCTCATGCTCGCACTCTCTTTCTCTCTGTCAAAATAAACAAACTTAAAAAAAAAAGTAAATATCCAGGGCTCCCTTTGAATGAGGCAGCCAGACAGTCCAGAGATTGAACTTCAGACTTTTAATCAAAGGCCTTGGGATTCATGCTCCCTTTTGGATGTCATTCACTTCTTCTTCTTTTTCCTCCTCTTCTTTTTCTCCTCCTCCTCCTCCTCCTTCTTCTTTTTTAATATTTATTTATTTTTGAGAGAGACAGAGAGACAGAGTGTGAGCGGGGCAGGGGCAGAGAGAGAGGGGGACACAGAATCCAAGGCAGGATCCAGGCTCCAAGCTGTCAGCACAGAGCCCAACACGGAGCTCGAACTCACGAATGGTGAGATCATGACCTGAGCTGAAGTCGGACACTTAACCGACCGAGCCACCTAGGCGCCCTGGATATTGGTCACTTTGTAAGTAGTAAAATGCAGGAGTTGGACTGGTCCAAGCAGTGTCTAAAACCTCTTCTGATTCTAACACTCCAGGAGTTTATGTTGCAAATGGCAGTGTGCAGAGGGGAGCCTGCAGAAGGAAACCACTCACTTAGGGTTGTTGAATAAATGACCAGACTTCCTTGCTCCTCTGAAGGGGTGGGGAGGGGAAGGGGTATACAGGCTGGTGTATGTAGAGATGAGACACAGAACTTGTTCTGAGCCCCTCATTGAGCCGTTTCGCCTCCATTCTTTAAGTCCTTTTAGGATGTTACTCGGCCTCAGAGAGAGGTCTTCTTCATTCTTTGTCCCCCTGGTGGCAAAGGGCAGAGGAAGAAAGCTGCCAATGCCTTTGCCTGCGTGGGTGTCTGACCAGCCCCACACCCTGGCTGTGGTGACAAAGCCGTGGTACTTAGATTCAACCAGGTGTTGGCATGCTTTATGACCTCTAGCATGAGTGATGCTATAGAGCATAAAAGGTTTTTCTAAGGCAAAGAAAGTTAAGTTTCTATTCCATTTTGGATTATTTTTGTATTATTTTCACCATCCTGAAAATCCCAGCTCCTCCTAACTTAGCACCCCATTGGCAGCTGACCATAACCTTGCCTAGTTTTGGGGTCCCTCGGCTTTGGGTGGCCCTGGCTCCACTCTGTTTCCTGCCTCCGTCAAGACTCCCCATGATTTCTTTGAGGTTGTGGTTGGTCAGGGACCTTCTCTTGCTCTCCCAAGATGTAACACACTATCACCAAAATTCTTGTTGGTTTAACTGTTCCTTAGCCACCCAAAATTCCATCCTAAGTATGCAGTTTACACTACTAATCCATCATCTAGCAAACATTGTTTTTACAAGGAATATAGAACTGAGGGAGAAGTGTTGGTCTCCGTAGGGATTTAAAAGGCATATGTAAGGGCGCCTGGGTGGCTCAATCAGTTAAGCGTCCAACTCTTGATTTTAGCTCAGGTCATGATCTCATACTTTGTGAGATAAGAGCCCTGAGTTGGGCCCCACGATGACTGCGTGGAGCCTGCTTAGGATTCTGTGTCTCCCTCCCTTTCTGTCCCTCCCCCTGCTTGAGCTCTCTCTCTCTCTCAAAATGAATAAATAAACATTAAAAAAAACTAAAGACAGAGGCTACCAAGATATTTTGCATTTATTTTTAATTTTTGATACAAAACATGGAAAACTCAAACTAAACTACATGTTTTAAAAAGCTGACAAATAACCACAAACACTCCAAAACCCAGAAAAATAGCACGGTATTAAATAAATCATTAACTGCTTAATGTACAGTCTGTATGACTTATAGCTTTGTGTGGCCATCCCAGGTGAGGTAAAAGGAAAATTTTTGAAAGCCCTTTCGGCACAGGGATAGCAAACAATAACTCAATTCGGTGTGGAAGTTACCGCAAGCCACATAAATCTATCACAATTAATGTATCTCCAACCCACCTTCCCTTTTGCTAGACCCCAAAACTGCCCTTAGGCAGTCACCTGCCACAACGTCACCAATGTCACCTGCCACAAGCGGAAGGGTGACAGAGGGAAGTCTGAAGGAAAAGACACAGTAGTCTTACACACTGGGGTTAAAATATCTTTTGCACATTTCACAAAAACCTAAGACCGTCTGAATACACGACACGGGTCTGTGCTCTGGAGCGCCCCCTTAGACACACAGCACATGTGCCTCTGGTGGGTGCTGGCTGGTGCGCAGGGGCAATCAGCAACTGGATGGTTCACCCCAGCCCTCCCTCTCTTGCACTAGGCTTTATAAAGTTCCCTTTTATATGTCTTGGACCTAGTTCCATATTAGGACAATTCTATCCCCTACTTCTTTTGAATGATAGCATTCCACTGCATGAATGAACATCCACATTTAGATGATTTCTAATGTGCCATGACAAATGATGCTGCAAAGAATACTCATGCTCCTATTTTTTTATGTGCATGTGAGAATATATTTGTAAAACAGAGTCTTAGAGTGTGATTGCTGGGCTCCAGAGCATATCCAATCACAATTTAATGGACACTGCTAATTGCTGTCCTTGGAGGTTGTGAGGATATGCCAGCAGGGTCCAAGCATGGCCAACACTGTGTGTTAGCAAACATTGCTAATTCTTGCCACTCTGTAGGTGAAAAATCTTGCTATAGTTTTAATTTGCATTTCTCTTATTAAGAATGAAAGGGAGGGGCGCCTGGGTGGCTCAGTCAGTTGAGCAGCAGACTTCAGCTCCGTCATGATCTCCCAGTCTGTGAGTTTGAGCCCCACATTGGGCTCTCTGCTGTCAGCACAGAGCCTGCTTAGGATCCTCTACCCCTTCTATGCCCCTCCCTGCTTACATGCTCTCTCTCTCTCTCTAAATAAAACATTAAAAAAAAATGAAAGGGAGCATCTTTTCATGTATTTGAGAACCATTTATATTTCTTCTTTTGTGAATTGTTTATATCTTTGTCCATTTTTTGGTTGAGTCGATCTTTTTCTTATTGGTTTAAAAGAGCTGTTTGAATATGAAGGAAATCAGGGGCATCTGGGTGGCTCAGTTGGTTAAGCAACTTCAGCTCAGGTCATGATCTCATGGTTCATAAGTTTGAGCCCCACGTGGGGCTCTGCTGACAGCTCAGAGCCAGGAACCTGCTTGGATTCTGTGTCTCTATCTCTCTCTGCCTCTCCCCCACTCATGTGTGTGTGTGTGTGTGTGTGTGTGTGTGTGTGTGTTCTCTCTCTCTCTCTCTCTAAAAATAAATAAACCTTAAGAAAGAAATTTTAAAAAATACTGGTGCCTGGGTGGCTCAGTTGGTTGAGTGTCTGACTTCGGCTTAGGTCATCATCCCAAGGTTTGTGGGTTCGAGCCCCACATTGGGCTTACTGCTGTGAGCGCAGAGCCTGCTTCTGATCATCTGACCCCCTTCCCCTCTCTGCCCTTCCCCTGTTTCTGCTCTCTCTCTCTCAAAAATAAATAAAATGTTTTTAAAAATTAAAAAAAAATAACTATGAAGGAAATCAGTTCTTGGTTTGAGATGATTGGCAAATCAATTTTCTCAGCTTTTCATTTGTCTATTGACTCTGCTTATGGGGTTTACATTCCAATGGAAAAAAATTCTGTATTTATGCAACTGAATATATATATATATATATATATATATATATATATATATATATATATGATTTTCTTTTTAAGTAATCTCTACATCCAACTTGGGACTTGAACTCACAAACCTGAGTTCAAGAGCTGTACACTCCACTAACTAAGCTGGCCAGGCATCCCTATGTGACTGAATGTATTAAACAAGTTGTTTTTTTTTAAATGTTTATTTATTTTTGAGAGAGGGAGAAACAGACTGTGAGCAGGGGAGGGGCAGAGAGAGAGGGAGACACCAATTCTGAAGCAGGCTCCAGGCTCTAAGCTGTCAGCACAGAGCCCAATATGGGACTCCAACTCACAAAGCATGAGATCATGACCTGAGCCAAAGTTGGATGCTTAACCAACTGAGCCACCCAGATGCCCCTAAACAAGTTTTTAATGACTTCTGATCTGGTGTCATTCTTAGAAAGGCCTGCTTCTTCCAAATACAATATTTAAAAAATTCTCCCATGGTTATGATATTTTTATGATTTCATTTTTAATATTTAAATATTTGATTTTTCAGGAATTTATTTTGCTGTATGAGGTGAGGTGTGGATATTTTATTTTATCTCAGAAGGCTACCCCATTGTCCCAAGACCTTTATTGAAAAATACATCCTAGGGGTGCCTGGGTAGCTCAGCTGGTTAAGCGTTTGACTCTAGATTTCAGCTCAAGTCATGATCTTGTGGTCATGGAATCGAACCCCCAGTTGGGCTCTGAGTTGACAGTGTGAGCCCTGCTTGGGATTCTCTCTCTCCCTCTCCCTGTCCCTCTCCTGCTTGTGCAAAGGAGCTCTCTCTCCTTCAAAATAAATAAATAAACATTAAAAAAGAGAGACAAACATACATCTTATCTTCACTGAAAAGCTATCTTTGTCATATACTAAATTTCTGTATGTAGTTGCTCTTCTTTTCTACATTTTTGGTCTGTTCCACTCAACAGTTTGTCTATTCATGTGCCAAGTTGCTAATAGTAGCTTTATATGTTTTGATTTCAGACTTCTAGTTTCTGGAACTGTGAAAGAATACACGTCCGTTGTTTTAAGCCACTCCCTGGCTCCATTCGCTGCTCCCCCCATTGGTGGCAACTTGCTGATACAGTGACAGAGCTGGGATTTGAAGGAGAGTCTAAGTGTGCGCCTGAGCCTGAGTGCTGTGTTCTGAATGGGAGTGCACAGGTATTCAGCCCTGCTCCTGTGGGAGTGTGTGAGGGGAAAAGTAGGGGAAATTAGTGAATCCCCAATTTCCATGGGCCTTATCAGCCTGTGGGTATAGGTATGGGATGAAGGGGCATGCTGGCCATTCTGTGTCCCTTCCAGTTCTCCTCTTTGCTCTCCAGTACCCTGCTCTGTGTCCAGGAGGCTGACCTCAATGCCCTGCCTCAACCCTACTTCCCTGCCCTTTGGCTTCTGATTGGGTGTGGCCAATGCCAGGCACTGGCAGCAGGTTGGAAGTCTGCTCCCTCCGTCCTGGGTCGCAGCTTGTCAGTGGCTGTGTATCTTCATCTGAGGCCACAGCTCCTTCTGGTGGCCCTCTACAGCTCCAGCTCTGGTCCATTAGTTGGTTCCAGTAATCACATCTTTCCCTTTCCCTTTCAGGCATCTGGTGGTAATGGCTTTCCCCACACTAGCCCTAGAGTCTCTTACTGGTTTTCCTTAACCCTGCCCACATCCCATAAAGATCCATTCTTTAGACGTCCTTCAGCCATCCCTTTTGAAAGGACCACGTGCTTCCTACTGAGATCCTGACCAATATGGGGAGCCATCACTCTCTCCCGGAGTAACTCCAGTTTCTTTGGCTCCTGCCTCTACTTGCTTGTTTGGAACGGGCCCGACCATTCTTGGTGCTTCGGGGAAGCCACTTCTATTCCAATGGGAGCCCACCAGGCCAAGCTGCTCTAGATTCTGGCAAAGTCAGGGAGGTGCCTGTCTCCCCACTGGGTTATTCCCACAAGCAGATCCCAAGCAGGCTGCCTGGGTCCCAGGGCTCCCCACCCCCCATCTCCAGAAACTGGAATAGGCCTGTCTGTCAAGCTTACAGGGCAGGCCCCTCCTTTAATCTCCAAGAGCTTTCTCTGGAGGCTTCTCATTCTTTATGCAAACAGACTCCAGGCTCCAGGGTCCCCTGTTGCCAGACATGCTGAGACATATCAGACATATTGCATTCTCCTTAGACTTGAGCTGGGATCCTTCCATACAAGGTTGGGAAGGTAAGTTTGGGCCAGGGCAAGGAAAGCCTCCAACACAATTGAACAAATTTTAACCTAATGTTACAGGCAAGGAATCACCAAACATATTCATGCTGGGAGAGGCTTGGATCAAAAATTAAGAACTTTGCACATTGCCATCCCCATGCTCTTCCTGTTCTCCCTCTAGCTGAAATATCACCTTGCCAGAGAGTCCCCATCAAGGCACTCTGCATTTATTTCCTTGCAGACCTTGCACACCTTGCTTTATTTCCAGTACAACATTTGTCATTCCCTGAAATCACAGCTGTTTTCTTCTTTCCACTAGGGCCAGGAGTCATGTTAGTCAATGCTATACTGCCAAGGCCTGGCTTATAGTAAACACTTAATAAATGTGTGTGGAATTTGTTGAATGAATGAATGAATTTGGCCAAGTGAATGAATTTAGATGAGGAAGCCCAGAGAGGTCAAGGACTTAGCTACCTGCTTAATCATGCACAACTCATCACTGGCAAAGTCGGGACTAGAGCCAGGCTATTTAACTAAATCCGATACATCCAGGAGGAGAGGGGGGAGGAGGAGGGCACTGGTTAGCAGGGAGGGTGAGGAGAGCCTGGTCTAGGAGCCAGGCTGGTGGCAATGGGAAAGAGGGCGTCTCTGGGAAGGTATGGTGACATATTGGCCAGAGGTGAGGTGGGGACAAGATCTAGGAAGGGAAAATTAAAATGTATAGGGTATCTCTTCTGTGCCAGAAAATGTGCTAGGCATGGTACCTGTATCTGTGCATCTGTGTGGTCTGATTTACAACCTGTGTGGTCTGATTTACGACCTGTGCTGTAGGTATTATCAGCCCCATTTTTATGAGCTGAAGAAATGGAGGCACAAGAGTTTAAATAAATTACCCTCTTTTATCCATTTATCAAGTACCTGACTCTTCCGCTCTCTTTCCATCCTCCTTTGAATTTAGGATTAAACCAGAGAGTTTTCCTTGAAGATGCCACTGTGTGTGGGGTCCACAGTCCCTTAGAAAAGGGCAACAAGAGTTATGTATTTATTCAGGGAAGAGCAGGAAACAGGGGTAGTGGCTCTCACCTTGCTTCAGAGGAGAAACTAAACACAAGAAGGCAGGAGCCTCTTCTGATACCGGGAGAGCAGACAGAGGTGGCAAGAGGGGAGAGGACCTGAAGTTTGCTCTGAGGGTCTTTTGCTTCAAGGTACTATAAAGAGTCAGGACCGGGACACAGATGGGGCAGAGCAGAAGATTGTGGAGCCAAAGATGACACAGATCACTTTCCTTTTCTGGATTCCAGTCTAGGGAGAAGCAGGGGTGGGACAGGATGGGCTGGATTCCAGTCTAGGAATAGTATGGGGATACTGGGAGTAGTATGAGAGTATGAGCCCCCTCCTCTCCCCAGTTGGGCCTCTTCCTTGCAGTGGGGTGCTCTTGGCCCCTTGCCTGCCTGGAGACAAACACACCATGGCCCGACAGCCCAGATGTTCCTGGGCAGGCTTAAATTACAGTCCACTGTCCTTTGTCCCCGTAGGTACTACACTTGTGCCTGTCAGAATGCGGGGCTCATTTTGGGTTTGTAAAATAAAGGGCACTGGAGCCCAGGACCCAGACTGTGCCCTCCACAGAGCCAGGTTCTGTTCAGGCCCCAGGGCTGCATAAGGTGTTCTTTGTGCCGGGGATGCCTCCGGGGCCGGGTGTTGGAGGCGGGCCCCCAGCCCAGAGCTAGTCCCTGACCACTGATGCCAAGCGGTTGGCTGTGGGTCAAGGGTTGAGGGAACCCTCAAAGCCTGCGTTACGGACCAGACCCTCACTCCCATCCTGAAGCCCCGCCCCCCCCCCCCCCCCCCCCCCCGCCCGGCATTACTCAAACTTGCTAAAAGGGGCTTTCATTAACCACGCCAGTCTGAAAATTCAGGCGGCTCTCCCCGCCCCTCCAGCCCTGGGGGCTTCAGGAGGGTCTGGGCTGCTTGCCAGCCCCGGCAGTCCCCAGACTTGGGGGTGGGGTGGGGAGGCGGTGCTGTTACCCTCTGCTTCCTGCTAGGTTTCCAGCCCGGAGTTTCCTCAGGCCTCGGCCTCCCCCGCTCCCTACCCTGCTCTTCCTTAACCCTTTCCTCCGGGGAAGGAGTGGCACAGGTCCGGTTCTCTGCCTCGTCGGGGAGGGCTGGGAGGGGCGCGGTGGGAGGAGCTGGGAGAAAGTCCCCGAAACCGAGCCCCCTCTCCCCCACCGGAACGCCCCTCCTTCCCCTTCCTCTTCCTTCCACCCAGGAAAGGGGAACGTGGAAGGAAATTAACTTTGACCCCTGATTCTGGCTTCGGGCCTAAAACTTGGGTGGAAGGCGGAGGTTTCCAGGACCCTCTCGCGCCCTCCCCCCGCCCTGTCGCCCCCTCCTTCGGCCCTCCGCGCCCCTTCAAGCCACCAGGCAGACGGAGAAAGGGTTCATCCTGCAGGGGCTGGCGCAGTGGTGAAGGGGGAAGGCTGGGGGCGGAGGGAAGGGCGGCGGGAGCCCAAGTGGTCCCACCCCCAGCTGCAGCCCCTGGCAGGAAGAGATTGTAGCGGGAGCCGCCGCCAAAAGCGACGGAACTCGGGCGGACGGGCGCCGTGGCCGTGGCTGGTGGGTCCGTAAGCCGAGTGGACTAGGCTGAGGCGGGGGGCGCGCCGCTCGGCGGAGGGGGCGTGGCCTGGACTCCTCCCGCACCCTGCTGGGGCGCCTCCCGCGTTGGGACCCGGTTGACACCGTCGGCGCCCTTCTTCCAGGGGCGCCGGGGCAGCCATGCTCCTGTCCGGGGGCGACCCTCCGGCGCAGGAATGGTTCATGGTGCAGACCAAATCGAAGCCCCGGGTGCAGCGGCAGCGGCTGCAAGTGCAGCGCATCTTCAGGGTCAAGCTGAACGCCTTCCAGAGCCGCCCAGACACCCCCTACTTCTGGCTGCAGCTGGAGGGGCCCAAGGAGAACATGAGCAAAGCCAAGGTAAACAGCTTGTCCCCACCCCCACCCGCCCCTTCCAGACAGAGCCCTCTCGCTCTCCCCTGCCCGGGGGAGACAGGGGTCCCCAGAGATCCCTCGACCTGGATTCGGCACTATGGCGGGCAGGTAGTGGGCCAGCGTCCTGCCTTTCCAGATCTGCAGGCTTGACTCCTTCCCTCTGGTTCCTTTTTTCTTTTCTGCCTCACCCCTCTTTGGCGTGTCACTTCTGTCCCTCAAGTGCGCTGCGAGACCCTCCATGGTACGTGTTCCCTCATGAGCCTTCCAGCATCCACAGCCTGCTCCTCCATCTGGGGAACAGCTTAAGGTCCTTCTATGGCCTCTGCAACACCTCTTTGTTCTCCACCAAGACACTGGAAGGCCCAGGTCCTTCTGTCTCTTTTTACGTCTCTTTAAATCCTGGGTTGCCCCTTGGAGGCTCTCAGAGTGCTGGACTGGAGGGGCCCTTAGAGATGCTTCTAGAGCAATGCAGGCATTTTACAAATCAGGCATTGGGGATTGGAGAAGGTAAGAGGCTTGCCTGAGCACACAGTGTCAGGTAGGCAGGAGGGTGGCAGGTGCTGGGACCAGAACCCAGGGCTCTGGGCTCCCTGCCCCACACTCTTGATGCCCTAGGTAGCCTCTTGCAGGGGCTGGTGCTGGCGCGCGCATGTGTGTGCGCGCCCGCGTCCATGCACAGCTGCTCTGGAAGGCAGCCGTCCCTGGGGATGGGTGGGAATATCTTGGAGGAGGGTTGTGGGCTTTCAGATGAAAGGGCCTGCTGTGTGGGGCTGGGCACTGGACAGGCCAGGTCACAGTGTACCTCTCTTGCATACTCCCTGGCTTCTCTTAACAAGATTCTCTCTGGCCTCCAGTCATGGCCAAGGTCTCCCTCTTCCCCCAGATTCCCTTATCTTTTCCTAGTAGGAATGCTACAGTTTCTTCCCTGGGCCCCAGGCCATTCGCTTCCTGTGTATCTCTCACCCCTGCACCCTGCCCAACACACACCCCTTCCCCAGCTGGGTCTATACCAATATCCTAATTGGTCAAGGCCATGGGTGGGGGAGCCCAGAGTACACTGGCAGTGGCAGGCAGGCAGGCAGGCAGGCTGGAAAGTTCCTCCCTCAGCCCCTCCACTGAGTTGCTTGGTCAGCAGTTTTTCCAGTTCTGACAGAGGTGCTGGGGGGTGGGGGTGGGGGGAGGGGTGCCTGCCCAAAGAATGGATTGGCAGGCACCCCTCAGATTCAGACTTTTCAGTAGCTGGAATAGGGTTGGTTAACAACAGCAACCTTTGGGGGTGTTTTGGGTTCTTAATCTTTTTATTAATTTGAAACACAACAACTCACGCTTTTATGGGATTTGCACTTTCAGAGGTGCCCAGCTCCCCTGCCCCCTGCTTAGATCCCAGATCAGATTCTCTAGGCCTGTCTGCTCCTGCTCCTACTGCTGCCTCAGGGTTCCTTGGGCCACTGATCCCTCCCTTACACTCCAGGCCCTGCTAAGGTAACCAGTGGTTCCTTCAATTCCCCCACCCTGTCACCTCAATCCTCTTTGTCTTCCTTTGGGGAAAGGCCCTGTTTAAGATGGAGACAAGGTGAGGGGCTTCTGGGTAACTCCCTCTCTTATTGCACAGAATTTGCAGAAAGAAGAGATAGTTGGAGGTTTGGAGCAGGGGAGCAGGGTAGGTGGGAAGATAAGGCTCTGTCCCAGGAGTCAGGAGATCCGGGCTTAACCTGCTGTCACCAAGTTATGTCTGGGACAGAGGGGTGTGGCAGAGAGAGTTTGAGATTGAGGTTTGCTACTCTCTAACTGGGTGACCTGGGGCAAACAATTTACTCTCTCTTGAGCTTAGTTCCTCATCTATAAAATAATATAACACCCACATCACAGAGGGATTGTGAGTCAGCTGAAATAATGCATGCTTAAGCACGTTTGCAGATGTGGAGAGCTATGGGGGATAGATGTCAGTTATTATTGTATAACTTTGAACGAGTGCTTTTGTTTCTGATTCTGGGTCTCCTTGTTTGTAAAGTGAAAAGCTTAAATTAGAGTAAGAAGATTAAATACTCTCTAAATTCCAGCAATCTGATACGTGACAATTTCTCAAGTATAAGGATGTCTTGTGGCTTCCATGGGGAGATGCTGTGGCTGACCCCAATCCCAGCTGCAGGGACATAGAATCCTGCACTTTGATAATGTCGTACTATACACAGGCCACCTGGCAGAGAAGACCTAGTGAGATCGGAGACTGAAGGATGGGAAAGGGGTGAGCATGGGGATGGCTGGCTTGTGAGGGGAGGGGAGGTGAAGGACACAGGCTTATCTGGAGAAGGAACTGGGTATGTTTCTAAATTATATGCACTGGTTTTTCAGGAAAATCTCTGTAGAATTCAAGTGCTTTTATTTTATTTATTTAAAAAATTTTTTAATGTTTTTTTTTAATGTTTATTTATTTTTGAGAGAGTGAGAGAGAGACAAAGAGACAGAGTGTGAGCAGGGGAAGGGCAGAGAGAGAG
The DNA here is from genome assembly GCF_022837055.1 of Prionailurus viverrinus. NCBI lineage: Eukaryota > Metazoa > Chordata > Mammalia > Carnivora > Felidae > Prionailurus > Prionailurus viverrinus. The sequence continues at coordinate 70,181,499 of NC_062566.1, forward strand.
GGAGACACAGAATCTAAAGCAGACTCCAGGCTCTGAGCTGTCAGCACAGAACCTGATGCGGGGCTCAAATTCATGAGCTGTGAGATCATGACCTGAGACGAAGTTGGACACTTAGCCGACCAAACCACCCGAGCGCCCCTCAAGAGTGCTTTTAATTGTTATCTTGTAGTGGGATTTAAGAAATAATGAGGACAGGGGCACTTGGGTGGCTCGGTTGGTTAAGTGTTCGACTCTTGATTTTGGCTGAGGTCATGATCTCATGGTTGGTTCTTGAGAACGAGTACCACATCAGGCTCTGTGCTGACAGTGCAGATCCTGCTTGGGGTTCTCTGTCTCTGTCTTTCTCTGTCTCTGCCCCTCCCCTGCTTGCATTCTCTCTCCCTCTCTCAAAATAAATAAATAAACATTAAAAAAAGAAATAATAAAGACACTGCTGGAAATCACCTTCCCAAGCAGCAAAAACAAACACTGGGGTAGCCTCACCTCTCTAAGGTGAAATCAACAAGTGGAAAGGAGGGTTTTAATAGTGACAGAGTTGCCCAGGGACAAGCCCTGCTCAGCGCTCTGTTCTTGGCAACAATGTGAGGAAGGGTTGAGCACAGAGAGGAGAGGTGACATTTCACTTTTCCCCTTTTTGGAGATGATGGAGGGAGATGAGGGGGAGTCAGAGACTGGGTTCAGGGAGCTGTGGGACAGGGCGTGATTTGCTGACTTTTGGTTTGGCTTGTCAGATGGAAGCCGATCTGTCCCTGCTCCACACTGAGCAGTAACATGTAAGTTGGTGGCCAGGGGCATGCTGGAGCTGGCTGCTACTTAACCCACTGTTAAAATTTCAGGAAGTTTGGAAGCCAGTGGAGTCCCATTGGTAATTTGAAATTAGCCTTGGTGGGAATATTTATGCCACAGAAACTGTCAAATGCTACAAATCATGTCTATCCCCCCACCTGGCTGATTGCTAAACACTTCCCGGCACATCTAATTGTGTTTTGGGCAACCGATCCTTCTCCCTTTAAAATTTTTATTTTAAAAAATTTTTGTTTAAAAATGTGTTTGAGAGAGAGAGAGAGAGAGAGAGAGTGAGAGAGAGCACTTGAGCAGGGGAAAGGGGCAGAGGGAGAGGGAGAGAGGATCTTAAGCAGACTCCATGCTCAGTGCAGAGCCCAACTCGAGGCTTGATTCCACGACTATGGGATCATGACCAGAGCTGAAATCAAGAATCGGATGCTCAACCGACTGAGCCACCCAGGAACCCCTTCTCCTTTTTTTAAAACTTAATTTTTTCTTTTATCAAAGTAATGCACAATGTAAAAGTCCAATAGTTTTTAAAAAGCTCACACTAGGACACCCCCAACTCCCAACTCCCTCTTTGGTGTTCTTCCTTGTAGGCAGTATTTCCTTTGGCATTTCCTCATCTCCACATTCCTAAAAACATATATAGGTACTGTTATATTTTGACTAATCAATTTTAGACATCTTTTTTAAAAATCTTGTTTATGATTTATTTATTTATTTATTTATTTATTTATTTATATTTTTATGTTTTACTTTTGTTTTTATTATTTTAAATGTTTATTTATTTATTTTGGAGAGAGAGAGAGAGAGAGAGAGAGAGAGAGAGAGAGAAATTTAATCCCAAGCAGGCTCTGCATGGTCATCACAGAGCCCAACTCTGGGCTGGATTCCATGAACTGTGACGTCATGACCTGAGCCAAAATCAAGAGTTGGATGCTCAACCGGACTGAGCTACCCAGGAGCCCCTTATTTTTTATTTTGAGAGAGAGAGAGGGAGAGAGAGAGAGAGAGAGACTGAGAATTAGGGTGGAGGAGAGGGGCAGAGGGAGAGAGGGAGGGAAGCTGACATAGCGTCCATGTTCCGCGTTAAGATTTTGTTTTGATATAATCTCTACATCCAACATGGGGCTTGAACTCACAACCCTGAGATCAAGAGTCACATGTTCTACCGACTGAGCCAGCCAGGTGCCCCAGTTTTAGATACCTTTTGACATACCATTATTGTAGGTGAGCCTTTAGTCCCTTATATCACCATCCCTTCTTTTTTTCTCAGTATAGTTCTATTTCAGTTTTCTCTCAAACCTGTATTTACTGTTTTCATCATTATGCCTGTGCAAGCATCACATGTATTTGAGCACTGCCATGTGCCCTGCTTATGTTTTCTTACTTTTATTTCAGTGACATTAAGAACTTATTTTTTTAATGTACTTGTTTTTCTTAGTACCTGTAGCCAATTCTAACAACTTCAGTGGCTTCTCACTACAGTTTTCTAGGAGGTCAGTCTATGGCTTCAGGATGTCCTTGCAGTTCTAGATGTTTTCCTGGAGACATCCTTCTTTCTGTCTAGTGAGGACTGCACAGTTGTCTTCCTAGACTTCAATTTACTGTCATTCTTGGCAGCCCTTTGCGTTTTTTCTTTGTTAAATGCCTTATTTCCTGGACCGAATGCCTTTCTCTTTCTTGGGTTGGTGGAGCACGTCCACCAGTTGAGTCGTAAGTTAAAAAGATGGTGCAGTGCATGGAGCTCCTGGGTGGCTCAGTTGATTGAGCCTCCAACTCTTGGATCTCAGCTCAGGTCTTGATCTGAGGGTTGTGAGTTCAAGCCCCACGTTGGCTCCATGCTGGGTGTGGAGCCTATTTAAAAAAAAAAAGAAAAATAAGTAAAAGATGGTGCAGTGCTGAAGAATATACCAGTAACATGCTTGCCTCTTGAGTGTTACCCTCCAGTTTGAACTAGTTGTCCCCCATGCCTGACGATGCTTTTGGTCCTAAAACAGTGCCTAGCAAATAGTGGGTGCTCAATGATGATTTGCTGAATGATGAATACATTCTGAGATTTGTCTTCACTGTCATCCTGGAGATTGTCTTTGCTTTCTTCCTCTATCAGATCTCCTTTCTTAGTTTCCATTGTTGATTCGCTGGAGAATGCTCTCCAGCAGCTTCCTGAGAAAGGGTTTACAGGAGGTAAAAATGTTGGAGGAGGTAAAATGATATGCATATTTGCATATCTACATTGCATAGCTGAAGGTCGCTCGATTGACAGTTTGGTTGGTATTGAATCATAAATGGAAAATTATTGGTGAGATTGGGCCCTGTTTCGGGTGAGCATGAGCCTTGCATCGAGTGAACATGAGCCCCACTTTGGGTGAACTCCGCTTCTTTTTCTCTCTCTCTGTCTGCCCCTCACTCACTTGCACCGTCTCTCTGTCTCAAATAAATAAATAAATGGAAAATTATTTTCCTTCAGAAGTGTGGCGGCATTATGCCATTGATTTCTTGCTTTAGGACTTTGGAAGCTCTTTAGGTCCCAGGTCCTTTGTGTGTGAAGTGTTTTCTCTCTGGAAGTATGTTGTTTTCCCCACTGTTTTGAGGTTTCTCAGTGAGACTCCTCTGTGTGGGTCTGTCTTCATCCATCATTGCTTATTATTGCTATATTCTGGGGGCCCGTCTATCTGGACACTCGTGTTCTTCAGATCTAGACAATTTTCTAGATTGGTGACTAGATTGACTAGATTGGTGACTAGATTGGTGATTGGAAAGTTGGTGACTTTCCTCCTTGTGTTTTCTCTGTTCTCCTTTTCTGGAACTCCTTTTTAGACATTAATGTCCCAATGTACTGGCCCAATGTACTTTTGCTTATTTTTTCTCCTGTTCTCCAATTCTGACTTTTTGCTCTGTTTTCTGGAGAATTCCTGAAGTTTATCTTCCAAACTTTTTATCGGGTCTTCCATTTCTGCCGTTTTATATATATGTGTGTATATATATATATATATAATGTAATATTATATATATACATACATATATACATATTATATATATATTTTATATATATCATGAATATATATTTATAATATACATATATATTAGTGTTTATTTATTTTTGAGAGAGAGAGTGTGCACTCGCGCTCGTGCTAGTAGGGGAGGGGCAGAGAGAGAGGGAGACAGAGGATCCAAAGCGGGCTCTGCTGGGCTCTGCGATGACAGCAGACAGCCCCAATGCAGGGCTCAAACCCACAAGCCACTAGATCATTACCCAAGCCGAAGTTGGACAGCTAACTGATTGAGCCACCCAGGCGCCCCTGCCATCATATTTCTAATATCTAAAGTCATTTGTGGGGGTACCTGGCTGACTCATTCGGTGGAGCATGTGACTTATTCTCGGGGTTGTGGGTTCAAGCCCCACATTTGGGTGTAGGGATTACTTAAGAATAACGTCTTTTTTATTTTTTATTTTTTTTAAAAAAATTTTAATGTTTATTTTCGAGAGAGAGAGAGAGAGAGTGGGGGAAGGACAGAGAAAGATGGAGACACAGAATCCAAAGCAGGCTCCAGGCTCTGAGCGTCAGCACAGAGCCTGATGTGGGGCTAGAACTCAGGAAATGTGGGATCATGACCTGAGCTGAAGTCAGTCGCTTAACTGAGCCACCCAGGTGCCTCAAGCATAAAGTATTTTTGTAAAAAACCACTTATGTTTTTTGAATTCTCTTTTCAAAAATAACACCGTATTCTTGTTTAATGTGTGGAATGTTCTCTATCATCTCTCTGAGACAGCAATGGTAGTAAACTTTTTTTTTTTTTTTAAAGTAGATGCCATGTCCGAGCATGGAGCTCAAGGCAGAGCTTGAATTGATGTCCCTGAGATCAAGACCTAAGCTGAGATCAAGAGTAGGAGGCTTAACTGACTGAGCCACCCAGGCGCCCCAATAGTAAACTTTTTAAAGTTTTCTTCTCCCTCCCGAGTTTCTCTTCCTTCAAATTGTTCCCCACTCGTTTCTGTATGTTTTCTGTATATTTATTTCACATTAGAAGTTTTCCTTATCTATCATGATAATCCTTGCTTGAGGCTGACACTTGTTGATTTAGAGCTTGGTTGTACACAGATCTGAGGGCACTGTCTGTTAGGAAACTTGTTTGGTGATCTTTAGGTCTTGGTTCTCCAGCTGGCCAGATTTCCAGAATGTATTTCTCTTATTCTCTGTCCTGGCTGCTAAATCGCTGAATGGGAAGAATGAGTTTCTTGGCATTCAGCTTTCATTGTAGACTTCATTATTCATCTCTCCTCCCTTCCTTCATGTTTTTTGTATGATACCCACACCCTCAAGTATGGCGATCCACCTCTAATCCTGGGACCTTGTTTCCCGCCGTCTAGAGAACAAACCTCACAGCCTTTGTGTAGGGGGGCAGTTGGTCTCCCGTCTCGAGCTGCTCTTCAAACAACTTGACCTCAGTCTGCCTTTTATTTATTTATTTTAGTTTAATTATTATTATTATTATTATTATTATTATTATTATTTTAGATCTTATTTTTAAGTAATCTACACCCAACGTGTGGCTCAAACTCACAATCCCAAGATCAAGAGTTGCATGCTCTACTGACAGAGCCAGCCAGGAGTCCCTTGGTCTGCCTTTTTAAAGGTTTCCCATCACTCTCAATTCCAGAGTTTCTTGGTGCTGCCATTTTCTGAGCCTTTTGACTATTCTGCAGGGTAATTTAGGGGTGGTTCTGGAAAGCAGACAATAAATGGTAACTGCCTTAGGAAAAAGGAGATTTCTAAGTAAGGTGTTAAATGCTAGAACACCTTGATCAAGTATAGACCAATATTAAACTGTTTCGTGTTACTGTTTTTATTTAACTTACTAATTGACAGAGGACCTGTGGACACTGCACAATGTATTTTGACAAATACACAACTCTTTTTCTGTGCTTATTTTGTTCCTGCCTCTTCTCTCCTTTTTTCCTTCTGGAGGAAAAAGATTGGGGTGGGCTTTAAGCAGGCAGATTGCTCCAGAATTTTCTGGATGTCATTGCCTGTTGTTTCTTTATATTTTCTTGCTGTAAGGTACAGACGGCACTATGGTTAAGACCCCAGACTTTGGAGTCAGAGTGCCTGAGTATCCCAGCTGACAATCTGTTTAACCTTGGACACGTGCCCTTCCTTGCTCGTCTAAAGTGGGGATGATAGCAAATTCCTTCTAGGGCTGAGAGACGAATAAATGAGATCATGTGTCTAAAGAGCCTGACACACAATAAGTATTCAATAAATATTAGTTCAATATTAGCACAATAAATATTTGGAAAATGATTTTAGTTTTTATATAGCTGTTAGTTAAAAAATATTGAACAGTGAATGGCACAATAAATATTTTCAGCTCTTTGCACAAAGAGAAAGAAACCACCGACAATCTTCTTCCTCAGCACCTCTCTTCATTTCTACATGTTGTTTTCAAGTAATCGGAATATAGGGTGCTGGGGTGGGGATTTGTTAAGGTCTATGACAGTTATCCTGCACCCGGTCAAATTCACCCTCGCCAGACAGTGGACCAGATGAGGTTCTTGGTGGGAGGGGTTGGCTTGGGGTGTCTGTCAGATTTTGAGCTGGTTTTGGACTGATCGAAAAGGGGTTAGACCTGGGCCTAAGCCTAGGTGTATTTTAGACCCTTTGGGGAAGGGGCTGGAGGTCTGTGGCCTGGTCCTGGTGGAAGAGGTAAACATAGGCCTGAACAAGAAGTCAGGGTACCGAGCAGAGGGGCTGGAGCCGTCTTCAGGATGGTTTTTGGTGATCTAAGAGGGAGCCTTTGTTCCCTGTTAGGGGGAAACAGGGAGAAGGGTGACCTTCAGAGACACGGGGATGTGAAGGGACAGGAGGGACATGAGGGCAAATACAATCGACACGGGTTGACTGATTAAGAGGGAGCGCCCACGCTCCCTTGGAGCTCACGGGGGTCATGCTGGTGCAACTCAGCCATATTGGGGAGAAACCCAACCTCTTCCATCCCAGTGACTGCCAAAGACTGAGTGGTTGAGCCCTGTAAACATGAGGACTTGGTCTGCCCAGAGAGCCAGAGGCCTTCCTTTTGGTTCAGCCACTGTGCATGTCTGCGGGGTTCTCCTGGATGCTGGCCCAGTGACTTACCTCCTCCTCTGTTCCCTCTGGGCAACAGAGTTACCATGGTTACAGGTACAGGTTGTGCTAGAGACCTTCTGGAGGGGGATTAAGCCAGAATCCCACAGGATTACCCTATAGTCACTCTGCAGTCTGAGGAGGTAGAAAGAACTCTGGTTTCGGAGTCAGACACATGTGGGCTGTGGTCCTGGCCCATCACCCTCTAGCTGTGTGCCCTTGGGCAAGCTACACAGCCCCTTCTGGGCAAGCAAAATGGGAATAGGATGGGCAGACGTCAGGCTAAGCGCTTCCTTCGTATTAACTCATTGAAGCTTCATAGTAGCCTGATGAGGTGGGAAACTGTTGTCCCCATTTTACAGATGAGGAATCCAGACACAAGGAAGGGTAAATAACTTGCCCCCTGGTCACATAAGTCCCTGGCACATGGAGGATTCTCAGTAGTATGCAATTCCCCTCCCCTAGCTGTCTCACAGTCCTAGAATGCCAGGGTAGGACTGCACCCTAGGGGTATGTCACTGTCACTTAACCTGCCATCTTACAGGGGAAAAGACAGAGGCCCTGAGAAGAAGGTAAATTTCCCACAGTTGACCTAACCTGTTGCAGTCAAGTTGGAACCAGAATCAGGTCCCTCGACTCCAAGCCTAGGTGCATCCCCCTTCCCCCCCAGGCCTCCCTCATTCAGTCAGAGAGCTCCCTGAAAAGAAATGAGTGTGTGAGGAGGCAGGCCTAGAGAGAGGGGCTGGCTGTGTGTGTGTGTGGGCGGGGGGAGGGTGCAAGCCAGTGGCAGGCCCATAAAGGAATGACTTCCTTTGTGTTCTCCCCACTGTGACTTCAGGAGTATCTGAAGGGCCTGTGTAGCCCGGAGCTGTGGAAGGAGGTTCGCTACCCGCAGGCCCTGCACTGCGCCTTCCTTGGGGCCCAGGGCCTCTTCCTCGACTGCCTCTGCTGGAGCACCCTGGCCTACCTGGTGCCTGGTCCCCCCGGCTCCCTGATGGTGGGGGGACTGACCGAGTCTTTCATCATGACCCAGAACTGGCTGGAGGAGCTGGTGGGCCGGCTGCGCTGGGGCCCTGCCGCTCTGCTCACCCCCCGGGGAATCTGGGAGGCTGAGGTGACCAGGGCTTTTGGGGCCCTGGTCTGGATCCGTGGTGACCAGTATGCAGGGGATCTGCTGCAGCTGCCCCCAGCGGTCCAAGAGCTGCTGCTGAGCCTGGTGCGAGACGCTGCAGGCAAGGAAGACATCATCGAGTGGCTCGGCCGCATCGGCACCTCTGAGTCCTGCCCTGACCCCGAGGTGCTGATCTGCCCTCCCCACCAGCAGAAGGAAGGCCCGGCCATGGTGTCTGTGGGAGACGGTCCTGGGCCCTTCCTGGAGGTGGGGACTCTCCAGAACAGGAGCCCAGAACATTCAAAGAGATTAACCAGCCTGGGAGCCACCAAGGCCCTGGTCTCGGGCACCCCAGGCCAGAACACACAGCAGGAAACAACCAGCCAGCTGGTAAGGTAAGTTCTGAGGGATCAGTTTGGTTTCTCTAGACCCTGTCCCTGTTCCCCCCGCCCCACGGAAATGGTTTGGGATTTACCTGGCCTAACCACCTTTCCAACAAACTTGGATTTCCTCCAGGGTTGATTCCAACAGCCAAGGTAGTACCAACAGTGCTCGAGAGGAAGGGCCCGCACAAGCCACCAGCAGCCAGGACTCTGCAAACCACACACAAGCCCCGTCACAGCAAAGGCAGGTCCAGAGAGTGGAAGATAAACGCCCCTTCCAGCCTCCCGTGTCAGCCCTGAGCATGTGCCCGCCCTGGAAGGCCTGGACCCCGGGGCCAGCGTTTGGGCCCTTGTGGCCAGGGGCTATCGCCGCAACCTTCTGGAGGATCAATGAACTGCACTCTCTCCACCTGGCCTGGCTCCTGTCCCAGGCGTGCTTCAGTTTTCCTTTCTGGCAGAGGCCCCTGGGCCCCATTCAGTTCAAGCTACCAGGGCAGAATCCTTTGCCTTTAAATCTAGAGTGGAAACAGAAGGAGCTGGTTCCTTTGCCCAGCATGGAAAGCCCAGACTGCAGACCAGATGGGGGACCAGGAGGAGATGCAACCCTACAGAATTGCCCGAGGCCAGAGACCCCCCAAAAAGTCATGAGTTTATTGGTGGTCTCAGGGGGCTCGGGTGTAAAGGACAAGACTAGCCCAGGACTTCCACAGATAGGGCCCCCCTTGACCTCTGCGCCCCAACTGCAAGCTGGAAGTGAGCCAGGGGATCAAGGAAGTGTGCAGTGGGATTGTAAGGGGCCAGAAGAGGGCCCTTCTGTGCTGCCAACAGGGCAAGGCGTGCCTACAGCTCAGGGGGGGTCCGTGGCTCAAGAGGGGCTGACAGGTCAGTCAGCACCCGATGCTCAAACAGTGCCTGAAACTCTCGAAGTGCCCGTGGCTGCGGCAGTGCCCACAGCTCAAACCCCACCCACAGATCAGGGGCTGCCTGCAGTCCCCAAAGTGCCTACAGCGGAGATGATGCTGGCAGTCCCCACAGAACCTGCAGCTCTCAAAGTGCCTTCGGTTCCGACAAAGCCAGCAGCTCAAGGGGGGCCTGCAGCTCAGAAGGCAGCCGTGGGTCAACCGGCATCAGCAGCTCAAATCGTACCTGCGACTCCCAAAACTGCCACAGCTCAGAAAACGCCTGCAGCAAAAACGTCACCTGCAGCAAAAACACCCAAAGCTCAAACTGGGCCTGCAGCTAAAACAGGGTCTACGGCCCCCAAGGGACCTGTGGCCCCCAAAGCACCTGCAGCTTCCAAAGCCTCCAGAGGCCCCAAAACACCTGCAGCTCAGAAGACGCCCACAGATCCAGGGCCAAGCCTGGATGCCGCCAAACTCCTGAGCGAGGTGCAGCCTTCGTCAAGGGGCAATGCCTCCTTGCCAAAGGGCCATGGGGAGTCCAGAAGGCAGGGTGCACAGTCCAGCAGCACCTTGACTTCCGGTAGTCAGCACCAACCTCAGATGGAGGGGCTCCTGGGGGCTTGGGAGGGGGCCCCGAGGCAGCCGCCTCGTCACCCACAGGCAAACAGCACAGTGACCAGCTTCCAGAGGTACCATGAGGCCCTGAATACACCCTTCGAGCTGAACCTGTCGGGGGAACCCGGGAACCAGGGGTTACGGCGAGTGGTCATTGATGGCAGCAGTGTGGCCATGGTGTGAGTAGCTACAGGCATGGCATGGGCTGGGAAGTCTGGGGAGCTGGGGCAGGGCATCCCCGGGGGGGACAGAGCATGGGCATCCCCTCGGTATGTGGGTGACATGGGTTCAAATGGGGAAACGATAGGATGGAAGTGGCAATGGTGGGTGACTGGGGGATGGTAGGAATGTGCACGGAATCATGCAGACAGTCCTGCCAAGGGACGTTTCTTTCTCTCTCTTTGGTAGAAACAGAAACAGGCTCACAGAGGTAAGGCATCTGGCCCAAGATTCCAGAGCCTCGTAAGGGACTTGGCTGGCCTTTGAGTTCAGATCTGCCCACTGCCAAGGCCCGTGCTCTTCCCACCGCAGCCTGCCTGCCTCACATAGCACAGCGTCTGTCAACCCCAGGCCAGCTACCAATGTTTAGCCTGAACCTGAAGGCCCAGCCCAGGTGTCCTTTATGGAGCTTTTCCCGAGTGTGCCAATCAATCCTTAGAGACTGTCCTCCTGCATTGAGCTTACTGCTCTACACATGCTAGCATAAATGTGTGCAAGACCACTGAATTTGTCCCCACGGGACAGTGGTTATCTGTGCTGAGCGCACTCCTGGCCCACAGTAGGTGGAATGAATGTTTGTTTGCTTCTAGCCCTGACTTAAGTTCTTTGGGTGCAGAGGTTGCCTTCTTTTTCCTGTTGCCCTGGAGTTTCCCGCACACACACACGCATTCACCCCACACATGTGCACACAGCTGATCACGTGCACATAGCCCCCCGACATGTGTGCACACACACGCACACGCAGAGTAGGTGAGTGAGCCCAGTAGGTGCTTACAGAATGTTCGATGATGGAGGAGAGGGAGAAGGGCATTGCCGGTTGCTGACGCAGGCGTGTGGCATTGTCTGAGGGAGGAGCAGAAAGGCAGGGCCACTCGTCAGGAGGAGGCTGCTCCCTCATTTCCCACCACCCCCCACAGGCACGGCCTCCAGCACTTCTTCTCCTGCCGTGGCATTGCCATGGCGGTGCAGTATTTCTGGAACCGGGGACACCGAGAGGTCACTGTGTTTGTACCCACCTGGCAGCTGAAGAAGAACCGGAGGGTGAGAGGTGAGCTGTCCACTGCCCACCCCCTCCGCCAGCCCCTGCAGCATCACCAAGCTTTGCCTTTCCCTGCCTCTCTGTCCCTGCCGTGGCCTCTTCCACTTCGCCCTTCCTCTGAGCATCTCTGTCTTCTGTCTTTCACCTCCAGAGAGCCACTTCCTGACGAAGCTACACTCCCTCAAGATGCTTTCAATCACCCCCTCCCAGCTCGAGAACGGCAAGAAGATCACCACCTACGATTATAGGTGTGCCAGTCCCAGGCCTTTCTGGAGGGTTCCAGGGGCTGGGCTGGTGTGTCAGGTGGAGTCCAGCCTCACCTGCTCTGGGGAGATGGAGGCCACCATGTCAGAGGGTCATGTCAGAGAGGATGGCGTGGTGCACAGGCCCTCTGTAGGCAGAGGGAGGCACACAGTGAGGAGAGGGCTCCAGGATCGGCTCTACCCAAGGCTAAGGGGGATTCCTGACTTTGGGACTCTCCAGCTCCATTCCCTCAGTCTACAGGCTTTCTGACCTATGGGCTGGAACCCACTACTTTGGATAGGACCCGCCCAGGTGACTCCTGGTGTTTCCAGTGAGCTGCTTGCCCAAGTGACTGATTTGGGGCCTCGGTTTGGGCTAAAGTTCAAGTCTCCAGGAACTGCTTCAGTTTTTTTCCTCCCCCCCAGCCCTGGCACTGGGAGGAGGTATGTGTATGGCTGTATGTGGTTGGACCCCTGGCAGGGCTCTGAAAATGGAGTTAGACTGGCCTTGTCTCCTCGCTAAAGCCCCAGTGCCTCCCTACTTCCCTACGTGTCAATCCTAAGCACCTAGTCCCCAACATGGCTGCAGGACCAATATGCACAGGGGGAGCCTGTGATGCTGCCTCTGTTGGGGCAGGGAAGGCCCTGCCAGTCACTGGTCCCAGGCTGGAGTCTGTGCCCGGTCTCGGCTGCACTTAGGCACCTCCTATGCTGGCCAATGAGAAGTTCTGTTCTTCCCCACTTTTCTCAAGACCTGGCATCCATTCAGCTGGAAGGGCTAGGCATGGCAGCTCAGGCATCCCTCCTTCAAGAGCTAGGCCCCCTGGTCTTTAAGTGCCTCTAAAATTTTGGGTCTGGGTTTGAGGGAAGATGGTTGTTCTGCAAAGGTCCCCTGCTGGGCACTTGTGGAATAGCATGCTTGGGGCCGCCGGAATGGCAACCTTTCCGGGAATGCCGAGAAGTAGGTGGCCTTTGCTTTCTTTCCTGGTCACAGCCCTCTTTCAAGGAGAGGTGATCCTTGGAAAAGTGGATTTGTTTATTCAGGTATGTGATTTTATATATGTTTTATATGTATATACATACATACATTACATACATATCGGTGTATGTATGTAGTGTGTATATGTACATATGGATGTATGTGTGTATGTCTTGGCATGTATGGGAATGTGGTGCATTGGTGAAGAATAGTAATGGAACGTGTGTGCATGCTGTGTGGCAGGCACCGAGGTAGGCACTTCAATGTACTGTTTGTCTCATTCCGTTTAATCCTCACAGCAATATAGGGTAGGTATTTTATGTCCATTTTACAGATGTGGAAACTGAGCTAGTAAAAATGCATGTGTGAATGTGGGCGAGTGTGCAGGTTTCAGCGTGTGTGTCTGTGCATGTGTATGTGAATGCCTGTGTGTTAGATAGGGGCGTGTGTTTGTATCTGTAGATGGGGGTGTGCATTCAAGTTCACCCTCCCGGGGGCTAGTGGTGATCCCGGATGGCTGCACAGACGGACGAGGAGATGGGCTCCTGAGCCCTGGCTCCCCGACCACCAAGGGCAGCATTTTTGTTCAGCACATCTCCACGTGAAACTGCAAGTTCATTTTCCCCAAAGACCTGGGAAGTAAGGGTTTCTGGGTGACTAGCAGCAACCCCTCTCCCTGCAGGTTCATGGTAAAGCTGGCAGAGGAGACAGACGGCATCATTGTCACCAATGAGCAGCTCCACATCCTGATGAATAATTCCAAGAAACTGATGGTCAAAGATCGGTGAGGTGATCCCAGGGACTTGAGCTGTTCCTTCCCCGTGGATGGATGTCAGCCAGCCCCTGGCAGGGGATGCTGGGCTTGGGAGAGGGCCCTTAGAGCTGTGCTCACCAGACGTTGGTCTCAATTCCTGTTCAGACATCCAGGGGTTAACGGGCTGTATGAATCAAGGGCTCCTCTATGACCATATCTCCTCTCTCCCGGGTCCAGCCTACTGCCCTTCACCTTTGCGGGGAATCTCTTCATGGTGCCGGATGACCCCCTGGGCCGTGATGGCCCCACCCTGGACGAATTTCTGAAGAAGCCAAACAGGTAATGGGCCAAGCCTCTGCCGCCTCCCAGTTCCTCTTGGGACTGACCAGAAACTTCCCCTCGGCGCTAACCAACATTTGTCTAGTGCTTAACCATGAGCAGAGTGATTCGATTTTTCAGGTTTATGCTTTTACAACATATTTTTTAAAAATATTTATTGATTTTTGAGAGAGAGAGAATGCACGTGAGTGGGGGAGGCAGAGCAAGAGGGAGAGAGAATCTTAAGCAGGCTCTGCACAGAGCATGACGCGGGGCTGGAGCCCATGAACCGTGAGCTCGTGACCTGAGCCAAAACCAAGAGTCAGACACTCAGCTGACTGCGCCACCTAGGCGCCCTGACCTCTACCACATATCGATGCATCCATAAGCCACTTACAGTATGGTTTTGCAGCTTTACAGTTTTGCACATGTGCATCTTTCCACAGTTGGCATTTGTACTCAGCATTTTATGGCTCCCCCCCCCTCCGCCCCACCCAGATCCATGCCATGTTAATTCATGTGGCTCACTTTAATGGCTGCGAGGTATTCCATTCTAGAAGTACCCAGGGGGATTTATCGAATCTCTTGTCAAGGGCCGTTTGACATTTTCCATATTATGCTGTTGGCAGCAGTGCTCCAGGGGACAGCCTCATTCTTGCTGCTGTGGGAATAAAGGGAGCTGGGCTAGGGGACGTACTGCTGAATTTTTTCCATATTTATTGTCTCCTTGGATTCTCACAACCTGGGTTAGACATACATGACTTCTGTCCTGGACCAGTTTTGCAGCAACTCAGATGCTCTGGCCTCCTCCCGCTCTGAGCTGCCTTACTGCCCCCCTCTTCCTAGTTCCCAGCAGAGGATGGTGGCAAGGACCTTATGGACAGGGCATTGCTTTCTGGACCGGGTCCCTCAGTTTCATTTCCCTGGTTTGAGAAAAAGTGCTGTGGAGGTTTGTATGCTGTGCCCTTTCTCAAGTGCCTTGTCAGGCCGCCTTCCTTCTTGACCTCCCCCTGACTTGCTCGTCCTAGGGACAGGTTGGAAGTGCCAGTCATCTAACTCGTACCAAGTCATTGGCTTAGAAGTGGTTGAAAATGTTGCTTGGTCAACAAGGGTTTGATTGGGTGAGGCTTCGCATATGGATGAATCTCCAATATGGAGGCCTGGCACGTGCTGGAGATAGAGGAGGTACCTGCGGGCAGGGTCCTGGTGGAGGCTCTGGCGCTTGGCCCAGCCTCAGGGGGACTTAGCAGTGGGGTGAGGCTCTGCAGATGTGGTTTCCCCCTTGGGTGCCCCTCCCTCCTCCAGCAGGCCCCTGAGCCCCTCTGCTCTGCTCTTCTGGGGTAGGCTAGACACCGACATCGGCAACTTCCTGAAGGTGTGGAAGACGCTTCCTCCCAGCTCGGCCAGCGCCTCTGAGCCAAGTGATGGTGCTGACCCTGCACCTCCGGAGGGTCTGCGGAATATGGAAGAAGTCCAGGAGGAGAAGGAGGAGAGGCAGGACGATGAGCAGAGGGAGGGGCAAGGGGTGCAGGAGCCGCCTGAAGAAGATGCCCTGGACTCCTCACTGGCATCAGTGTTCAGGGCCGAGTGCCCTTCCCTTTCAGAGGAAATCCTCCAGTGCCTCAGCCTCCAGGACCCCCCTGACGGTGCCCTAGACATCGATCTCCTGCCAGCGCCGGCGTCTCCCTACCTGGGCATCCCCTGGGACGAGAAGGCTCCCTGCCAACAGGTTCTTGCCCACCTGGCCCAGCTGACCATCCCCAGCAACTTCACTGCACTCTCCTTCTTCGTGGGGTTCATGGACTCCCACCAGGATGTCATCCCTGACTATGAAGCCCTCGTGGGCCCCCTGCACAGCCTCCTCAAGCAGAAGCCGGACTGGCAGTGGGACTGGGAGCATGAGAAGGCCTTCTTGGCTCTGAAGCGAGCCCTGGTGTCTGCCCTCTGCTTGACGGCCCCCAACACCCAGCTGCCCTTCCGCCTGGAGGTGACAGTGAGCCAAGTGGCCCTCACGGCTGTTGTCTATCAGGAGCACTCGGGGAGGAAGCACCCCGTAGCCTATACCTCGAAGCCCCTCCTTCCCGATGAGGAGAGCGAGGGCCCCCAGTCAGGGGGAGACAGCCCCTATGCGGTGGCCTGGGCCCTCAAACATTTTTCCCGCTGCATTGGAGACACCCCAGTGGTCCTGGACCTTTCCTATGCCTCCCGGGCCACTGTGGACCCCGAGGCGCCAGAGGGCCGCAGACTTTCCAAAGCATGGTTGATCCGATGGTCTCTCTTGGTACAGGACAAAGGCAAGAGGGCCCTGGAATTGACCCTTCTCCAGGGCCTGCTGGGAGAAAACCGACTGCTGACGCCGGCGTCCTCGATGCCTCGCTTTTTCCAGGTTCTGCCTCCTTTTTCCGACCTGTCCACTTTTGTCTGCATCCACATGTCGGGCTATTGCTTTTACCGTGAGGACGAGTGGTGTGCTGGCTTTGGTCTCTATGTCCTGTCTCCCACCAGCGCCCCTGTCTCCCTTTCCTTCTCTTGCTCCCCGTACACACCAACCTATGCCCACCTGGCGGCCGTGGCCTGTGGCCTGGAGCGCTTCGGCCAGTCCCACCTCCCTGTGGTTTTCCTCACGCATTGCAACTGGATCTTCAGCCTCCTCTGGGAGCTCCTGCCCCTGTGGAGGGCTCGAGGCTTCCTCTCCTCGGACGGGGCCCCGCTACCTCACCCGAGCCTGCTGTCCTACATCATCTCGCTCACCTCTGACCTCTCGTCCCTTCCATTCATCTACCGAACCTCCTACCGGGGCTCCCTGTTTGCTGTGACAGTGGACACCCTGGCCAAGCAGGGAGCACAGGGGGGCGGGGAATGGTGGAACTTGCCAAAGGACGTGCCGATCCCTGTAGTATCTCCTCACACCATGGGCAAGAGGCCCGACTTGCTGGCATTACAGCTGAGCGACAGCACTCTGGCCGATATCATCGCCAAGCTGCAGGCTGGGCAGAAATTGTCTGGCTCCTCACCCTTCAGTTCTGTCTTTAACTCACTCAGCCTCGACAAAGAGAGCGGCCTGCTTATGTTCAAGGGGGATAAGAGGCCCAAGGTCTGGGTAGTCCCGAGGCAACTCCGGAGGGACCTGATTTTCTCCGTGCATGACCTTCCCCTGGGCGCCCACCAGAGGCCCGAGGAGACCTACAAGAAGTTGCGTTTGCTGGGGTGGTGGCCTGGGATGCAGGAGCATGTGAGGGACTACTGCCGAAGCTGCCTGTTCTGCATCCCCCGAAATCTCATAGGCAGTGAGCTGAAGGTTATCGAGTCCGTGTGGCCCCTCAGGTCTACCGCCCCCTGGTCCAACCTGCAGATTGAGGTGGTGGGCCCAGTCACCATAAGCGAGGAGGGCCACAAGCACGTGCTGATTGTGGCCGACCCCAACACCAGATGGGTGGAGGCGTTTCCCCTGAAGCCCTACACGCACACGGCAGTGGCCCAGGTGCTGCTCCAGCACGTGTTTGCCAGGTGGGGCGTTCCCGTGAGGCTGGAGGCTGCCCAGGGCCCCCAGTTTGCTCGGCATGTCCTGGTGAGCTGTGGGCTGGCCCTGGGAGCCCAGGCAGCCTCCCTGAGCAGGGACCTCCAGTTCCCCTGCCTGACCAGCTCAGACGCCTACTGGGAATTCAAGAGGGCCCTCAAGGAGTTCATCTTCCTGCACGGCAAGAAGTGGGCGGCTTCCCTGCCCCTGCTGCACCTGGCCTTCAGGGCCTCCTCCACCCAGGCCACGCCGGTCCAGATCCTGACGGGGGATGAAGTGAGGCTGAGCGAGCCGCTGTGGTGGGAGATGAGCAGTGCCAATATCGAAGGGCTCAAGATGGATGTCTTCTTGTTGCAACTCATTGGGGAGCTGTTGGAGCTACACTGGCGGGTGACCGACAAGGCTAGCGAAAAGGCGGAGAATAGGCGTTTCAAGCGGGAGAGTCAGGAGAAGGAGTGGAATGTGGGCGACCAGGTCCTCTTGCTGTCGCTCCCCAGGAACGGCAGCAGTGCCAAATGGGTGGGCCCCTTCTATATCGGGGACCGGCTGAGCCTGTCTCTCTACAGGGTCTGGGGCTTCCCGACTCCAGAGAAGCTTGGGTGCATCTATCCCAGCAGCCTGATGAAGGCCTTTGCCAAGAGCGGCACACCCCTGTCCTTCAAGGTCTTAGAGCAATGACCGGGGTGCCAGGAAAGCCCCCACTCCAGGGTCCTGGGCTTTTGCTGCTAGGCCTCCCCCAGCCTCGAGAAGTGGTCTCATAGCCCCCTGGGGGCCTCGGTTGTGCCTTTTGCGGAGAAGTCAATTCACAAAGCTTTGCTGAATTGCCTTGAACTGGGGATCAGCGTCCCTATGGAAGCATCCCCAGTTTGGGATATCGGGAGAGTCTGTCAAAGGCTGTGAGATGTGGGCCTCTGGCAGTTTTACCCTGGGGGGCAGAAAGTCCCCTTTTTAAGGTAGGCCAGGCTCATTGTCTTTCCCCGGGTATCCCTATCGTCCTGTCACACGTGTGCAGGTACATACACACGTCCCCCCAGAATGTTACTCCTGCCTGTCCTAACGGTCAAACGGTGTTGGCTCTGGGCCTCAAAATCGGAACCACATTCCCTTATCAAACAGAAATCTCGAATATGGACTCTTCCCCTGAACTGTCCACCTGGGGACCCTTTGCTCTTCTCGCTGTCACAGCTGACCCAAGTCCATGAGGGCTGTGGAGAGGCAGCCCATTCCCAGTCTCACAGCCACCTTCCTCAGGCCAGCCTAGGCCTGTCCAGTTGTCGAGGAGGGACTGGCAGTTCTGGGCCCGAGGCTCAGAGCTGGGGTAGAAGTACAGCCAGCCACACAGAGCATCCCGATTGTCAGCAGGGGAAGGGCAAGGAGAGACAGCCTACCTCAACTGGCTCTAGCCAACGAAGACAACCCGTCCCCTGCTTCAACGGCGTCAACCAGAACAGGAATCAAGGATCTCGATGCCGAGTGTGGCATCTCTACCTGACAAGCTACTTCAACTAGACCGAGGGGCCCAGGCCTCTGTTTGAAGGGGGCAGGGCGTCTGAAATGAGCAGTGCGGCACGCGGTGAGGTACTGGCACGGCTCTACTTTCCAACCCTGCCCCAAAGTCCACAGCCCTCTCTTCCCATGTCTACTGTACCCCGTATCCCCAGACCCCGCACAATGTGTGACTGCTTTGGTTGGATCGTCCCCTTCCCCTGCACCTGCCTTCTGCGTAGAGCAAAACCCAGCTCCCTCGCAGCCACTTCCTGCAAAGGTCATCTTGTAGGGACAGTGAATTCCTCATAGGTGTGTGCACTTACACTCGTCCTCTGAGTGGCTGCTGTTTCTGCTGACTGTAGTTTCCTGGTGAAGGCTAGCACTGTGTCACTCTCCTCTAAGTAGTTTTATTTTTCCAAAGCTGAGCCAGACTCCTGGCCCAGCTCAGGTTGCCAAAGCGCTTGGCATTGCTAGAGCCAGAGTAGGACCCACCATCGAGTCCAGTTTGCTTGTTTCACAGCCAAGGTGAGAGGCCCGGAGGGGAAGTGACGTGCCCAAAGTCACACAGCTGGTTCGCTGGTGGCTGAGTTGGGACCAAGACTAAGCTTCCTAGCTCTCAGTTCACCCTAAACAGGTTTCTGGTGACAGGTTCAAGGGAGAGACTCCCTCAGAACCCTATCCCATCCCCCATCTCCCAGTTCTTGTAGACAAACTGCTTCGTTGTTGCCCTTAAATCATTTCCAGCTGTTAATCCTGTCCAGGAGAGAATGGTTGGGTGACAGCTGAAAAACTGAAAGGTGAGCTGTGGGATTGTTAGCAGACACCTTTCCTCCTCTTTCCCCCCTTTCTCCCCCTCTTCTCTGCTTCTCCCTTTAGTGGTGTGCCCAGCCTCCTCCCTCCCCATGCGGTACCCACATCCCAACTGCCCTCCTCCGCCTGCTCCACGTGTTAACCACATTTATGGTCTTATATCCTTTTATATGATTGTTTTTCATTCGATTTGTCAATAAACGGATCCGAATGGAATCAAGGTCTAGTTCTCTTTAGCTGCAGGCACTTATGGGTGGGGAGGGTGGGGGGCAGTTGTGGGGTGCTGCTGCTGCATGTTTCCCAGGCTGAGTTGAAGATTTGAAGGCCTGGGTAGTACCCTTTCAAGCTCACCTGACGCATGGTCTCATTTTATAGATGAGGAGACTGGCACCCAGGTAGTGAGATACATAAGGCCCACGGCTGGTTTGTGGCAGGGCTGGGAGGGGAGCCCAGACTATGGGCTCCCACGCAGCTGCTCTTTCCAGTCCCTGTCATGGAAGAACTGGGTGAATGAAGCCTGGCATGAGAGAATGGCATCAGCGCTGACCCAGCTTAGTTGTATTGGAAACATGCCAGAATTGGGGCGCTGGGGTGGCTCAGTTGGTTAGGCAATGCACTTCGGCTCAGGTCATGATCTCACAGTTTGTGGGTTCGAGCCCCACATCGGGCTCTGTGCTGACAGCTCAGAGCCTGGAGCCTGCTTTGGATTTTGTGTCTCCCCCTCTCTCTACCCCACCCCTGCTCATGCTCTGTGTCTGTCTCTCAATAATAAATAAACGTTAGGGGCGCCTGGGTGGCTCAGTCGGTTAAGCGTCCGACGTCAGCTCAGGTCATGATCTCACAGTCAGTGAGTTCGAGCCCCACATCGGGCTCTGTGCTGACAGCTCAGAGCCTGGAGCCTGCTTCAGATTCTGTGTCTTCCTCTCTCTCTGCCCCTGCCCTGTTCATGCTCTGTCTCTGTCTCAAAAAAAAAAAAAAAAAATAAATAAATAAATAAACGTTAAAAAATTAAAAAAAAAAAAAAAAGAAACATGACAGAATTAGGTTTGGATATTTACTCTATATCTGCTACCTGTGTGGCTTGTTTCTCGAGGCCTCGGTTTCCCCATCTGTGAGATGCAGGGTGATGACTCCCAAGTTATGGGATGGCACAAGGATTACATGAAATAATCTGTGCAAAGAGGCTACTGTGGTGCTGAGTATGGTGTGAGCTTTCATCTCTGCCGTGGACTGTATGTTTGTGTCCCCACCAAATTCATATGCTGAAATCTTAAACCTCAGGAGGATGCTATTAGGAGGTATTAGGAAGGCCCTTGGGAGATAATCAGGTTTAGATGAGGTCATCAAGGTGGAGCCTCCATGGTGGGATGAATGTCCTTTTAAGGGAAAGGGGCCACTCCTTGCTCTGTCTCTACCATGTGGGGTACAATGAAAAGATGGCCATCTGCAAGCCAGGAAGTGGGCTCTCACCAGACACTGGATCTGTCAGCATCTTGATCTTGAATGTTCAGCTCCAGAATTATGAGAAATAGGTGACTGTTGTTTAAGCCCCGCCCCGCCCCAGTCTATGGCATTTTGTTATAGCAGCCCGAGCTGCCTGAGACATTCACATACTAGCTAACATTTCTCTTCTTCCTGCCCCTGGAACTCTTGCCGTTTTTGATCCTCAGGTTCAGAGACCTTCCTAACGTTGGCCCAGCTTCCCGACTCTGGGCCTCTGCTTCTTGGTGCCTTCCTTACCTGCCCAAACTTCTGTTCAGCACTGGCAGGGGTATGGAGCAGCAGGAAGGAAACTTCTTTCCTGAGAACTCCCCAGTGTGTGTCATTCATTATTCATGGATTATTCAATCCATTATTCATGGATTCAACGCTGTCATTCATTATTCGTGGAGCACCTACTGTGTGCCAGGCCCTGTCAAGGTGTGGGCTGGGTAGCAGGTCACGTGAGTCATAGGGTCTCTGCCCCTTGGAATCCTCAGCTAGGTCAAGGAGACAATTCAACAAGCAAATGCAGTGCAGGGGAGTAAGAGAGAGAGAGAGAGAGAGAGAGAGAGAGCATGGTACATGAGCTTGGGGCTCAGGCACCTGGGATCTCAGCTCACATGCCATTCAGACAGGTCATGGTCTTCCCTGACCCCCTTCACCAGGAATAATGCACATGCCCTTAGTACAAGGCAGCAAGGGAAAGGCTCAGAACTCCTAAGTGGAAAGCCGAGCAGAACGCTGGCTCAGCAAAACCTCTTTAGTTTTTACTCAGGATGACTTTAAGCAATAATGAGATTTTACCCACATTGGCTTCTGAGCGCTGGGATGATGAGATTTTTCTTCTTCGCTGTTGAACAATTCTGAGCAGGATTTGAGATTCCTCCTACCTTTAGGGGAGAGCATAGTAAAAGTTTGTCTAGAGTTGACCATTAATGGGCATCACAGCCTACCAGTCACTGCTTCTCTCGTTTATGCCCATCACGATTTTCCCTTCTCATATGGGGCACTGGAAGGTGGGCTTTCCCCAGAGAAATTACAAAGCAGCCAGTATGCAGATAGTTCTATGATGTAATACAAGTCATAAAGACAAAGCATGTTCCACATTGTATCCTGTTCTCACGTTAAAACTTAACATAAACTAGCTGGTGAGATTAAGACCCCTAAGCTTTGTGACACCACGCTTTCCCAGCAACCATTTACTAAGTTCTTGCGTTCACAGGTAAAAGTGAACACATTTGAATGAAAGAAGCATTGTAAAAGGTAAATGACCACTATAAAACCAAATAAAAATCCTACATGCCTTTTAGTTTTTAATTTTTATAAGCTTATTTATTTAATTTGGCAGAGACAGAGACAGTGTAAGTGGGCGAGGGGCAGAGAGAAAGAGAGAGTCCCAAGCAGGCTGCTAGCACAGAGTCTGTTGCAGGGCTCGAATTCATGAAACTGTGAGATCATGACCTGAGCCAAAACTAAGAGTCAAACGCTTAACTGACTGAGCCACCCAGGTGCCCCCCTACATGCTTTAAAATTATTTTTCAGTTAATTTATTTATTTTGAGAGACAGAGAGACAGGGAACGAGAGAGAGAGAGAGAGAGAGAGAGAGTAGTACAAGCAGGGGAAGGGCAGAGAGAAGGAGAGACGTGCGCCAGTGCAGCCCCTGACGCGGGCTCGAAGTCACACACTGAGATCATGACCCGAGCTGAGCTCAAGAGTCAGATGTTTAACCAACAGCGCCACCCAGACATCCCACCACCCCCTACATGCTTTTTAAAGATTGCCAGAGAATCCTTGGGACATGCACCCTTTTTAATTTATTTACCAATCCAAACAGTAACAGTAACTTACACATGCAAGTACACATATTGAGTACTTGCTTTGTGCCAGGCACTGTTCTAAGTGTTTTCCAACCCTGTGGGGTAGATACAATTGTTTTCTCCATTTTATAGAGGAAGAAGATGGGGCACAGAGAGGTTCAGGCATGGAAGGTCATGTGCAGCCACTAAGTGAGAGGCTCCTGTGCCACCGTCTTAACCACTATGTTCACTGCTTCTCCTGTGAGCATAGTCACTTCGTTGCTACGGTTACTCAGCCTTGCCCCCCTTCAATCTATGGCCTGTCTTTCCTTAACGTGTTACACTGTGTCAGTTAAGATTTCTCCATTTCAGGTTGGTCTGGATTAGACTGCTGTACAAACTAAAACCCGTCCGGATTTACCTTAGGTGGATCCAAGAACGATTCCCTTGGCCTTGATAAATTTTGACTTGAAGGCCAGGCCTTCTTTTCTCTGAGGTGTGATGAGAAAACAATGATTTTGAGTTGCTGCCTGGGTATTTCACAGTATGACAACCCCCGCTCATGCCCAGAGGCTGGATGGTTTTCAAGGACCAGAGCTTAGGATACTCACCCCAAATTCCCACTTTGCTTTTCCTGGGGGCACCTTTTAAAATAACCACTTGAGAGCTGAGCACACAAAATTTTAGTGACCTCTGTGCCAACCACCTTATGAATAGTAGGTGCTCGTTACCCTGCTCTCTACGTCCTGTTCATTCACTCGTGACCGGGGACAAATGCCTGCCCTTCCCTTAGTTCATTGTGTGCACCCCCACCCCCGTTTCTGGGATCTGTAATAAATCTTGTGTCACTACTTCCTTTGTGTGCATGTACCGAAACTGCACCTTTAATGAAAACGGCCCTGGGGTTTTCACTTTCCTGAGGTGAGAGCTCGGTGGAGAGCGGGCTACCTGCCTACAGTGCCCTGTGTGAGTGGCTTGTGCCTCCTCATTTTGACCTCCTCAGCAGGTCATGAGCCGCATATTCTTTTTTTTTTTTTAATGTTTATTTATTTTTGAGAGACAGAAGGACAGAGTATGAGCAGGGAAGGGGCAGAGAAAGAGGGAGACACAGAATCCAAAGCAGGCTCCAGGCTCTGAGCTGTCAGCACAAAGCCCAACATGGGGCTCGAACTCATGAAGTGTGAGGTCATGACCTGAACCTAAATCAGATGCTTAACCGACTAAGCCCCCCAGATACCCCATAAACTGCATATTCTTGACTTAATACACTAGCTCTGGGTCCCCCAACACAGGATGGTGTCACTTTCCCTCATCTAGTACCTGGTGCTACTTTGTAAGCTTCCACATTCTTGTAGATGGTCAACATGAAGCAGGAACTTGTAGTGGCTGGATTGCCAAGGATCTCAAAACCACACTAGGTAATGTCTCATTCTGAGACTCACCGATCCCCTAAAGGGCTATACAAGGAAGTTCACTTATATAGATCAGTATGGCAGCCCCAGTGTGGAGAATGGACTGAGGGAGGCAAAACTGGAGGCCAAGGGGTCAGTTAGAAAGCTTCTGGAGAACTCTATCTAGGAGACCGGTAGTTTGAGTCAGGGGGGTGGAACACAATAGACAGGGCTCCTGGTTGTGATTGGCTATGGGGTATAAGGGAGAGGGAAGAACTGAGGACAACGGCTAGTGTTGGGTTGGGGAAACAGGGAGGTTTCATTCATGGAGGACAGAGACACAGAGAGAGAACAGATGTAGGGAGGAAAGAGTATAGTTGACTATAAAGTGGGGCGTCCAATGTATGCATCAGGGATAGAGATAACAAGTGTGGAAGCTGTCAGCACATGGATGGAAATTCAAGCTTTTGAGAATACATCAGGCCAGAAGGAATCCTAGGGCAGAACCTTGAGGAAAAACATTTAAGACTTGAACAGAGGGGTAGAGGAGCCCGAAAAAGAAACTGAAGCCTGGGCAGAGAGTGGAGGGCAAGCCCAGAAGGTGCACAGTCAGGGAAATTGGCACAGAGAGTTCTGGTAGGAAGATGTGGCCAACAGGGTCAAATGTTAGGGAGGACTTGAGTAACAGAAGGACTGGAAATGTGCGTTGACTTTAGTGACACCAAAGTTGGGAGTGACCAGGCTGAGAGCAGTTTAGGTGGAGCAGTGGAGGCCACAGTTGACTTAGGAGGTGAGAAACTGGCGAACATAAATATTTGACTCTAAAGAGGAGGAGAGATGACGTGAACATAGAGCCGGGGACATATAGAGCTCTGTATCTACAACTATTTCCACACCTATCATTTTCTTTTTCAGAGTCAAGAGTCTTGAGTCTATTTAACTACTAAAGGGAAGGAGTAGAGAGGGAGAGGTTGAACCTTAAGAGAGAAGTGAGACTAAGGAAAGGGGATGTTTGGAGGAAGTGAGATCCGTGACTGGTGGATGCAGGTAGCTGCCTTGACAAGAAGAGGGACACGTCTTCTACTGAACCAGACAGGAGGGAGCAGAGATGAGAATGGTGAGTTTCCAGATGTGGTGGTGGGAAGGGTTCCTACCTGGTGTTTCTGCTTCTTCAGTCAGGTTGAGGGTGAGCCTGTTTGCTGCTGATGACAGGGGCAGACCTGGTGGTGTAAAAGGTTTAAGGAAAGAACAGAAAGCTTCAGTTGGATGCTGGGGAGGATGAAGAAAAAAGCTGGCAGAGGAAACCACAAAAGATATGCACAGAGGATTGGGGACAGGCGTGACTGGACACCATGGGTTTAAAAAAAATTTTTTTTAATGTTTATTTATTTCTGAAAGAGAGAGAGACAGAGTGTGAGCGAGGGAGGGGCAGAGAGAGAGGGAGACGCAGAATCCAAAGCAGGGTCCAAGCTCTGAGCTGTCAGCACAGAACCCGACGAGGGGCTCAAACCCACGAGTTGTGAGATCATGACCTGAGTCAAAGTTGGATACTTAACTGACTGAGCCGCCCAGGTGCCCCTGGACACCAATGGGTTTAGATCCACAGTGCGTCCTTCAGTGGTGGGACTTTCTCTGCTGAGATTGGCTGCCAGGGTGTGGGCACAGGGAGGCAGGACAGCTGCATTCTTTTTTTTTTTCTTTTTAATGTTTCTTTTTGACACTGAGAGAGACAGAGCATGAGCGGGGAGGGGCAGACAGAGAGGGAGACACAGAATCCGAAGCAGGCTCCAGGCTCTGAGCTGTCAGCACAGAGCCTGATGCGGGGCTCGAACTCACGACCGTGAGATCATGACCTGAGCCGGAGTCGGATGCTCAGCTGACTGAGCCACCCAGGCGGCCCAGGACAGCTGCATTCTAGTCTTAGGATTCTTTAAAAAAAATTTTTTTTCCCCAACGTTTATTTATTTTTGGGACAGAGAGAGACAGAGCATGAACGGGAGAGGGGCAGAGAGAGAGGGAGACACAGAATCGGAAACATGCTCCAGGCTCTGAGCCATCAGCCCAGAGCCCGACACGGGGCTCGAACTCACGGACCGCGAGATCGTGACCTGGCTGAAGTCGGACGCTTAACCGACTGCGCCACCCAAGCACCCCTCTAGTCTTAGGATTCTTAAAGTCTGAGGAGCTTTTTGTACCTGGAGAGGAACACTAACCACCATTGGTGTTTATTTATCGTTTAATCTATTTACCTCATAAACCTAATTAAGCAAAATTGTTTAAACATTTAAACACGGTTTGTATACCCAATAAATCAAAACCTACCTATTTTACAAATCAAATTATTTAAACATTTCCTGTAAACTTAAAACCTCCTACATATTTTGATAGGATCACCAGTAATATATTAATTTCTCTAAAAGCATGATTTTGGTAAACCACACACATCTTACAAGGACCATGAAATTTATTACACCTATACTATGTGTATACACATATTATAAAAATGGGTTTGTAGACCCAAGAGATGGACACTATCTCAGTTCAGACCAATTTCTGAATTTAGATAATCCCAAAGAACATTATCTCAGGGCAGATGAAGTTTTATATGATTAATCAATGAATGATTGGCTGGGACCTGGGAACTGGAGCATCTTCTGAAATGACTAAAATTTGGGGCGCCTGGGTGGCTCAGTCGGTTGAGCGTCCGTCCAACTTTTGCTCAGGTCATGATCTCATGGTTCATGAGTTTGAGCCCTGCATGGGGCTCTGTGCTGACAGCTCAGAGCCTGGAGCCTACTTCGGGTTCTGTGTCTCCCTCTCTCTCTCTGACCCTCCCCCACTCTCACTCTGTGTCTGTCTCTCTCTCTCTCAAAAATAAACATTAAAAAATTTTTTTTTAAATTAAATAAAATGACTAAAATCTGAGCCAGTGTTTACCTTGTATACCATGGGAATTTCTTAAACCCATGCTTTTTCCATGTGATTTGTGTGTTGTAACTGGATGCCTTTATTTTATTTTTAAATTAAATTAAATTAAATTATTTTATTTTATAATACATTAAAAAAAATCTTTTTTTAACATTTACTTATTTTGAGAGAGAGACAGAGTGCGAGTGGGGAAGTGGCAGAGAGAGAGGGAGACACAGAATGTGAAGCAGGCTGCAGGCTCTGAGCTGTCAGCACAGAGCTTGACATAGGCTCGGACTCACAAACCACGAGATTATGACCTGAGCCGAAATCGTGCGCTTAACCGACTGAGCCACTCAGGCGCCCCAATACATTCTTTAGATGTTTATTTATCTTTGAGAGAGAGGAGAGAGAGAGAGAGAGAGCGTGCAGAGGAGGGACGGAGAGAGAGGGAGGCAGGAGACAGAGAATCCCAAGCAGGCTCTGTGATGTCAGTGCAGAGCCCAACACTGGGCTTGAACTCACAAATCTCCAAGTCATGACCTGAGCCGAAACCAAAAGTTGGCTGCCTAATCAATCGAACCACCCAGATGCCCCAGGATGCCTTTCCTTTAGATGATGGCATCTTTTTTTTTTTTTAATTTTTTCAACATTTATTTATTTTTGAGAGACAGAGACAGCGCATGAGGAGGGGAGGGGCAGAGAGAGAGGAAGTCACAGAAGCTGATGCAGGTTCCAGTCTCTGAGCTGTCAGCACAGAGCCTGATGGGGGGCTTGAACCCACAAACCGTGAGATCATGACCCAGGCCGAAGTCAGACACTTAACTGACTGAGCCACCCAGGCGCCCCTAGATGATGCCATCTTAAAACTTAATGACTAGGATATTTCAAAAATGTCCATGCCCTGATCCCTGGAGCCTCTGAATTATGTTTCATAGCAAAAGGGACATTTTCATATGTAATTAAGGTTATTTATTTATTTATACTTTTTTTTTTTAATTTTTTTTTTCAACGTTTATTTATTTTTGGGACAGAGAGAGACAGAGCATGAACGGGGAGGGGCAGAGAGAGAGTGAGACACAGAAACGGAAACAGGCTCCAGGCTCTGAGCCATCAGCCCAGAGCCTGACGCGGGGCTCGAACTCATGGACGGTGAGATCGTGACCTGGCTGAAGTCGGACGCTTAACCGACTGCGCCACCCAGGCGCCCCTATTTATTTATACTTTGAGAGAGAGAGAGCGAGCAAATGAGGGAGAGGGGCAGAGAGAGAATCTTTTTCTAAATTAAAAAAATTTTTTTTAATTTTAGAGAGTGAGCAAGTGAGTGGGGAAGGGGCAGAGAAAGAGAGAGAGAGAGAGAGAGAGAATCTGCGCTCAGCGCAGAGCCTGAGGCACAGGGCTTGATGCACAGGGCTCCAACCCAGGACCATGAGATCATGACCATGCAATCTTGACCTGAACTGAAATCAAGAGTCGGATGCTTAACCTACTGAGCCACCCAGATGTCTCATGTAATTAAGGTCAAAAGAGGAAGATTAGCCTGGATTATCTGGGCAGGCCCAATCGAATCACATGAGCACTTAAAATCAGAGAAATTTCTCCACTGAAGTCAGAGACTTCTGACTCTCAGAAGGATAGGTCAGAGAGATTCAAAGTGTGAGAAGGACTTGGCCTGACATTGCTGGCCTAAAGATGGTGGGTGCCAGGGATCTCAGTCCTACAGCCATAAGGAACTGAATTCTAAATGCTCTTGAAAGTGGATTCTTCCCCTTCAGCAGGGAAGGCAGCCCTTGCTTTCACCCTTATGAAACCCCAAGGAGAGAAGCCAGTCACGCTCTGCTGGACTCTGACCTACAGAAAACTGTGAGATAATAAATAGGTGTTGTGTCAAGCTGCTGAAGTTGTTATATAGCAACAGAAAACCAACACAGTAACTTCCCTGCCGTTATTTACGAATTTATGTAGCCCATTTGCACGTTCAAAAACATCTAGTTGTTTTTCCTCAATATCCAGTCTCCTCTTTTTCCACATTATAAAACTCATGATGTTTAGCTCAGCATGGCTGTCTGGAATAAAGACTCGATTTCCTAGCCTCTCTCCTTGGCCTGGTGTGGCCAGGTGTGACTAAATTCTAGCCAATGAGATGTAATCAGCATGTTGGGGGCAACTTTCAGAAGGCTTCTATAAAGGAAGGTGGTGTGCTCTTTCTTCCTTCCTGCTTCCTAGGGGGCTGTAAGGCTAATGTAATGGCTGGAGTGCAAGGAGCCATCTTGGGCCATGATATGGCATGCTAACGATGGTAGAACAGCAAGAAGGGAAACTTGGCTGCAATCATCATAAAACTGTGATCCAGCCCTACTCTTTATTTGTGAATTCTTCTATGTGAGACAGAAATAATCTTCTTTGTTGGTTAACCCATTATTATTTTGGGTTTGCTGTTACTGCAATCTCATTGAAATTAGTTTGGTGACATAGAGGCTCCCTTTCCCAAGAAATGAAGGATCAAATTTGAGCTGTGAGCAGTTATCTTTTGGACGTTTGACTAATTCATCATCTTGCAACACACTGTTGGGCTCCCTTTCTTCCTGGTTGTGATATATGACCAGATGGTGCCAATCAGTCTCCTCCATTCTTGATACAGTTCCAACTTTTTCTGGAATCACTCACAGCTCTATGTGTCCACCCTTCCCTACTTATACAGATAAAGAAAAATAAGTATACTTTACGAAGAGATAAAATACTCACTATATTTACACTCTTCTACTTATCAGAATTAGCTAAATATATATGATTATATTTGTTCTTCTTCACTTGATAAATTAACTATCTTTTTGCACATTTTATAGTGACTTTTTCCCTTTTAATTTTTTTTTTTTAACGTTTATTTATTTTTGGGACAGAGAGAGACAGAGCATGAACGGGGGAGGGGCAGAGAGAGAGGGAGACACAGAATCGGCAACAGGCTCCAGGCTCTGAGCCATCAGCCCAGAGCCCGACACGGGGCTCGAACTCACGGACCGCGAGATCGTGACCTGGCTGAAGTCGGACGCTTAACCGACTGCGCCACCCAGGTGCCCCGACTTTTTCCCTTTTAAATATCACCACAGAGTCATGGATTTTAAAAATTCACCTTGTTCCAATTAACTGTATTATTTTCCTTTCGATGATCAAATTGTCACAGCATGTCAAGGGGTGGGAGAATTTGAAAATGGATTCCTTTGCCTTTTCGGCTCTACCCGATACAGTTTAAAAAGTATCCTTGCTTTTTGTCATTAACAACATGTTCCAGTCATAGAGTTATTTAAGAGATGGAGTTCTGTTCTTTTTATTTATTTATTTATTTATTTATTTATTTATTTATGACTTTTATTTTTAAGTAATCTCTACACCCAATGTGGGGCTCTAAACTGCAACCCCTAGATCAAGGGTCACACGTTCTACTAACTGAACAAGCCAGGCGCCCCGCCCCAAGTTCTTTTAAAGGTGAATCGTATTTGAGGCAAAGATCCAGGTGCTCAGAATGCATATCAGATTTTTTCTAATATTGTTTCTAGGCTACTTTAGTGACAAATTTTGAAAAAGTTACTTCTTTTGAAAACCACAAATCCGCGTTGGTGTTTCCTATGTAATTTAAGCATTACTAATTTCCTTTTGTATTTGACTCAAATATACAATTTTACATTTCTCTTCTCTAAACATACCTGCTTGTATCCTGTAACCCCTGATCCAAATTGTAAATGGCATCTTGTCTCTTCAGGGCTCCTGTGGTTTCTCATTGACCGTCATTCTCTAGTTGCTTTACTGATAGGTTTACCCATGCTGGGAGAATGGGACAGCATGCGGTAAGACATAGAGATTTTATAACACTGGCAGGAGAGTGGCTGAAGGGATGAATCATAGCATCTAAGACAATAGGAAGTTTAAGAAGGAGGACAAAACAGCACAAATCAGGAGAAAGAAGAGAGGCTAGGACTAGTTTGGGACAGGTACAGTGAAGGTAGCTGAGAGAGCTGGGAGGGTGGCGGTGGCGGTCAGAATGTGGAGTCGTTGAAGTTCAGATCACAAAGGTTCTAGGAGGTGGCCGCATCATTGACGTGTGTCATGCTTGGAGATCAATACTTGCCCACGTGTGACTGTCTACCCCTACCTCCAGCTGTCCAAGGAAGCTCAGTACACCCACTCTTGGCTGCAGCAAACACACACACCCCACGTCTTAGGTGGGGAGGTGAGGGCCAGAGTCCATCGGGGACCTTGCACAGATGGATGCCCGGATTCACTGTCTGCTGGCTGCCCCAGTGTACATGAAAAGTGTGTACCATGTTCAGTCTGGGCACATGGCCTTCCTGCCCCACCAGCCACAGGCTCTGTGCTGTCCTGTGGTCCTCCCCACACTTCTGCTGGTCGCTAACCCTCCTGCCCTAGCCCACACTGTGCTGGCTCGGCTTCTGACTGTGCTGGCCAAGATCCGTGATGCTGGCACACCTCATAGGAAGGAGCCTGCAGGGTACACTGAGGCTGGTCCATCTGGGTCCCTGTGGGGGGGCCTGTCAGGCTCACCTGTGCCATCTGTCCCCAAATAGCACTGAGCAGAAGGCTGGGGGTGGAGGAACAGGAAGAACAGAGTCTGCAAAGTAGCACAGGCCTTGCCACCTGCCATACCTTGCAGGCACAAAGAGACGCAGTGGGAGGATGGGGGTGGGAGGGTAGGTGAGGGGGGCCAGGTCCCCAGACACCACAGCTCTACTCTTCACCTTGGGTGTTAGGCACAGGGTTCCATGCAAGAAGGTGGAATACAGGCACCCAGAGGGAGCCTCTCTCCTACTCCAAAGATGCTGCTTCTGGGGCAGGAGAGGGCAGAGGGCAGAGGGCAGAAGGCAGGGGTTAGATTCCAGTCCTTGAAAGGCCTGAACCCTTAGAGTGGGAAAATGAGGAAGCCAGAGAAGCTTGAGTATTTCCAGCCCCCTAGTAGGTTCCCCCGACGCAGGCGCAGGGACACTCGGTCCCCAGGGTCCAGGGGCAGTAACACAGAGCTGGTGGCTGCCTCTCGGGTCACATCAGGGTCGTTGGCAAAGGCTGAGATGACGGGCCATGTGTTCAGCATCAGGCTCACCTGGTGAGATGAGCCCAGTTAGCACTTCTCCCTTTATCCCAAGATCCCCCACTTGCCCGAGGGCTTCTTTTTTTCTCCAGCTCCCAAGGGATACTCTGCAATCCTGGGAACTTGGGGCTCAGCACACGCTCAGTGGGGGGCTGAGGGATGGCCAGGGTTGGACTCAGTACCTCCTCCACACTCTCTGCTAGACAGGTCCTTTCCTCTCTTCCTCCTGCCAGCCACACCACCCCCACCCACCACCCCCACCCAAGGACATGGTCAAGGGAGGGACTGCCTAGGAGTCAGCAGGACTCTACTTATTCCCTCTCCCTTCCCTCCCCTCCTGAGCCAGGACAGGGCCCCAGTACACAGGTCACCTGGACAGTCTGGCGGTTGTACACCTTCACCACATGGAACCGGAAGCTATAGACACCACGAACAGGGGCCACAAAAGAGCCCGAGGCCCGGTCAAAGCCACCACCCTCATTCACCAGGACCTGTGGGAAGCAGACTCTGCTGAGTGGGGATTGAGGGAAACTACTGGCTTATGGGAGAGGGCAGTGAGTAAGGAAAAGAAGGGGTGGCAGGTAGATAAGAACAGGAGGAATGCACAGATTCACAAGAAATGATGAGAACGGGCAAGGAGGAGTGTGGGTAGGGGTGAAGGGAAGGGAGACAGGCAGCAGGGCAGAGGAGCGGAGGAGCACCTAGTCACAGTAGGGGGATTTTCCTTAAGAGCCAAATGGGTTTGAGTAGTTGATTTCAGGTCATTACACGTCCCCTGGACAAGGGTAGGGGGATTACCTGGTCAAAGTAGATGGCCCCACTGGTGCCATTGTTGATCTCCCCTGCTGGCTCGTGGTGGTGGCTTCGGACTGCAGCAAATGCCACTCTTCCTGGGGGCGCCTCTCCCAGGGCTGCTCCCCCAGGCCCCCCTGCAGCAGCTCGGCCAGGCTCACAGACCACCAGGCATTCCCCCTCCAGGAGGACAGGCTCTGCCCCCTCTTGGGCCCACCCATTCCCTAGGGTCAGAAGTATCAGGGCCAAGGGCAGCCTGGGGCTGGGTGGGAGTCTTGGTCGCCAGTGTCGCTTTGCTCCTGGCATGGCTGAGTTGTTCTGTGACCCACAAGTCTTCCTGTCTTGTCCCCTCTTGCCGCTCCTTTCAGTTCCTGCTTCCCCCGGGGGCTCTCACCACCCCTCACCCTGCTCCTCAGCCCCCTCTCTGGGTCTCACTGTTAACCTGGTCTCAGCATCTCCCTCTCCATACCTCTCTGTACCCCACGACTCTGTCCTGCCTCTCTCTCCTGCTGTCACTGCAGTTCCCTCCTCCTTGGCAGGGCACGAAGTGACAGCAGTTGGGCGCTAGGAGGGAGAGGAGGGATGAAGCAGAGAGACAGAAGGGCTACAGCCAGAACCCAGGGCAGCCCCTCTGGAGAGCACTGAAGGCTGGATCTGGGACCATAGAGAACTTGGTGTGTAAAAGTGTACATGTGCCTGTGAGAATGTGTGAGAGCCTGTAGGTGTATGCCGGTGAGCGTGCATCTATGCGCCAGACAGCTCGTACAGCCCCTCCTTTTCCTCATTCCTCTCCTCTTAAAATCCCTCACTAGTCAACAGCCCTCTCAGGGGCCCCTTTCCGCCATTAGAAGAAAGCGGGTGACCTTGTCTTTCCCCTACGATCGTGGTGGAAAGTGCTTGGGCCAACCGTGTCAGTATCTTGTGACCGTGGGCCAGTCTCTTTCTCTCCTTGATCTTCCACATCTTCATCCGAAGGGATCCTCTTCACCTCCAGCTCTCAATGAGTGGTCCCTCTCTCCCGAGAAACAACTGCGCAGAACGAGCGAGAACCCAGATTTACCGGGAGAGGTGAACCCATCAGGCAGGCTTGGAAGCTGAGCCCAAGCGAACTCCGGGCGAGTGGGCGGGGCCGGGAGGCGGGCCGGGGGCGGGTCAGGGAGGGTCCCGGCGGCAGGCGCGCGCTAGGGCCCGGAGCCCGCCCTGCGCCGGGTGGGGCCTGGCTGACTCCGCCCCGGGCCAGGAAGTGACTCAAAAAACTGTTCGAGATGTGGCGAAGACAGGTCCCCGTTGGGTGAGGACTTCGGGAAGACCCGCCCAGTTTCGGGCTCCCAGCCCTCCGCTGGGCCTGGGGCGCGGGTGAAGCTGGGGCCTGCAGGCACCGAGAGGCGCCTGCTGTACTGAGGCCGAAGCAGGCGGCCAAGGCGGGTAGGCGCGCTCTGCCCCGTGCCCCGGCGGCGGGAGCCGAGCCGGAGGCCCCTGTGCTGAGCGCGGCCGGGGGAAGGGCGCCGGGGGCGGTGGCAGCTGGCGGCTGTGGGCGGGACCCGGCTTGACCCCTGGGCCCCGGGTGGGGCCTTGGCGCTACCTAGAAGAGCGGCGGACGGCGGAGGGAGGGGGAGAGGTGGGAGGGGCTAGAACCTTGGAAATGGCAGACCAGGGACTCCAGAGGACATCCCAGTTCAAGCCCTGGTGCGGATTCATCTTTAAGAGGCCGTCTTGGACGCGGAGACTGCAGAGATCCTGAGGAGAGGCACTCTTTTGTCATCTATCCACTTCTGGCCTCCAGACCGAGCTGGAGCCCCCACTCTTCCTGCTTAGGGCTGTGGTCAGCCTTTTCCAAAGGCCAGATGCCCATCCCCAGTAGGCAGCCTTGTTTGCCCATGACTTCCTCTCCGGAGAGAAGACCTGGTTCCGGATAATCTGACGTTCTCTTCCTACCCCCAGGATGGACCCAGGTTGTTTACTAGATCGGTATCGCGACCTGTTGATAGCTGGTGTAGGGTGGGAGACCCAAGATTTGGGTTAAGGGGACAAGGAGGCTCTGAGCTGCCTTCCCTCCTTCCAGGGCTGGGTGGCCAAGCAGCCATGCCCACCTGGGGGGCTGGCTCCCCGTCCCCTGACCGCTTTGCCGTGTCTGCGGAGGCTGAGGACAAGGTGCGGGAGCAGCAACCCTACGTGGAGCGCATCTTCAGCGTGGGGATGAGTGTCCTCCCAAAGGACTGTCCTGAAAACCCCCACATCTGGCTGCAGCTGGAGGGCCCCAAGGAGAACGCCAGCAGAGCCAAGGTGAACACCCCTCTCTGACCCTTTTGGGGAACAATGTCTCCCTCCCCTACAGGGAGGCAGAGCAGAGGAGGGGCCGCTGGGGAGGAGCTCCACTCACTCCTTGGTTGTCTTACTGGCAACCTCAGTGACTGTCATCTTTTGAGGGACTTTGCAAATCTGTATTTATCTGGAGTTTTGGTTTCATTTGAGCTATGTTGAGCCAGGTTCTGCCAGGACTTAGAGACAGGCGATTCCACTCAAATCAGTTGTGCTGTTTTTGAAGACTAGAGATAATCCGGTTGGGCAAGCAGGCCCCACCAAGGAATTCACTGGGGGATGGGAAGCCAGGCCCCATGGCTTCCTGCTGTCAGAGGTTCTAGTACAGCTCCACTTACCTCATGGGGTGGCCTCATGACTGAGTCTCCCTTTCCTTATCTATGAAATGTGAATAATAGCAGTATCCACTTCATTGGACTTATTGTGAATGAGATAAAGCATGAGTCCAGCAAAAGTTAGCAAATGACAGTCTTTGTGGTGGAAATCTACAACACGCATACGCACACATACATATTTAGCACGAATACATTTTTAGAGAGATGGCCTTGTGATCAGTTTATTATAATAATATCTTAAGTTGAGTCAGGTTCTAAGTGGAAATATTAGCCGTAGCCCTATCAGCTGAAAAGGGAAAAGAAGTGAGATTCTTGATCCCTTTTTAACCCTCACCTTTGTCAGGCTCTGTGGGGCTCCATTGCTCTGTCTAGGCATCCTGGAACTCAGGGATGGGGTGGTGGTGGTGTGCAATGGGCCTGAAGAGGCTACTGGGCCATGTAGAATTCCAGAAGTCTCCTTTTTTCCTATCCCCTATCCCCATTCCTCCCCCAGGAGTTCCTGAAGGGTCTCTGCAGCCCAGAGTTGCAGAATGAAATCCACTACCCACCCAAACTGCACTGCATCTTCCTGGGAGCCCAGGGCTTCTTCCTTGATTGTCTGGTCTGGAGCACATCAGCCCACCTGGTGCCTGGGCTGCCCGGCTCGCTAATGGTCAGTGGCCTGACTGAGGCCTTCGTCATGGCTCAGAGCAGAGTGGAGGAGCTGGTGGAGCGGCTGAGCTGGGACTTTCAGCCAGGGCGATCCCCCAGAGTCTCTCAGTGTGCTGGAGTGCTGAGAGACTTCTCCGCCCTGCTGCAGCCCTATGGGGATGCCCACAGAGAGGCCCTGTTACAGCTGCCCCTGGCTGTCCAGGAGGAACTGTTGAGTCTGGTGCAGGAGGCATCCAGAGGGCAGGGGCCCCATGCAATACCCCCCTGGGTTGGGGGGAGCCTGGGCCCACTGGGTGCTCAGTACCAGGGAGTCAGAGCTCTCTCGAGTGAAGGCAGGGAGTCCCTGCACACTGGACCTACAAGGTGGCAAGAGTCAAGGGGAGAGAGACATGTTATGGAGAAGGAGGGAGGGAAGCAGGGTGGTCCCAGGGAGATGGATTTGGGGTGGAAGGAGCTGCCTGGGCAAGAGGCCTGGGAGAAAGAAGGGGCCTTCAGATCACAGCCAGGAGGAGGAGAGGCAGGGCAGGTATGGCCCCTGACAGGAAAGGGCCTGGGGAAGGAGGGGGTGCCTCAGGACAGAGGACGGTTCTGTGTCCAGAGTGAGCCTCCTGGTGCCCAGGGTCCCTATCCGAGGGCCGCTCAGCCCCGGGGAGCCTCCCTCCTCCAGCGGTTACACAATGGGAAGGCCTCACCTCCAAGGGTGCCTAGCCCTCCACCTGCACCCGAACCCCCGTGGCACTGCGGAGACCGAGGAGACAGGGGAGACAAGCAGCAGGTCGTGGCTCGAGGTCGTGGGTCTCCGTGGAAACGAGGTACCCGCGGGGGCAACTTGGTGACTGGCACGCAGCGTTTCCAGGAGGCCCTGCAGGACCCTTTCACCCTGTGCCTTGCCAATGTGCCTGGCCAGCCAGACCTCCGTCACATTGTCATTGATGGCAGCAATGTGGCCATGGTGTGAGTACCTGGTGGGCCTGAGGATCCCAGGGAGGGGGATGATATGAACAGTTTTATGGACCTTGGGGACACATGCTGAGAGGCCCCGTCTCTGGGGCCCTAGAGCGCTGACCCCTTCCCACTGCAGGCATGGCCTCCAACACTACTTCTCCAGCCGGGGCATTGCCATTGCTGTGCAGTACTTCTGGGACCGGGGCCACCGTGACATAACTGTCTTTGTGCCTCAGTGGCGCTTCAGTAAGGATGCCAAGGTCAGAGGTGAGTTGGGCACGATGTTTTGTAACCCGGGATAGGCCCCGCTTCAACTTGAGGATAACCCCATTGTGCTCCTCTGTTTCTCTAGAGGGCCACTTCCTGCAAAAGCTATACTCCCTCAGCCTGCTCTCTCTCACTCCCTCCCGAGTCATGGATGGCAAGAGGATCTCCTCCTACGATGATAGGTACTTGCTTCTCTCCTGGCCCCAGTATTGAGATTCAAGAAGCACAGTGGGGGCAGCCGAGGCGGGGATGGAAGCCCCTGACCCTTTGTGCGGCTCTAAGTCTGGGCAGCGGGAAAATGGCCAGTTATTCCTCCGCGTACCTGGATGAATCCAGGCCAGAGGAGACAGAAGGTAGACAACTGTGTTTGCCCATTCATTCATTTTTGATTCATCAGACTAAATGATGCCTTGTATTTATATAGTGCCTTACTGTCTAGAACATACTAGTTTAATGGGAAGCTGGGAAAGCTGGTGACATAAATAACTTCTTACAGCCCAAATTTCCAAACATGTAGAGAAATACCCCTGGAAGTACCGGTGTAGCTGTTCAAAATAACAAAGGCAAAGGAAGAAACACAACGCGGCCATACTAAGATGATACAAAACGTGTTACAATAGGAACATCACTGGACTTAGAAGTTGAAGATCTGAATTTGAGCCCCAAGTTGTACCTACTCCTTGACTCTGACTACAGACCAGTCTCTTAACGGGTTAACCTCTTTGTCCCAGGGTTCTCTTCTATCTGTTCACCCTCCTTGTGAATATCAAAAGAAGCTAAGGTATGTGCTTGCCTCACTCAAGGTGCCAGGCAAGTGTACAGTGATAGTCCTTGACTTGTCATGGACCCCCTCAACTATAGCAGTAGGTCTCATGTCTGTCACACAGAAATGCAGACATAGGGTAAGAGTGGTTACCTTTTTAAAAAATTTTTGTTTTGTTTTTGAGAGACAGAGCCTGATCGTGAGTGGGGGAGGTGCAGAGGGAGGGAGACACAGAATCCAAAGCAGGCGCCAGGCTCTGAGCTGTCGGTGCAGAGCCCGATGTGGGACTTGAACTCATGAGCTGTGAGATCACGACCTAAGCTGAAGTCAGATGCTTAACCGACTGAACCACCTAGGCGCCCCAAGAGTGGTGGTTAACTCTTAACAAACAAAGGCTATACTAAATGGCAAAGGCAAAGTGAGAAGTTAAAGCTGTCAAATTGTTTAAATAAAAAATCCAGGGCACATTCCCTCCCCAGGGTACACACATAGAGGGGGAAATTGGCAGATTTTAAAAGCCAATTAGTTATTTGCAATTACAAGTTCTTTATTTCCTAGGATTTTCAGTCTTAAAGAAAAAAATGAGTTTCCAAGCCACAGTGATTATATATTTTGTCTTTTCAAATACTTTTTTCTCCCTAACGAACAAATGGTATTCTACAAAAAGGCAGTTCACTTTCCCCCAGTGCTCTTCTGTTTTATGTCTAGATTTCACAGATTATCCAAGACATGGAACCTTTCCACACCAGCACTGACACAGAATTGACACTGAAAAGCGAGTCAGTTGTAATGAATGTTAAAGGCACGTGTCTGTTACGTAGGTCCCCGTAGGCGGACAGCACAATATGAATTTGGAATTTTGTCTAGTTACAGTGAGTAGTAGAGTGGTGCATAGCATAGGCCTACTGAATGAATACTGCTGAGCAACAGAAGAAGTAACATGACAGTAAAATACCTTTAACCTGCAAATACCTTTTCTATTATCTTATGACACCATGTACATTTATATGTCGTCTCCTTCATGTGTTTCCCAGACAGAAACTCAGAACCAGTCATGTTACACCTAATGCTTATCATTCGTTCCCTGTTCACCACACTGTCTTTCAAATACTGCCTGCCCACTTAGCACCTAGCAGTAGGCACATGGCCTGTATAAGGAGGT
This sequence comes from Prionailurus viverrinus, assembly GCF_022837055.1. Taxonomy (NCBI): domain Eukaryota; kingdom Metazoa; phylum Chordata; class Mammalia; order Carnivora; family Felidae; genus Prionailurus; species Prionailurus viverrinus. The sequence continues at coordinate 70,220,699 of NC_062566.1, forward strand.
GGGGGTGCTGGGAATTAGGGAAGGCCTGATTATTGATTTCAGAGCCCGAACAAACCATAAACCGAACACTATGGCATCTCGGAGGAAAGGGAGCCCCCTTCTGGTGGGGATTTTGTGGGAAGGGAGAGATTAGCAAGTTTTTTTGTTGATTGAGGATGTGGGCTGGGCCCCAGCTTTTTGGTTTCTAAACCTGTTATAAAAGACCCCCTCCCATTGCCTCAAGAGTGCTATCCCATCTTGTGGAATCAGAATTACTAAAGTGAGGCCCAGGCATCTCTTTTTTAAAAGTTCCCTGGTGATCCTGTTCATCCAGTGAGGTTTGGGAAGCAGCTCCAGATGGAGGGAATCGTCTGAGAAGCACGGTGGCAGTCAGACAGCACAGGGCATGTTTGGAGAACAGGGTGTTATCTGATCATTGATTTTGTCAGAGTTGAGAGTACATTAGAGAATACCAGAAGAGATACGGCTGTACAGGTAGATTGAGCTGGGTTCTAGAAGGCCGTAGCTGCCAGCCCTGTGGACTTTATTCGGTAGATAAATGGCAAGGAGGGAAGAGTTTTGTTTGGGGGAAACGCGTGTTCTTTTAGGGGAGGGCAGGAGAGACTTGAGGGTGGTAAATGGCTGGGGTCAGGGCACCCCTTATCAGGAGGCTATGCAGTATCTCAGGTGCAATGTTCAAATAGCTAAGGGTAATGGTAGGACTGGAAAGGAAGGGGGCAGAGTGGAAGGCTCTTCAGAGGAAGAGCTTGATGGATTTGTGACTGATGGGGGAGGATGGAAGGCGACAGAGCCGGAGAAGATCTCACGGTCTCTCATGAATGAGGCACAAAGTGTTGGGTGGAGGGTTGTGGTGGATAGAGGGGATGCTCTTGGGAGACCATGCGGATTTGTCTCTGTTTCCTCTCTTAACTATGGCACCCGAATCTGGCAGTCACCTAGTGACTGGGTCAAGGTGAGGTGGGGGGGTCAGATCTCCATGCCCAGAAGTGGGTCATGGAAGTCGATGATACTCTGGGGTTGGAGCCTTGGAGTATCCCAGAACGGCTGCCGTGGTTTTTGAGACAGGTTCATGGTGAAGCTGGCTGAAGAGACCGACGGGGTCATTGTCTCCAATGACCAGTTCCGGGACCTGGCGGAGGAGTCTGAGAAGTGGATGGCGATCATCAGGGAGCGGTGAGGGAACCCTCCCCTGAGAACAGGGCGCATACTTGGACCTTTCTCTAAACCAGTTCTGTTCTGCCATCGGGTGAAGACTCTGGGAAGGGGCTTGATATTGCCTTGAAGAATACGGTGGCCAGTAATTTTCTGGTGGTGCTGGTCTCAGCTGTCTGGGAGGTTCTTAAGGGTCCCTCTGTGACCATACATTCTCTGTCCCCATCCAGCCTACTGCCCTTCACCTTTGTGGGAAACCTCTTCATGGTTCCTGATGATCCATTGGGGCGAAACGGCCCCACGCTGGATGAGTTCCTGAAGAAGCCAGTCAGGTAACGCCCCAGCTTCTCCTAGACAGCCCCCAGCCCTGGCCCTCTGTCTGAAGGGCTTTGTGGACCTGGAGACTTGGGGGGAAGTGTGACCTCAATCTGGGCCAGCTTAATTCTTCAGTGGTTCAGGTTGCGGTGGGCTTGGCCGTATTTAACTGCTTTTCAGGGAATCCTGACATAGACCCTCCAGGCTGGGAGGGAAGCTTCCCCTGATCCATGTTTGGTGGATTATTTGGAACATGGTTGCTTTTACTTATAGCCAGTTGTATTTAGCACATCTGTGCCGAACCATGAAGTAAGTGGTCAATGTATTAGACTAAAACTAGATCATACCAGTGGCAGGGTTCATCTTCCTGGCTCCAAAGGAAATGTCCTCCCCTTCAGAAGTGGGTTGATACTGCCGCTCAGTGGTCATCTTGGGGAACTTCAGGACCATTCCCCACCTCCCCCCTCCCTCCAAGCCAGGAATAGGCCAGGCAGTTAACTGGGATGCCCCCTGGGCTCTAACTTCCCTCCGTAATGCTCATCAGCTTTTCTTGTTCTGTTTCTTCCCAGGGCTCAGGGGTCTTCTAAGGCTCAGCATCCTTCCAGGGCTTTCACAGAACATGGTCATCAGCAGCAGGGGAGAGAAGAGGAGGAAAAAGGCGGTGGTGGCATTCGGAAGACTCGGGAGACAGAGCGGCTCCGGCGCCAGCTGCTGGAGGTGTTTTGGGGCCAGGATCACAAGGTGGACTTCATCCTGCAGCGGGAGCCATACTGCCGGGACATCAACCAGCTCTCGGAGGCCCTACTGAGCCTCAACTTTTGAGTCTCACCTGTCCGAGTAGCTGCTATACCGTCAGCTCCAGCCTCACCCAGCTCAGCATTTTCTGTGAGGGTCCTTGTGCTGCTCAGATCCTGACCTAGACTCACTCTGAGTTGGTGCGACTTGATCTCATCTGGAGTCAGGACCTCAAATAGCTCTCAGGAGGTTCTGCTCAGCCTTAACTTCTCAACCTTGCCATAGCACAGGGTTTCTGTAGGGAGTGGGGGCTGCTGGGAAGAGTAGGTCCTGGAGATTGGGACTGCTAGCTCCTCCTTCAAATTGAGTTGGGGATGGAGACGGGGGTGGGGAACGAAGAGCAGGTGGCAAGAAAGCTAAGCCTTTCCTTGCCCTGGCTTTGGCAGGTCAGAGGACAGGTTGCTTCCTAGGCCTGGCTGGGAAGGGGGATGCTGGGCTCTGGGGAGGCTAGTGTTATGGGGTCTGGGTCACAGTGGGGCAGCAGGGAGCTGGTGAAGGCAGAGGGAGACTTGGCTTCCGGTCTCAGCTATGCCTGTCTGTGACCTTGATTGAGCTGCTTGGCCTTTACTTCTGTGTATAAATCAGGAGCAAAAATGCCAGTTGGGAAGAGAAATGAGAATGTGGGGAAAGCTCCTTGGAGGAAAGGTACTTGCATCAAGTCTCAGGTGTGTCTGTCTGTGGCTGCACAGGCTTCCTAACCAAAACCTCACTTTCAGAGAGCTGAGGATCCTCAGTCCCCAGGGCCTGTGCCCTAGATTTTAACACTGCGTCCTCAGTATAATGTGCCCTATCATGGCTGCGTCCCTTTTGGGCAACCCCCCAAATCCACATTTATAAAACAGTTAATTAGGGGTGGCTGTTTGCATTACCAAAATACTCTCAGGGTTCCTATAAATGGCAGCTCTCCTGTTGCATTCAAGTGTTTGTTTACAGATTAGCGAATGTGTCAGAAAGTCCCCGTTGAGATGCACTTGCTGAAGTGTTGAGCGTTCGCCAAACTGATGAAGCCATGCTCTGTCTGCAATGACAATGTTAATGTGATCTGACCCCAGCATTTTCTCTACAGAACACATTTACTGCATAAAGTGAGGCCCCCTTCTGCTCTGTGTGCATGTGTATGGGGATGGAAGGGTTTATAGAGGTGGTATTGAGATGAACCAATTATCTGGAAAATGAAAACCAAAGGGTCCAAGTCAGAAGGCACCTGACTGGCCACCAGATCGACCACTGTCATCCTGATTCCTACATCCTGTCCTTTATCTGCTTCAAGTCCTCCTGTGCCAGAAAGTTGACTACTCCAAAGTTGTACATTTCATCTGTGGACAGTATTGGTTGCAGCCCCCAAATATGCTTTTCTGTTACATCTACCTTTGGGTGGGTCATTCTCTCAGGAACAATACAGAGCCCGTCAACTTCCTGAAGAGTCCAAGACCAGATAAAGAAGTAGGACAAGTGCCCCTGGATTCTGTGCTGTCCGGGCTCTGCAGCAAGTCCCTGGACATGGTTCTTTTACGGCTGTGGACATCTCCCTGAGTGGCACACTGCGAGTTAAGTACTGCCATCTCCGTTCTTCATTCCAGCAATTAGTGTTGGGGAGCTGGATGATGGAGAGTGTCTTCAGCTCTTCTCCCATTAGGGCTTTATAGCACTAGCCTGTATGGACCTGACCTAGGGGCAGGTGTGTGGCAAAGAGGCTAGTTGTGGGGTAACTGACTCATAGACAACTCCTAGTCCTCTAGGAAGAAAGGAGATTGGGTAATCTGGCCCCAAACTGGGGGCTAGGGGGAACTACTTCTGGTCAAGGCGTGGCACACAATCAGGACAGTAGGCCAGAGGGACCCAACTGTCCTTTCATGCTAGGGACTCTGGTTGCTTGAAGTCAGCCCAATCAGATGAGAGGCAAGTCCCAAGCTTCTTACAGGTGGGGATGTTGGCTTTGTCCTACTGCAGCTTCATGAACTAGGGCCAGCGGGATTGCTTTATTAATTCACTGCTGTTCAGTGACAGACTGAAGGCTGTCCTAGACTGAAGCCTTGTCTCTTCCTCTGCTGGCACCCTAAGGGCACTGTGTGAACAAGTACACAGGGTGACCATAGAACCCACTGGAAATGGATGATCACTGTGCTCATTTTCTGGTCTCTACCTTTATAATAACCTCATGCCCCAAATTTGTTACTGGCGCTTGGCAAGGGAGGGACCAAGAAGAGAGATGCCCAGTATAACTTTCAAAACCCCAACGTAGGGAAAAGAATCATCTGGCATTTCCTTAGAAATAAATTCCAGAAGAATCTAGGCCAAAGAGGTGAACGAAGCCTGTGAGATAATTTATCTTTATTGCCTCAATCACAGAGAATTCTCTACACAACATAAAGGGTAACTGGGACAGTAATGGGACACACAGGGAAACCAATCTGGAAATTCTTTTCCAAGGAGTTGAAGAGTTTAAGGATCCAACTTGATGAGACTGCAACCTTGAGACACTGGACAGTCTCTCAGTTAAATCAGGTGGAGCAAAGGAACCATGAGGAGGGCAGGGAGAGGAATAAGGACTAGATGGTTTCAGGTCTCAGTACCTGAGCCTACTACCTGAGTCTCCAACCAGGAAGCCTCTGTTGAGGGACAGGACTCCGGCCCTGCCAGAGGCCTCCCCGCTTAGGCTACGACTTCCTTCAAGGCGGCCTCTAGCTCTGGGAAGGAATACTGGTAGCCTGTGGCCAGTGTCCGCCGTGGGACCACCTTCTGGCCCTCCAGCAGCATGATGGCACGTTCTTGCCCAAAGACAGCTTGCACCACCATGCTGGGGAGAGGGATGAAGGCTGGGCGGCCTAGGGCAGCACCCAAAGCCTTGGCAAACTCAGCATTTGTAGTAGTGGGGGCTGGAGCCACTCCATTCAGGACCCCCTGCACGTGGCTTGCCTCAAGGGCATGGGCCAGGATTCCTGTCAGGTCTCTGATGTGAATCCAGGGGAAGAACTGGTGGCCCGAGCCGATGGGGCCCCCCAGGCCCAGGCGGAAGGGCAGCAGCATCTGACCGATGGCACCGCCCCCACGACCCAGCACGACCCCTAGAGCAGGCAAGAGATATGGTCAGATATGGTCGGGGAGGCTCCTCAGCCTCCAGCAGTTCCATAGTTCCTCCTGGTTTCCTCTTCCTCCCTTTTCCCAGGCCAGCTTAGCTCTGTAGTAGCTCAGAGGTATGGCTCTCTCTGGGACTTCCTGTCCTCCCATCCACAGCTTGGCCACAAATCTGCCACTCCCCGAGCCCAGGAAGACATTCCAAACCTGTTTGATACCCAGGCCCCTGGTTCTCACCGGAACGCACCACCACCTGGCGTGTAGACTCTCCAGGAAGCCTGGCTGCAGTTTCCCATTTGGTTACCAGGTTGGAGAAAAAGTCAAAATCCCCTCCTGGGCTATCCTCATCGTACTCTGCAGTCGGGCTGGGCTGGTAGTAAGCTGCCGGTGGAATAGCACTGGTTTGCCCCAACATCCTTGGTCCTGCCTGGCCCTTTGCACCTGATGTTTGCCTTGGTCTTGCCCTCCTAGGTCTTTGGGATCTTCCCATGGGAAGACAGAGCCCTAGTTTTCCTTTGAACTACTCCACGAGTTGACCTGTTCCTGCCCTAGAGTAACTTATCTTTAGTTGTAGCTAAGCTGAGTGACTGCTAGAGTGTAGTGCTTAAGAGCAAAGACTTTGGTGCCAGGCTGCCTGAGATTTATTCTTAGCCCCACCATTTATTAACCCTGTGAGTTCAGGCAAGTTATATAACCTCTCTCTGCAGAATGTTTGCAACTTTACAACAGGAATAACAATAATACCCATCTCTCATAGGGTGCTTATGAGGGTTAAATGCTGTAATATGTGTAAGACACTTAGACTAGTGGCAGATATATGCTCTATAACTATTTGCAGTTCTTTGGTCCCAATGGTGAAACACAAGAATCAAATTCTGTTCCCAAAGAACTGTGCTGTGAGAAGCAAGGGACTTGGGAGTAGATGAGGCTTTTTCTGGCACTGAGAGCAGTGCCACTATCCCCTCTTCCTCTGAGAATCCCGGTTTCTCAGAGAAAGTACGCAAAGGTCAGGAGAAATATGCATGGACTGAGGGCCTAGGAAGTTGTTGTGCTTGGAAAAGATCAGTACTCGGGTGTGTATAGCTAGAAGGGCCTGAGCTAACCCCTCGCTGTGCAACCTCTGTTCTTCTGGCTAATATAAGGGGCTGGTGATTTGGGACATACCTACACCAGTGACTAAGACCCAGGCCTTGGGGGGTTGTGGGGCCTTGGTGATGGCTTTAGCCAGTATCTGGGTGGTCTCCAAGCGGCTGCTGAGAACCTCCTTCTGGAAGGTTTCATTCCACCTGCAGGAGGGGGAAAAAAAAAAAGGGAAGTAAGTCACTAAATACATACACGCATATCCCTTCCTCTTTCCCTGGGGCTCATCCATACCCACTTCTAGTAAACCCCTGCATTGTGGTTTAGAGGAATGGCCCATCTCTCCTGTAGGAAAAAAAAAGGCATGTATCTTGGGTATCTTGAGTTATGAGTGAGGACTAAAGTCAATGGCTGAGGCAGGCAGAAGGGCAGGTGGGTGTGGAGGGAGGAGTGGGGCGGGATGAGTAGTTTGGGATAGGAGTTTAGTTCTCAATCGAACATTTCCATTCGCCACAGCTCACAGGTTCTCCTAATCAGGGTCACACCCGTCCTCCCTCTGCTCTGAAGGACATCAGCTTCGGGGCCCTAGCTGACCTTCGGAGAGGGTTGAGGATGTTCTCTCCTGCCAGGTTGACAGCCGCATCACAGCGCGGCAGCCCCGACGTAGCGAGCTCATCCTGTTGAAGAAAACAATGAGGCAGGTACGGGTGGTGGCTTGCCCTGCGCCGCCAAACCAGACCTTCTCCTATAGCTTCCAGAGGATGGACATACCCAGGTGATCCGACCGGGCCCGGGCTTTCGGGAGACCAACGTCACTTCGTGGCCCCTGGCTTTCAACAGCTGGGTTAGGGCTGTCCCAATGAAGCCCGTCCCGCCACCTGACCAGAAATTACGAGCTATTTATCCTCTCGGGGGGGTCACCTTCCGTCCCCGCATGTGGCCCCCTCCTCTGGTGCCATCCCATCTGACTCCAGACTTCTCCCCCCTCCCGCGATGCAAAAGTGACACAGGTCACAGGGACTGGGGGAGATTCGGCTTCCTGAGATAGGAAGCCAAGGCTGGTGCACGACGACCAGTGCACGATTCATTGCCCTCCCTCAAAAACGGTCTCCCACCTCCCAGTCTTTTGTTTCAACCTTTCCATAAGCCCGCCCCCGATTCTCCCTTTCTGCCCTCCCTCACCTACAAGCACCCGCATAGTGACAAGGACCTAACGCGCCCGCGCAAGATTTAGGGGGGAGTTCCCAGTCTGGAAACGACCGCCCAATCCGGGAAGCGACATTTGTGCGCATGTGTCTCTCGAGAAGCGCGCTCCAATAGGGGGGCGGGCAGGATTGAGACTGGGCGTGGTCCTGCTTGGCGACCCGGAAGAGTTCATAGAGAAGGCTGTATATTTCAGCGCGAGGAGTGGCTGGGACGGGGCCGGGGTGGGAGGTGATAGCCTTAGGCCCAGTGGGCGGGGAAAGGAGGTACAAAGGCAGAGGACTGAAGGTTTTAGAGTGGGGAGCGCACAGTCAGCCACCCACCCATGACCGAAAGCCCGTAGAGATTTGAATGTCCTTTCAGCCTGGCGGATTGGTAGTAACGCAAGAGAATTTCTCTATCCGTACTATGGATTTCTTTCGGCCTGGCCTCTTCATCCTTTCTTCTCCCTGTTCTGCTTCCTTCCTTCCTATTTTCATTTGAAATGTTTTAAGTTACTCTCCTCTTAATCCTTCTCCAGCCTATTTCTTCCGATGTTAATGCTCTCTGTCTTCACCTGCATAGCCAAACTTCTCCAAGGAGTGGTGTCCATTTTTACTCCCCAATTCACTCCCGTCTTTTGCCTTTATTGTTTATTGACTCTGTCGTCAAGAGCAGTAATTTCCTATGTGTCACCAAAACAAATGCCTAGTTTCCAGTTATTTTTCTTGACCTCGGTTTCACTGGACACTTGCCAACTTCTCCCTCCCTTTGGAAATCGTCATCTCTCAGCCTTCGTGAAAGCCACAGCTCTCTTCTGGGTGTTTCTCCAAACTTTTCAGTTTCTGTTGCTTGCTCTGCTTCGAAGGTATTAAAATGTTGGTATTTCCTCAAAGCTGGGACCTAGGACCTTCCTCTCTTCGCTCTGCACTTTCTCCCAAGTGTATGTGGGTGAATTTGAGGCTGGACACCTAGTTCCTGAACCTGCTTTGAAAGCGTAAGCAGCACTATAGCTGTGTTAGTTGCATTAGTAACTTAGGCCCACCTTCTGTTTTGTTCCCTACCTAATTATGTTTTAGTACCGCTTATCATTAACTTTGCCCTTTTCGCCCCTACTCCCTGTTTACCCACTGATTGTAAAAAACTAATGAGGACCAGACGGTAACATTTGTCTTCAAAATTATCTGATGTGCCTGATATACCAAGTCCTGCTCGGCCCCTCATTTTCCGGAAACATAACACCCCTCCATCCCCCTTTCAGGATTTCAGGAACCCCCTCACCCACCTCTCATGTATTCACCTCCTTCCCCAAACATTTATAAGCTGTCCCTTCGCTCAACAGAGCAAGGAAGCTTTATGAATGATCCTCTTCCTTCTTGTTGGGCCGCTCTGCTAATAAAACTTCTTTGCTTCAAAACTGGTGTCTCAGAGACATTGGCTTACTGACCATCCGGTGCACCGACAAGTGTGAGTTCAGTAACAAATACAGTTACCAGTTTTTCAGAGGCTTCCCAACATCCTATGCAACTTGAATTTCTCCTTTGACCTTTTGACTCTATAAAAACTTGTCACTAGACACTTCTTGGATGTCTGAAAACTTGATTTTATTTACCAAGTATCTCCCACATCCATCTGTTTGTTTGTCTCTGCCACCACCACTCTCTTTTAAGTTATTATGCTCTTTTCTGTAAATTTCTGCAGCAGGCTCCTAGTAGAGGTCTCCCTGCTTCTGCGTCTTTCTCCTCTCCAACCTGTTCAACACATTGCAAACTGAATGATTTAAAAAGCTGCGCGGAGAACACTATGGTGACTTACAACTCCTGAAAACAAAAGCAAAGACAAAAAACAAAAAACCCCAACCCCCCCAAAACCTCCCATTGTAAGTTTCCTGGATGTGCTGGGTAAAATGTAACACATCTCCATTTAAATACGTTGTTAAGGCAACTAGAAAATAAAGGAAATCCTCAGAGACCAAAAAACAAGTCTTGGAACTGAGGCTACCTTGTGGTTGTTTGTCAGAGTAACCTAGGGGTGTGGATGACAGCAGAGAATGCCTCAGACTCCTGCATAAAGCTCTTGGTGGGCTATGTTCTTAGGGGCAAAAATGAGTTTAAAAAAGCCTACTAGTGCCTGGTTGGCTCAGTCAGAAGAGTGTATGACTCTTGATCTTCAGGTTGTGAGTTTCAGGGCGGCGTGGGGGCGCTGGGAGGGTGGGGGGAGCAGAGATTACTTAAATAAATAAAACTTTAAAAAACAAACGCCCACTTAGTATCAAAGAACATGACCAGGTAACTTGTTTCTGTAGGCTTGGCTCTCCCCTAGGATTGGTTGTAAAAAAATTTCCTTCCCTGAGAAGTTGTATCTATTGTCTGGCCCTCCTGCAGATTCGGAGTTTGAATTAATTATTGCCTGCTTGGACTAGAAAGCCCTGAGCCAAAAATTTAGGTGTTCCAGGTGTGAATAGAAATAAATTTTCCCTTGGTTTCACAGGATCCCAATTGATAAAATCCTGCCAATCACACAATCCAAAACACACAAAAAAATCCAAGCTACTCTGGGGAGGGGTCAGCTGAAATAATACATAGCTGAATTAGACCAAAAACGATTTCAGATATTAGAATTATGAGATATAGAATATGAAACTACCAAATCCAAAATGTTTCAAGAGGAGACATTAAAAACATGAGAAAGAGAAGATACTATTTTAAAAATTCCAGCAGAATTGGTAAACCAATTAGAATTTCTAAAAATTAAAAACATAATAACTGAAATTCAAAAACTCTTTGAATGAGTTTAACATCAGGGAATAGATTTAGCATTGGTTAAGAGATGATTAACTAGATATGAAGACATTACCCAGCATACAGCACAGAGAGACAAAGAGGTAGAAAATACAAAACAGAGGGTAAGAGACAAGGAAGATAAAGTGAGAGATTCAAATTCTTTCTATTTGGAGTCTTGGTAGAGAGGAAACAGAGGAAGGGACAGAGAAAATGTTTAAAGAGATAATAGCTGATTATTTTTCCAAATTAATGAAAGGTATGAATACTCAGATTCAATTTTTTTTTCAACGTTTTTATTTATTTTTGGGACAGAGAGAGACAGAGCATGAACGGGGGAGGGGCAGAGAGAGAGGGAGACACAGAATCGGAAACAGGCTCCAGGCTCTGAGCCATCAGCCCAGAGCCCGACGCGGGGCTCGAGCTCACGGACCGCGAGATCGTGACCTGGCTGAAGTCGGACGCTTAACCGACTGCGCCACCCAGGCGCCCCATGAATACTCAGATTCAATAAGCAAAATGAATCTCAAGTAGAATAAATAAAAAGAAAAGAAATCCATACCTAGTCCCATCATAGTAAAAGTATAAAAACCAAGAAGCGATATTAAAAGAGGGCAGAAAGACAGATTATCTATAAAAAAATAACAATTAGACGGACAACAGACACCTTAGCTACAATACAAGCCAGTGGAGTAATACATTAAAACCTTCAAAGGTGAAGAGAAAATAATGGCCAACCTAGAACTGTTTACAAAATGGCATTCAAGAATGAAGGTAAACGATGGTATGTTTAGACAAGCCAAAGAAGAGAGCATTTGTTATCATCAGACTTACAAACTTTGTCAGGAAAAAAGAAAAGGGTCTCAAAAGGCAGGTGTGAGATGCAGGAGAATAATGAGCAAAAAGCTGGTAAACAAATGGGGAAATATAAACAAATATTGGCCATATAGAGCAACACAATGATATATAATTTGTGGGTAAAAACTGAAGCAGAACTAAAATGTTAGTCACCAATAATGGAGCTGGAGCTGAGTTGTTGGGGAAGGGTAACAGTCCTGAATAAGACTAAACTTTGTTAAATATCCATTTAACAAATGAAGGGCAACTATTATATATTAGAAACAAAATGTGCACTTATAAATCAGTAGAGACAACAAAACAATCTAATCAATAAAAAAGTCATTGAGAAACAATAAAAAAAGAAAGTTTAGACAAAATTAGAAGATTCAAAGTAAGAGAATAGGAATAATCGGTATCTATAATACATTTAGACTAAGAAATTGAATTAATTACATGCACTGGAATTCTAGATTTCAACGTGGATGAATCTTACAACTGTAATGTTGAGCAGAAAGGAAGTTGGAGGAAAGTATTTATGGTATGATACTATTTGTTTAAAGAGTAGTAATTGGCCAAATAATGCACTCTTAATTGGGGAGATAGATTTAAAATAACAAGAAAGGCATGAAAAATCCTCAGGATAGCATTTACCTGTGGGAGTGAGTGGGAAGGCAGTCAGGGAGGGGGACTCAAGGGACCCTGACTTCTTACTTCTTAGGCTAGTTGGTGGGTACATGAACCTTCGTTTTGTTTTTCTTTGTAACTTTTAGTTGTCTGAAGTATAAGAAATAAAAATTTGTGGTGGATTTAAAATTTATAGTCCTGTCTCAGATGTGCAGAAACAGAACTTTAGTTTTTATAACCGAACCCCACTTGCTCATGAACGTTTTTCTTTGGCAGTGGAATAAACTCAAACTCACCCAACCAAAGTAACTTCCTAGTTACTTCAGTTTTCTAGGAGTAAATTCGCAGTCTTTCAGAGTGCCTCGTTCCTCTTCTCCCTTCCCTCTTCCCGCTGGACACCAGGGTGTAGGAGGCCCATGGTCCAGGCACTGCCATCCAGTCCTCAGAGATTTGAGAAGGCCAAATCTCTTCTCATTTGGCCTTTTCATGTTGCCTGCTGTGGGCTGAGACATGGCTGGTTAGGCTGGGCCTCTGGGCATAGTTGTTTGATACAAACTCCCATGCTTCTGGGTATTATATCTTCTGCCTGTAATACCTGTGGTCCTGGCCGAGATCCCAGTGTTCTAAGAATGTCTGCTAGGAGATTGAGGAACAGTAGGCTTGTCTTCTGACCAATAGCATAGAACGTGTGGGGCTTGGTAAGTCTCCCCGTAGGCCCCCTCCTGATTTTCTGCTACAGTCTTTACTGCCTAGGCACCGCGCTGCAGTCTAGCACTGTTAGTTATATACTGCTGTTAACAAATGATCTCAAAACTTAGTGGTTTGAGGGGTGCCTGTCTGGCTCAGTCGGTAAAGTATATGACTCTTGATTGATCTTGGGGTTGTAAGTTTGAGTCCCATATTGGGTGTAGAGATTACTTAAAAGAAAATCTTAAAAAAAGATACTTAGTGGCTTGAAACAACAATAATAATATTTATTATCTCATACAGTTTCTGTGGGTTAGGGATATGGGAGCAGCTTAGCTAGGTGGTTGTGGCATAGGGTCAGTCATTAAGTTATGGCCAAGATAACAAGGCCGCAATCATCTGAAGACCCGGAGGGCCCTTTCCCAAGGTGGCTCACTCCCTTGGCTGCTGGCAAGAGGCCTTGTGTCTTGCCGGTTGTTGGTAGAAAACTTCAATTTCTTGCCACGTGGATGTCTCCATAGGGCTTCTTGAGTACCCTTATGACACAGCAGCATGTTTGCCTGGATCTAGTGATCTAAGAGAGAAAGAATGAAGAGGAAGCCTCAATGCCCTTAACGACCCACTTAGACTTGGAAGTTGCTTTCATCATAATCTGTTTCTTTTTTTAAAAAATTTACTTATTTATTTATTTTGAGAGAGAGAGAGAGGGAGAGAGAGAATGAGCAAAGGAGGGGCAGAGAGAGAGAGGGAGACAGAGGATCCGAAGCAGGCTCCGCACCAACAGCAGTGAGCCTGATGTGGGGCTTGATCTCACAAACCACGAGATCATGACCTGAGCTGAAGTCAAATGCTTAATCGACTGAGCCACTCAGGCGACCCCCATAATCTGTTTCTTAGAAGTGAGTTACCAAGTTCAAGTAGAGGGGAATTTGGCTCCAACTTTGGAAGGCAGGAGTGTCAAAGAATTTGTGGACATATTTTATGTTTTATTTTATTATTTTTTTAAGTTTATTTATTTTTGAGAGACTCAGAGACAGTGTGAATGAGGGAGGGGCAGAGAGAGAGGGAGAGAGAGAATCCCAAGCAGGCTCTCCACCATCAGCACAGAGCCTGATGTGGGGCTTGAACACATGAAACCACGAGATCATGATCTGAGCTGAAACAGAGTTGGCTATTTAACCGACTGAGCCACCCAGGTGCCCCTTGTGGACATATTTTAAAAGCATCACAAGCTCTGTGCTGCAATTGGGGCTTCTGGGAGAGCCTTGCAAGCTCTCAGCTATGCTTGGGGATTGCTGCACAGTCTTGCAGTTTTCAGGTGTGCCCTCTACCTCTCTGGGTTGGGTGTCTCTCCCTGCCACTCTAGTTGAGTTCCTTTTCAGAGAAGCCAGGCAGCATTTATAATCTAGTTTTGACCTTTCCAAGCCTCCTTGACCTCCTATTCCCAGCCCAGGCAAAGCTATGTGATGGACAATAGCTCTGATATCATATCCTGTTTCTTTTCTATTCTTTGATTTACAGAACAAATTCTTTGCTCCATCTTCTAAGATCTAGTTTGTTGGAACAGTTAAGTATTTTCTTCTCTAAAAACTTTGCTCTTGCAAGTGAATCTCCTACTTTCCAGGCTATTCCAGGCTCATCTCTATTGTAATTTGGCTTTATTTTCAGGAAGATTTATCCCCTTGATCACAAGGATGGATTCTTGGCTTCTAATCCTAGAAAAAAAATCTCTCATTGGACTGAATTTGTTCATGTGTCCATCTCCAAACTGACAATTGTGGCCAAGTATGGAGTGTTCTGATTGGCCAGGCCTGGGACATGTGTCTATTGCTGGACCAGGGTGGCGGGGAGTCCCTACTCATCGTCCTCAGCCAGGTTTCTGAGGTATCAAGGGACTCCTCCTCTCTTCAACCGCACTCTAGTTATTGACCAACCCTTCTTTCTCTCCTGGCTCTCTTTTCTTACAGTGAGTTGGGGAGGGGACTGGGCAGAGGGAAAGGAGGTTCTGCTAAATCAGATCCCCTAAGACCATGGATTCAGGGGGGTGGAGTTTCATCAATATCCTCATGGAGGTGAGGCAGGAGTTCCTTCCAGAGCTGTGTATCCTTTGTGGGAGGGAATATACATAGGGACAGTGCTAGCTCCCAGCAACCACTTCTCTCCCAGTAGGCTGATGGGAAACAGGTCCTGTCTGAGTGTACTCAATTTCTCCTCAAACTCCTTAAAGTCTTTCTTCTTCTGCATCCTGGGGGTGAGTGGGTTGACTTCTCCTTCTTTTTTAGCCTCTCCTTTTACAACTGAACTAAAGTTAAGCTGTTTGCAGCGCTCACAGTACATCTGACACTTCAGCTGTGAAAACATTCAAATCGGAGCCAGACAACAAGACATGAGAAACTTCTGTCTGCATCTGGGTATTGGTGCAAATGCGCTGGTTTGCCTTTCAGGAAGACAAGGGTCTCTTCTGAGTCTGTAGCAATCACAAGGATTTCATTCATTGAAATGGGACTGTTTCCCCCACAGCTGCTTTCTGAAATAGCAAAAGAAGCTGAGCACAGTCCCTCTGGGTGGTCAGGCCATCACCACAGGGTGCGACAGGAAGCCAAAACTTAGGGGGGGGGTATCCTGGCTGCTCCCCTCAACTTGGGCAGGGGCAGAGTGGGTTGGGGGTTTGCTGGTGACAAGCACTTCTTCCTTTCTCCCATGCCACCTCTAATTGTGTGAATGTCCCTCTGTTTCATTTTCTTTGGGCAGATTTTTGCAACTTCTCTCTGGCTCTGGAATGTTGCTTGCTAAATGCGATTCATATCATCATGTCACATGGTTTCTTATTAAAATATGATACAACCATCCAACCAACCATCCAACCAAAATCTTAATACTGGAGACACAGCAGACTAAGGAACCTAGAACCTCCTCCCTCCCTTTAAAAAAATTTTTTTTTCAACGTTTATTTATTTTTGGGACAGAGAGAGACAGAGCATGAACGGGGGAGGGGCAGAGAGAGAGGGAGACACAGAATCGGAAACAGGCTCCAGGCTCTGAGCCATCAGCCCAGAGCCTGACGCGGGGCTCGAACTCACAGACCGCGAGATCGTGACCTGGTTGAAGTCGGACGCTTAACCGACTGCGCCACCCAGGCGCCCCTCCTCCCTCCCTTTAAAAATAGTCTTCTCTGGGGGCGCCTGGGGGGCTTAGTTGGTTAAGCGTCGGACTCTTGGTTTTGGCTCAGGTCATGATCTCACGGTTCATGAGTTCGAGCCTCACATCTGGTTCCTACTTGGAATTCTTCCAAGTAGGAGCCTACTTGGGATTCTTTCTCCCTCTCTTTGCCCCTTCCCTGCACTCTCTCTCTCTCTCAAAATAAATAAATAAACTGAAAAAAAAATGAAGATAGTTTCCTCTGACCCCAGGGTTTGTGGTGATAGAAGCAGTGTTCTGGTAGAAGCAGAGTCTCGCCATTTGTGGAAAGGCCAGGGTTTCTCCTAGGGTTCCATCTTCTCTTCTCTCTCCTCCATGACGAGTTCTAGATGCCACTCCCTCTAGTCAGACCCCTATCCAAACATCTGTTCCCAGTGGGGCCTTACTCAGGAGTTAATACCTTTTCACCTCCCACATTAGCCCCATCTCCTTCTGTTCTTGTTCTGCTGTGAAGACCATGTGCCCCTGAGATCTCTCTGAGTCGTTTCCAGAGCAGTGAGTGAGAAATGAGTTAAGGTTTGCCTTCCTGTGTCCTCTGCCAGTGCTGGCTGGAGTGTGTGTGTGTGTGTGTGTGTGTGTGTGAGAGAGAGAGAGAGAGAGAGAGAGAGAGGAAGGGAGAGGTACACACATAGAGAAACACACACAGAGATTAACTAGCCTTTTGTCAGGCTGAAGGGAAATGTTCATCATGAGCAACAGCTCTTGCACCACCAGAGGCCTCACTAGGCCAGAGCCAGAAGTCCTGTTTCCTCTCCTCTCAAAGGGAGGGCCACCGTCTGCAGACTGTCATCAGTGTTCCAGTCCTGACTGTAAAATGGCCATCAGGAGGCTTTTCCTGGGTTTGCTTTTCCCCCTGGCCAACAGTGTAGCAAATAGATACAAGCAGGAAAAGCCACACCAAGTCAGGTGACAAAATGGTCCTCCTATCTCATGGCCGGGTCATGGCTTACTAAACAGGAGATCTGAAACCCTTAATGGTGTATGAAGAACTTATGAAGGCTTATCTGGTCAGCAGGGACTGAACGGGAAGATGATTAATGGGACATACTTCCAGAGAAAAAGAAGGAGACGGATGGGCAGATGAGAGTTGAAGTGGCCCTGTATGTGAGGAAGACATGAACAATCTTAAAGCAAAAGCTTATATACGGTCTCTGGGAGGAGATCACATTCTCACGGGATTCTCAAAATCACATTCACACATAATAAAATGCCGATTTTATGACACGGCACATTCTTGCGGTTGCTGTAGAAGGCAGATCACCGCCAGATGAACACAGATTATTTATTCACTGGCCTGCTAGAACTATTTGGCACCCTTTTGGGGAACTCTTGAGTGAGTGGGTGAGGGGGTGAGAAGCAAAGCATGTTTTTATTGTTCAAGATGTACTGGATGAAACAGTCAAGGGTGAATGGAAAACAGCAGAGTTCTGGCCACTGTGGATCACCTGACCAGTTCGAAGAGTAAAGAGAGAGGCTGGTGGGGCGCCTGGGTGGCGCAGTCGGTTAAGCATCCGACTTCAGCCAGGTCACGATCTTGCAGTCCGTGAGTTCGAGCCCCGCGTCAGGCTCTGGGCTGATGGCTCAGAGCCTGGAGCCTGTTTGCGATTCTGTGTCTCCCTCTCTCTCTGCCCCTCCCCCGTTCATGCTCTGTCTCTCTCTGTCCCAAAAATAAATAAACGTTGAAAAAAAAAATAAATAAAGAGAGAGGCTGGAGCAGCTGTCAGTTTATTTTCATTTTAAAAAATGTTTTACTTATTTTTGAGAGAGAGATAGAGAGACAGAGCATGAGTGGGGGAGGGGCAGAGAGAGAAGGAGACACAAAATCCAAAGCAGGCTCCAGGCTTTGAGCTGTCAGCACAGAGCCCGACATGGGGCTCAAACCCACAAACCCTGAGATTATGACCTGAGTTGAAGTCGGATGTTTAACCGACTGAGTCACCCAGGTGCCTCTGGAGCAGCTGTTAGTTTAATACGGACTGTACTGCTTGAGAAAGGCTGGAACATGGTTTGTTAGGGTGGAATTGGAGGTGATGTCTTTACCTTGGGTGTGGAACTAGACTGCGGTATAAGCCAGGCCATGTGTAAGCCATACTTTCTTTAGTAATAGTGTTTGTGCCCAATTAAGTCCAACATTTTTGTGGGAGAACAGAGATCACACATAAAACAGGAAAATTAGTTAATGAATAATTGCAAGGTAAAATATTAAAAGGCAACAACCCTGTAAGTTAAGAAATAAGATGTCTGGATTAATGTTTCCAGGCATTAAAAAAAAAAAAAATCCTCATTGGTGGTTAACCAGCATCGTAAAAGAGGCTTCTATGGGTAAAAATCTGCCTTTAAAACATATGGTCAAATTGGCTGGGTGAGGAGAAAGGGAGCTCACTGAATAGCAAGAGTTTTATCTATCTATCTATCTATAGATATATATAGAGTGGGTATATATATAAATATATATAAAATAGAAATATATTAAATATATATTTAAATAGAAATATATATATTTAAATATGTATTTAAGTTCATTTATTTATTTTTGAGAGAGAGCAGAGAGACAGGGAGAGGGAGAATCCTAATCAGGGGCCGCTCTGTCAGCACGGAGCTCAATCTCAGGATCCATGAGATCAACCTGAACCAAAATCAAAAGTCCGATGCTTAGCCAATTGAGCCACCCAGGTGCCCCAGCAAGAGTTAGATATTAACTAGTAATAAGGTAACCGAAACACTGAGAGGGACTGAGAACCAACTTAACAACAACAACAAAAATTCAAACTTTTAACTGCAGTGGGTAACACTACTGTAACTCAGTGAGTTATCACAGAGTGAGCGCGTCTCTGTAACCACTACCCCAGTCAGGAATAGAACATTACCAGCTCTCCAGAAGGCCCTCATTCCCCAACCATGTGCCTTTTCCTAATTCTTTTTTTTTTTTTTAATAATTTAACTTTATTTTTTATTTTTTTAAATTTACATCCCAATTAGTTAGTTTATAGTGAAGCAATGATTTCAGGAGTAGATTCCTTAATGCCCTTTACCCATTTAGCCCATCCCCCCTCCCACAACCCCTCCAGCAACCCTCAGTTTGTTCTCCATATTTATGAGTCTCTTTTGTTTTGTCCCCCTCCCTGTTTTTATATTATTTTTGTTTCCCTTCCCTTATGTTCATCTGTTTTGTCTCTTAAAGTCCTCATATGAGTGAAATCATATGATTTTTGTCTTTCTCTGACTAATTTCACTTAGCATAACACCCTCCAGTTCCATCCACATAGTTGCAAATGGCAAGATTTCATTCTTTTTGATTGCCGAGTAATACTCCATTGTATATGTATATACCACATCTTCTTTATCCATTCATCCATCGATGGACATTTGGGCTCTTTGCATACTTCGGCTATTGTTGAGAGTACTGCTATAAAAATGGGGGTGCATGTGTCCCTTTGAAACAGCACACCTGTATCCCTTGGATAAATGCCTAGTAGTGCAATTGCTGAGTCATAAAAAACTGAGTCATAGTCATAAAAAAAAACAAACCTATTTTTAGTTTTTTGATGAACCTCCATACTGTTTCCAGAGTGGCTGCACCAGCTTGCATTCCCACCAAAAATGCCAAAGAGATCCTCTTTCTCCGCATCCTCGCCAACATCTGCTGTTGCCTGAGTTGTTAATGTTAGCCATTCTGACAGGGTAAGGTGGTATCTCATTGTGGTTTTGATTTGTATTTCCCTGATGATGAGTGATGTGGAGCATTTTTTCATGTGTCAGTTGGTCATCTGGATGTCTTCTTTGGAGAAGTGTCTATTCATGTGTTTTGCCCATTTCTTCACTGGATTATTTGTTTTTTGGGTGCTGAGTTTGGTAAGTTCTTTGTAGATTTTGGATACTAACCCTTTATCTGATGTGTCATTTGCAAATATCTTCTCCCATTCTGTCAGTTGCCTTTTAGTTTTGCTGATTGTTTCCTTCGCTGTGCAGAAGTTTTTTTATTTTGATGAGGTCCCAGTAGTTCATTTTTGCTTTTGTTTCCCTTGCCTCCAGAGACGTGTTGAGTAAGAAGTTGCTGCAGCCAAGATCAAAGAGGTTTTTGCCTGCTTTCTCCTCGAGGATTTTGATGGCTTCCTGTCTTACATTGAGGTCTTTCAGCCACTTTGAGTTCATTTTTGTGTCTGGTGTAAGAAAGTGGTCCAGGTTGATTCTTCTGCATGTTGCTGTCCAGTTTTCCTAGCACCAGTTGCTGAAGAGCCTGTCTTTATTCCTTTGGATACTCTTTCCTGCTTTGTCAAATACTAGTTGCCCATACGTTTGTGGGTCCATTTCTGGGTTCTCTCTTCTATTCCATTGATTTGAGTGTCTGTTCTTGTGCCAGTACCATACTGTCTTGATGATTACATCTTTGTAGTATAGCTTGAAGTCTGGGAGTGTAATTCCTCTAGCTTTGGCTTTCTTGTTCAAGATTGTTTTGGCTATTTGGGGTCTTTTCTGGTTCCATACAAATTTTAGGGTTATTTGTTCTAGCTCTGTGAAGAATGCTGGTGTTACTTTGGTAGGGATTTCATTGAATATGTAGATTGCTTTGGGTAGTATCGACATTTTAACAATATTTGTTCTTCCTATCCAGGAGCATGGAATCTTTTTCCATTTATTGGTGTCGTCTTCAATTTCTTTCATCAGCTTTCTATAGTTTTCAGTGTATAGATTTTTCACCTCTTTGGTTAGATTTATTCCTAGGTATTTTATGTTTTTTTTGTGCAACTGTAAATGGGATGGATTCCTTGATTTCTCTTTCTGTTGCTTCATTGTTGGTGTATAGGAATGCAACCGATTTCTGTGCGTTGATTTTATATCCTGCGACTTTGCTGAATTCATGGATCAGTTCTAGCAGTTTTTTGGTGGAATCTTTAGGGTTTTCCATGTAGAGTATCATGTCATCTGCAAAGAATGAAGGTTTGACCTCCTCCTGGCCGATTTGGCTGCCTTTTGTTTGTGTTGTCTGATTGCAGAGGCTAAGACTTCCAATACTATGTTGAATAACAGTGGTGACAGTGGACATCCCTGTCTTGTTCCTGACCTTAGGGGGAAAGCTGTCAGGTTTTCCCCATTGAGGATGATATTAGCGTTGGGTCGCTCGTATATGGCTTTTATCATCTCGAGGTATGCTCCTTTTATCCCTACTTTCTTGAGGGTTTTTATCAAGAGAGGATGCTGTATTTTGTCAAATGCTTTCTCTGCATCTATTGAGAGGATCATATGGTTCTTGTCCTTTCTTTTATTGATGTGATGAATCACGTTAATTGTTTTGAGGATATTGAACCAGCCCTGTATCCCAGGTATAAATCCCACTTGGTCGTGGTGAATATTTTTTTTAATGTATTGTTGGATCCGATTGGCTAATATCTTGTTGAGGATTTTTGCATCCATGTTCATCAGGGAAATTGGTCTATAGTTCTCCTTTTTAGTGGGGTCTCTGTCTGGTTTTGGAATCAAGGTAATGCTGGCTTCATAGAAAGAGTTTGGAAGTTTTCCTTCCATTTCTATTTTTTTGGAACAGTTTCAAGAGAATAGGTGTTAACTCTTCCTTAAATGTTTGGTAGAATTCCCCTGGAAAGCCATCTGGCCTGAACTCTTGTTTTTTGGGAGATTTTTGATTACTAATTTGATTTCCTTACTGGCTATGGGTCTGTTCAAATTTTCTATTTCTTCCTGTTTCAGTTTTGGTAGTGTGTATGTTTCTAGGAATTTGTCCATTTCTTCCAGGTTGCCCATTTCATTGGCATATAATTGCTCATAATATTCTCTATTATTGTTTTTATTTCTGCTGTGTTGGTTGTGATCTCTCCTCTTTCATTCTTGATTTTTCTTATTTGGGTCCTTTCCTTTTTCTTTTTGATCAGACTGGCTAGTGGTTTATCAATTTTGTTAATTCTTTCAAAGAACCAGCTTCTGGTTTTATTGATCTGTTCTACTGGTTTTGTTTTGTTTTGTTTTGTTTTTTTGGTTTCAATAGCATTAATTTCTGCTGTAATCTTTATTATTTCCTGTGTTCTGCTGGTTTTGGGTTTTATTTTCTGTTCTTTTTCCAGCTCCTTAAGGTGTAAAGTTAGGTTGTGTATCTGAGATCTTCTTCCTTCTTTAGGAAGGCTTGAATTGCTGTATACTTTCCTCTTATGACCACCTTTGCTGTGTCCAAGAGGTTTTGGGTTGTGGTGTTATCATTTTCATTGGCTTCCACATACTTTTTAATTTCTTCTTTAACTTCTTGGTTAGCCCATTCATTCTTTAGTAGGATGTTCTTCAGTCTCCAAGTATTTGTTACCTTTCCAAATTTTTTCTTGTGGTTCATTTCGAGTTTCATACCGTTGGGGTCTGAAAATATGCACGTATGATCTTGATCTTTTTGTACTTACTTGGGGCTGATTTGTGTCCCAGTATATGGTCTATTCTGGAGAACGTTCCATGTGCACTGGAGAAGAATGTATATTCTGCTGCTTTAGGATGAAATGTTCTGAATATATCTGTTAAGTCTATCTGGTCCAGGGTGTCATTCAAAGCCATTGTTCCTTGTTGATTTTTTGATTAGATGATCTGTCCATTGCTGTGAGTGGGGTGTTGAAATCTCCTACTATTATGGTATTACTATTGATGAGTTTCTTTATGTTTGTGATTAATTGATTTATATATTTGGGTGCTCTCACATTTGGCACATAAATGTTTACAATTGTTAGGTCTTCTTAGTCTATAGACCCCTTGATTATGATATAATGCCTTTCTGCATCTCTTGATACAGTCTTTATTTTATTTTATTATTATTATTTTTTTAATTTTTTTTTTCAACGTTTATTTATTTTTGGGACAGAGAGAGACAGAGCATGAACGGGGGAGGGGCAGAGAGAGAGGGAGACACAGAATCGGAAACAGGCTCCAGGCCCTGAGCCATCAGCCCAGAGCCTGACGCGGGGCTCGAACTCACGGACCGCGAGATCGTGACCTGGCTGAAGTCGGACGCTTAACCGACTGCACCACCCAGGCGCCCTGATACAGTCTTTATTTTAAAGTCTAGATTGTCTGATATAAGTATGGCTACTGTGGCTTTCTTTTGTTGGGCATTAGCATGATAGATGGTTCTCCATCCCCTTATTTTCAATCTGTAGGTGTCTTTAGGTCTAAAGTGGGTCTCTTTTAAACAGCATATAGATGGGTCTTGTTTTCTTATCCATTCTGTTATCCTATATCTTTTGATTGGAGCATTGAGTCCATTGATGTTTAGAGTGAGTACTGAAAGATATGAATTTATTGTCATTATGATGCCTGTAGAGTTGGAGTTTCTGGTGGTGTTCTCTGGTCCTTTCTAATCTTTTTTTGCTTTTGGTATATATATATATATATATATCTTTTCTCCCCCCAGAGAGTCCCCCTTAAAATCTTGTGGGTCTGGTTTAGTGGTCACAAACTTCTTTAATTTTTGTTTGTCTGGGAAACTTTTTATCTCTCCTTCTATTTTGAATGACAGCCTTGCTGGGGAAAGAATTCTTGGCTGCCTATTTTCCTGATTCAGCACACTGAATATATCCTGCCACTCCTTTCTGGCCTGCCAAGTTTCTGTGGATAGGTCTGCTGCAAACCTGATCTGTCTTCCCTTGTAGGTTAGGGACTTTTTTTCCTTTGCTGCTTTCATGATTCTCTCCTTGCCTGAATATTTTGTGAATTTGACTATGATATGCCTTGTTGATGGTCGGTTTTTGTTGAATCTAATGGGGGTCCTCTGTGCTTCCTGGATTTTGATGTCTGTGTCTTTCCCCAGGTTAGGAAAGTTTTCCACTATGATATGCTTTCATAACCCTTCTATCCCTATTTCTCTCTCTTCCTCCTCTGGGACCCCTATGATTCTGATGTTGTTCCTTTTTTATGAGTCCCTGATTTCTCTAATTCTTAAATCGTGTTCTTTTGCCTTCATCTCCCTCTTTTTTTCTTCTTCATTATTCTCTATAAGTTTGTCTTCTATATCGCTGATTCTCTGTTCTGCCTTGTCCATCCTTGCCGCTGCTGCATCCATCCGTGATTGCAGTTCAGTTATAGCATTTTTAATTTCATTTTGATTATTTTTTACTTCTTTTATCTCTGCAGCAAGGGATTCTAATCTATTTTCGACTCAAGCTAGTATTCTTATCATTGTGATTCTAAATTCTGTTTCAGACATCTTGCTTGTGTCTGTGTTGGTTAGATCCCTGGCTGTCGTTTCTTTGTGTCCTTTCTTTTGGGATGAATTCAGTCGTTTTGTCATCTTGAAGGGAGAAAAGGAATTAATGAGGTAGAAAAATTGATATTAAAAAAATTAAAGTTAAAAAATATTAAAATTAAAAATTAAAACACACACCCACACAAATCGAATAGATGATGCTAGATCCTAGGTGTGTTTTGGTCTGTGTGTAGAAAGTGGTTTGACAGATTAGAGAAACAAACAAACAACCACAAAAAAACAAAAATAAAAAACAAAAAAGGGGGGAGACAAAAAAAAGGAAATCATTTGAGAATTTGAAAAAATGAGTACACTAAAGTAGACTAAAATACACAAAAGTAGAGAATATAGTAGAAAAAATTATAGAAAAGTATTTTTAATAAAAATTAAAAATAAATATGAATTTTTTTCACTTTCCATGTTTAAGAAAAAAGAAAAGAAATGAAAAAGAGAAAAAAGATAAAAAAAGAAAAAAGAAAAGACAAAAAAAAGAAATTGTTTGAAAATTTGAAAAAGTGAATACACTGTAGTAGACTGAAATAAAATGATGGGAGTAAGATAGAATTTGAAAAAATTTACATAAAGTAAAAAATATAGTAATAAAAATTAAATAAAAATATTTTAAAAACAAATTGAAAGTAAAAATGAAGTTTTTCTCTTTCTGCATTCAAGAAAAAGAAATGAAAAAGAGAAAAAAAGAAAAAGAAAGAAAAAAGGAAATTGTTTGAAAATTTGAAAAGGTGAGTACACTGAAGTAGACTAAAATAAAATGATGGGAGTAAAGTAGAATTTGAAAAAATTTACACAAAAGTAAAAAATATAGTAATAAAAATTAAAGACAGATTTTTTTTTTTAATTTTTTTTTTTAACATTTATTTATTTTTGAGACAGAGAGAGACAGAGCATGAACGGGGGAGGGGCAGAGAGAGAGGGAGACACAGAATCAGAAACAGGCTCCAGGCTCTGAGCCATCAGCCCAGAGCCCGACGCGGGGCTCGAACTCCCGGACCGCGAGATCGTGACCTGGCTGAAGTCGGACGCTTAACCGTCTGCGCCACCCAGGCGCCCCAAGACAGATATTTTTAATAAAAATTGAAAATAAAAATGAGTTTTTCTCTTTCTGTATTCAAGAAAAAGAAAAGAATTGTAAAAGAGAAAAAGGAAAAAGAGAGACAAAAAAAAAATTGAATAGATGAACCTGCTAACAGATTGAAGTAGGACTGAAATTGCTTCATTTTCCCCTAGAGGTCAGTTCAGGTAGCTCTTTGTAGTCCATAAATTAAGCCAGGGGTGAGGTTTGTGTTCTTGAAGAGTGAAGTTAGCCCAGTTGGGCAGGGCTCGGTGTAACAGCTCTGCTCTCCCGTAGATGGCGCTGCTAGCCTACTGGGCGGATTGTTGCGGTGCTCATCGGTGTGCATGCGCATGCGTGGGAGCGGTGAAAAATGGCACCTCCCAGCCACCCTGTCTGTTCTCCCGGATCAGCAATCACGCACCAGTCCTCCGTCTTCAGCTCTCATCCACCCCCTGCTTTTCCACTTTCCGTGACCAGGCCCCAGGCAGTACCTCTCTCCCAAGTTTTGTCTCAGATGCAGCTGTTTTCCCTGGCCCCTTACTTCCGAAGGACTGCGGTTTTGACCCGCTCTGCCCCTCTGTGGGAGGTTCTCACCGAGCAATGGCTGAATGAGCAGTGGCCGAATGTCGACTGCACCCAGGAACGCCCACTGGACCCTGCTGTTGCTGGTGCCCCGAGACTGCGGCCAGGTGCCAGCCCACCCCCAAAAAAGATTGTGAGACAGTGTAGCCTCAGCATTTCAGGGACCATGGAAAATCGCAACACACATCTGGCATCAGGCTTCACCCTTAACGACCTTGTTCCAGCACCAGCGAATGTGGCTGTTTTCTGGGGTCTGCTGGGACCAGGTGGCTTCAACCGTCTCTACCAAATGTCCTTCCATCAGTGGAACCGCTTTTCCCCGTGTGGCCCGTGAGAACCTCCTGGACCCCACTCTGTTCCTGGGGATTCGCCCTTCCCACCAGAGCACCACCAGGTATGGAGATGCGGAGTTGCAGCCTTTGCGCTCCCCTTGTTTACAGTCTTAATGGAATTTAAACCCTTTCCTTTCTCCTTTCTCCCTTTTTAATTTAGTCCCTGTGGCTGTTTCCAATTTTCCACGTTCTCTCCAGCTGTTTTTGGGGAAGGGTGCTTTTCCCGTATGTTCCCCCCCTCCCCAGTCTCCATCCTCTCTCGCCCACAAAAGGGTTACCTACCTTTTGGGGCTTCTTGCTCCCCAAGTTCAGCTCTTCGTGTCGCATACCTGCTGTATTCTGTGGTTCAGGTTGTGCAGATTGTTGTGTTAACCTTGTTGTGTTTTCTAGGTGTGTAGGATGGTTTAGTGTCGTTCTGGCTGTATTTCATGGACATGAGACACAAAAAGCTTCCGTGCTGTTTTGCCATCTTGGCCTCCTTTTCCTAATTCTTGTACCTCCATCCTCACCAAAGGTAACTGCTATCTCGACTTTTAACACATAGATTGGTTTTGTTTCTGAACTTTATATAAATAGGCTAACACAATGGGTCTTCTTTTAAGGTCGGTTTTTTTTTTCCTCCTTCTCAATATTATGTTTGTGAGATTCATCCACGTTCTTGTATGTAACAGCAGGTACTTTTCATTGCAGGGTAGTATCCCATGTAATGTTACCATACCACAATTATATTTATTCATTCTGCTGTTAATGGACTTTTGGATTGTTTCCAAGTATCATGTTGCTATGAGCATTCTTGTTCATGCTTTATGATGCGGGTATTTCTTTTGGGTGTATCCCTAGAAGTGAAATTGATAGGTCAGAAGATGTGCCTATTTTTATTTTGTCAACTGATGCTGTCAAAGTGGTTGAGTGAGTTTACATGCCCTCCGCACTGTAGGAATGTTCCTGTTGCCCTCCTTTCTGGTATTGATATTATCAGTCCTTATTTTTAGTCATTCTGGTGAGTTTGTAGTGGTATTGTGTTGTGGTTTTAATTTGGATTTTCCTGATTGCAATTGAGGTTGGGTGCCTTTTATACGTTTATTGGCCATTTGGATATCTTATTTTGTGAATTTCCTTTTCCAGTCTCTGGTCTGTGTTTCTCTTGGATGGTCTGATTTTTTTCTTATTGCTTTATAGGCATTATTTATAAATTCTGCATGTGAGGCCTTAGTTGGTGTATGTAGTACAAGGATCTTTCTCCACTTGGTGGCTTGCTTTTTCACTCTCTTAAAGGTGTTTTTTGATCAATGGAGGTCCTTCTTGTAGTCCAATATATCAATTTCCTTTGAGGCAATAGTTCTTAACGGATGTGATTGTCAGATACAGGACATCTAGTTAAACCTGAATACCAGATAACAATAAAATAAATAAACAACAAAATAAATAAACAATAAAAAAATTGAATGTAAGTACTTCCCAGGTAATATTTGTGACACATACAATTTTGTTGTTGTTTATCTGAGATTCAAACTTAACTGGGTGTTCTGTTTTTTTCGCCTAAATCTGGCAGCTGTACCCATAGGGGACATTTAACAATGTCTTTGAGGCATTTTTGATTGGCATAACTGGGGTAGTATTGGCAGAGGTACTGGCATCTATTGGGAAGCCAGGGATGATGTTAAACATCTTATAATGCACAGGACAGCCCCCATAACAAAAATTTATCCAGTTCAAAATGTCAGTAGTGCAAGGTTGAGAAACTTGGTTTTAAGTTAGTGATTTTTGTGTGCCTTGAAGAAATCTTTCTAAACCCCAAAGTGAAGAGATACTGTCTTGTCAAATTGTCTACAAGTTTTATTGTTTTACCTGTCATGTATGGATCACCTGGAACTGACTGTTGTTGTTGTTGTTGTTTTTTTAAGTTTATTTATTTATTTTTGAGAGAGAGAGAGAGAAAGAGAGCATGGCAGCAGAGCAAGAGAGAGAGGGAGACAGAGAATCCCAAGCAGGCTCTGTAATGTTGGCACAGAGCCCGACGTGGGGCTTGAACTCATGAACCATGAGATCATGACCTGAGCCAAAATCAGGAGTAAGACACTTGGGGCTCCTGGGGTGGCTCATTCGGTTAAACGTCTGACCTCGGCTCAGGTCATGATCTCACGATTTTTGAGTTTGAACCCTGCATGGGGCTTTGTGCTGACAGCTCAGATCCTGGAGCCTGCTTTGGATTCTGTGTCTCCCTCTCTGTCTGCCCCTCCCCTGATAGTACTCTGTCTCTGTCTCTGTCTCTCTCAAAAATAAATAAAAAACATTAAAAGCTTATTTTGAGAGACAGAAAGAGAGAGAAAGGCAGAGAGAGAGGGAGAGAACTCCAAGCAGGCTCTGCTCTGGCAGTGCAGAGCCCAATGTGGGGCTTAATCCCATGACCTGAGTCCAAACCAAGAGTCAGGTGCTTAACCGACTGAGTCACCCAGGTGCCCCCTTGGAATTGATGTTTGTGTGTTTGTGAGATAGGGGTCAAATTTCATTTTCCCCGTTGATCTTCACCTGGCCCAGCAATAAAAGGACAAAGGACTGTCCTTTCCCACTGCCCTGAATTTCCTCCTTTGCCAGGAAATGTGTCCCTGGAGTTATAGAATGTGTTAATGAGCAGATCACTGCTGTGGACACCTGGAGCTTCATGTCACCAGGGACTTTTGGGAGATGGTGTAAGACACACCTCAGACTTGTCTCCCCAGTAGAGTGATGACACTGGGTTAATCACTCACCAATTCCCATCCCTTTTGCGTTGAGGCCACTTTAGGGGCCACTTCTGGTCTCCTGTGAGCACTGGCTGAGCATGCTTCTCCACCAGAGCAAGCCTTTAGGGAAAGAGTTGTGATGAGCTGGATAAGAAGCCTTGAGTGGAAGCTCCCTTCAGTGAGCAGTTACAGAGTAGGGACACTGTCAGCCACTCTCCTCCTTCTGAAATGGCCGGGTCCACTGCTGCCCCACATTCAGGTCATTTCATCTTGTCATTGATTCTTCAAGGTAGTGGCTCTTTCTTTCTTTCTTTCTTTCTTTCTTTCTCTTTCTTTCTTTCTTTCTTTCTCTTTCTTTCTTTCTTTCTTTCTCTTTCTTTCTTTCTTTCTTTCTCTTTCTTTCTTTCTCTCTTTCTTTCTTTCTCTTTCTTTCTCTATCTATCTATCTATCTATCTATCTATCCTGGCATCTACCTATCTATAAGAGATATTTATTTTAAGGAATTGGCTCACGCCACTGTGGGAGCTGGCAGGTTTGAAATCTGTAGGGCATGTCAGCAGGCTGGGAATTCAGGTAAGGGTTGACATTGCAGTGTTGAGTCTGAACTCCTCAGGGCAGCCATCTGGAGACTAAGACAGGCTTTCTATGTTGTAGTCTTTTTTTTTTTTTTTTAATGTTTATTTATTTTTGAGAGAGAGAGAGGAAGAGAGTGAGTGGGGGAGGAGCAGAGAGAGAGGGACAGAAGATCTGAAGTGGGCTTCACCCTGACAGCAGCCAGCCTGATGTGGGGGTTGAACTCAAGAACCACAAGATCACGACCCGAGAGCCAAAGTTGGACGCTCAACGACTGAGCCACCCAGGCGCCCCTCTATGTTGCAGTCCTGAAGAGAGTTTCTTTTATGTCGGGAAACCTCAGTCTTTGTTCATAAGGCCTTCACCTGATTGGATGGAGCCCACCTGCGGGTGGAGGACGTCAACTTCTGCTGATTTAGATGTTAATCACTTTATAAGGATAACCTACAGTCCCTGCCAGTTGCAGTTGGTCCTGGGGCCATTAATACTAGTTGTTGCCTTCCTCCTCTGGCACCCATTCCCCGCCTCCCTCCTGCTCCACCACATGGCAAGCTCTTCTGTTGGTTTAAATTGTTTACTCAGTAGGGTAACCCAGACCTTTATCTCAGAGGTTACTGTGCTTTTTTTTTTTAAGGGAAGGGTTGCTGCAATTACCTGATAACCAGGTTTTAGTTATCACTGGGCATAAAAGCACCAAAGAGTACCTCATACTCCTCCCTGCCCTTATTACATGACAACTCTATCTTTGCATGATAATAAGGGCGAGTTATTTATGGTAGTGAGGTAAATTCACTGTTGCCTAGAGATTCACTCATTATCAAGACAGGCTTGGCATGACAGCTGGCAGCCATAACTTTAGATTTAGTGGAACCCTTACTATACCCTCAGCCCCGGCGGGAGCAAATCCCCTGGTCTATTTCTGGGAATAGGGCCCTGAATTCAGTAGGTCTGATCACAGACACTTGATGTCCCAAGATCAGATACTCAGTGTCTGTTAGGGTCCAGTAGCTTCCCAGGAGCTACTTTTTGTATGATAAATAACTCTGTGCTAAAGATGGCATGGCTTTACTACAGAACCTTCGAGGTCTGTTCTGTAAATCAGGGCTTGTCAGTCACTTTGTAGGGTCCCCACTCTTATCTATCGGGGGTACCTATAACACCCATGGGTTCTTCTGGGGTTCTTTGAGTTCTGCCTGAACCTGCTACAGATTGCTCTCTTGCCTTGGAAGACTTTCTCTTGAAACTGTCATCAGATTTCTGAGACATCTATTAAATGGGCCAGAACAATATTCTCAAGTGTTTATATGCTGTCTCCAAAATCCAAAGAGGCCTACCATGCACTATTCCTCTCAGTGGCCCATGCCATCACTATAGCGGACCAGTTTTATGTTCTGGGCAATGTCCAGACATAAAGGCCTCTTTGGGCTCATCCTGTAAGAGAACTGGAGAGTTGCCATAATCTTGAGACAAGATGGTGAATGCAGACTGCTTTCCTTCTCCGGTGAATGCAAAGTGCTCTGACCTTTCTGCCTGGTGCAGACTGAAAGAACACGTTTGCCTGATCCAAAGTCACATATAAAATGCTACAGGCTGTGTTGATCTGTTCTTGCAAACATATGACATACAAAATAGCAGCAGCAGTTGGGGCTACTACACGGTGAAGTTTATGGTGGTCCATTGCTGTTTGCCATGGTATATCTGGCTTTCCAGGATACTATCTCCTGCACCTTTAAATCTTAAAATAAATTTTGTTTTTAACGTTTATTTATTTTTGAGACAGAGAGAGACAGAGCATGAAAGGGGGAGGGGCAGAGAAAGAGGGAGACACAGAATCGGAAGCAGGCTCCAGGCTCCGAGCCATCAGCCCGGAGCCCGACACGCGGCTCACACTCACGGGCCGCGAGATTGTGACCTGAGTCGAAGTTGGACGCTTAACCGACCAAGCCACCCGGGCGCCCCTTAAATCTTTAAGAGTGCCACTACACTATGCCATTTCATCTGGGATGTTGTATTGTTTCTGATTTATCATTTTGGCCAGATGTGGGGATGCAGCTACACATGCTTCCTCTTAGCCTTTCTTTTTTTTTTTAATTTAAAATTAATTATTTATGTATTTATTAAAAAATTTTTAAGGTTGATTTATTTTTGAGAGAGAGAAACAGAATGTGAGTGGGGGAAGGGCAGAGAGAGAGGGAGACACAGAATCCTTAGCAGGTTCCAGGCTCTGAGCTGCCAGCACAGAGCCTGATGCGGGGCTTGAACTCACAGACCGTGAGATCATGACCTGAGCCAAAGTTGGATGCTTAACCGACTGAGCCACCCAGGTGTCCCCAAAAGATTTTATTTTTAAGTAGTCTCTACCCCCAATGTGGGGCTGGAACTCACATGCTCTATCCTCTGACTGGGCCAGCCAGGTGCCCTTCGTCTAAACCTTTCTTACCAAAATGGACCTTATTTCATAAATCAGGGAATCATTATGAGAGTTCTGTCAGCTTCTAAGTCCCGAATATACATGCCAAATATGCGCTCGGAGTTCAGGGAATTGACCATAGTGTGGGGTCAAGAACCTAAATGACCTACTGTGACACAGACACGAACGAGGACTTCATTTGTCACTTGGCACATAGTTCTCAGCTCTAACAGATGGGGCGCGGCTGCATATCAGGTTTTCAAGTATTACTCCCCACTCATATCCTATATGCAAGAGCCCTCAAACGTTCTGGACATTTTGTAGGTTTCCTTGGCCAAGGATGAGAAGATATCTCCTGAAGTTCAGATCAAGGGTGGTAGGAGGACCTGAGGTCAGCAGCTCTCTCAGATGCAGCTGGGGCAGGGGGAGACTAGAGAAGCTGTTTATAAAATGCTGAACAAAGGGGGCAAAACACAAGGCAGAAGAGACAGCAAACACTCTGTTCTCCTGAAGCTGTTAGCTGAGTTTCCTTTGGTGGTCCCTCATGTTTCCCAGCATGAGAGTGTGTCCCCTTTTTGGGATGGAGTGGTGGGATCTAGGTTATATCCCTGTCTGTAGGAGCCAGTTATAGCCCTTCATTGTTACCCAGTGATGGAAAGGTGTCTCTCTGGCTCCTACAATGGCTTTGCCCTGTTGGTGGCCTCTGTCACCTAGGTGCCAGAAGTCTCCCTCTTGAAGGGTTGCCTTAAAAAAAAGTAGCGGTCCCTGCCTCTCACATAGAAATGAATCACAAAGGTATCCCTCCTGGGCCGGCTACCTCTCCTGCACCTGAAACTACTTTAGCACAGGCTTGAGGCTATGTATGGCTCAGTGATGTGATCTTTGCCTTTTCTTCTGTCAAGCAAGAGGAAGAGTTAGGGAGGATGCTGGGAATAGAATAGGGTGTGGCTTGAGAACTTTGAACCTGGAGTAGTTTGGTGGCATCTGACTCTTGATTTTGGCTCAGGTCATGATCCCAGGGTCAGGGGATGGAGCCCTGTGGGCTCTGGGCTGACAGCACAGAGACTGCTTGGGATTCTCTTTCTCCCTCTCTTTCTGCCCCTCTCCTACACACTCTCTCTCTCTCTCTCTCTCTCAAAATAAATAAATAAATTTAGGATAAAAGGATTGGCCAATGGGAGCACGGTCAGGAATTCAGGAGCAGAAGGAGAGTGATACAGTAGGATCTGTTCACACACTCCTTTCCTGGGAAACCACTTAGAATCAGTTGGCTGTGGGTCCTTCCATGGCCCACAGCTCCTGTCCTGCAGCTACAGCTAGAGCAAGTGGAGGTGGAGCTCCAGCTGTCTTTCTGGGTTCCAATAACCACTCCTTACCCAACCCCCTTCATGCCAAAGGGACGGTGGTGGCTCCGTACTCTTGCCACCTCTGGGATGTGTCACCACACCCTATTGGTTTCCTGTTCCCTTTGCACATAGATAGATCCTCCATCGAACTTTTCCTAAATTATCCTGTGTGATTGTGCCATCTGCCAATACTGGGACCTGACAGACAGACCCTTTGAGGATAAAGGCCCAAAGAATACACGGATGTGGCTGTTTCACAGCCCAGAGGTGGGGCTGGCAATGGAAAATCATGCTGCACTTTTCAGAGCCCGCAAGCCCAGCACAGATAAGCGCATACGTGAGATGAAAATCAGAGAAGATGGTCATCAGGAAAACCATCACAGAAACTAGCAAAGATCTCTGCTTCTTGGCTACCATGGCCTGATAATGCAATCGTTTCCTGATTGATGAGGAAATGAACTCAGACGAATGCAGCCAAATCCTCTTCTGGGGAGCTGGTGGTGTTTCACAGCCCTAAAGCCACGTAACAAAAACACAAACACAAAACTCCAAACACTTTTAAACTATCCAAATAAACTGAAAGTACCAAAAAGTTGAGTAGGGACAGAAGCCTTTCAACATTTAATAAAAAACATAGACTCAGAAAATAATGCCCCAAATGTCACAAATCACATAATCCAGGCAAAGATCTGTTAGCGTCTTCTTAATCCCTCGTGGCCCGGTGGAGGGACATTCAGTCAAGGGGTATTTCACAGTGGGAAGAGGAAGAGTCCAGGGTCTTCCCAGGAAAAACAAATCCTGCATTACATTACATTGAAGTTTGGCATTTTCCCACATGACTGAATATTTTTGAAAACAAATTTTTAACGAATTCAAAATATTCAATAAAAAAATATTCAATCATTTGAATTTACCATTTTTTTCAATTTTTTAAAATGTTTGTTTATTTTTGACAGAGAGACAGAGCATGAGTTGGGGAGGGGCAGAGAGAGAGGGAGACATAGAATCTGAAACAGGTTCCAGGCTCCAAGCTGTCAGTACAGAGCCTGACATGGGGTTCCAACTCACGGGCAGCAAGATCATGACCTGAGCTGAAGTCGGACGCTCAACCGACTGAGCCACCCAGGCGACCCTGAATTTACCATTTAAACTTTGTTCCATGACTGGGATTCCAGGTTTTCCATTATTAACAATGCTGAGATTAAAATCCTTGTTCATGAATCTTTGTGTAAGACGTAATCAGAGACATAATCTCTGATTATGTTTTTCAGGCAAATTGCTAGAAAGAGTTCGCTCGAGGCAGCGATTCACCATACCCTCAGAAGCCAGGAGGGCTATAATCCTCAGGCTCCTGTTGTGCCTGTCTCCTGTCCTTCTGACCTGTTTTCTCTTCTCTAGCCAGTCTCTCAGCTGGCAAGACTTTGTGTTGAGCAGGCTGTAGGTTTTTGACTTCCTACTGGTTTGGGTACGGCCCTTGTGGCTGGGAGTTGCTCATGCAGAACTGTGATGCTATCCCCCCCTTATCTGCTCCAGCTCTCTGTTCTGCATCAGGGAGTGAGAGACAATCTTCTCTGCATCTCAGATTGAAGCCCCGCAGATGGTAGATCTCCTCTTATCGAGGTGGACTGAGAGGAGGGCCCTATGTGGAACCAACTGTCTTCCCTGCATCACGTATCTAAACCGGTGGTTCTCACTGAGGATGATTCCTGCTCCCCTGCCCCTTGGAGAACACTTGGCAATGCCCTGAGACATGTCTGGTTGGCACAACTTAGTGGAGGGGCGCTATTCCTGGGACCTGGTGGGGAGAGATCAGGGATGCCCTAAATATCCTACATCTTTGCCTGTGATTCACAATGTTCTTAGTGATTCTGGATATTACTAAAGATAAATTCGAATCAGTATAGAGGTGATGATTATAGCAAGGATCTGGCATAACATCTTGTTTAAGTTGGAAATAAGGATCCTGTCTCTCCAGGGATTCCCTTTCTCTTCTTTCTTTCCCTAATTTTTCTTCATTATTTCCTCTCTGTATCTCACACTCACACCCTCCCCCCCCAGGCGCCCCCCACCTGCTCCCACACACCCCGACCCTTTCCAAAGCTTGTAGGCTGCCTAGGCTGGAGGCCAGTTGCATTGTGCCAAGAGAAGAGAGCATCAGAGAGAAGACACATCCTCACGTCTGAAAGCTGGGTCTTTATTGAGGTTTACTGAGGATTCTGTGCCCTGGAGGGGCCCTTGTGGGTCTGAGGGATGCGGCAGGGCCTCAGCAGAGATCAGAGGCAGCTTGAAAGTGAGTGGCACAGAAAGCCTGCTCAGGTCTGGTTCCAGATTTCCCCTCAGGCTGGCCCAGGCTCCATCGAGGCTTAATTCTGCTTCAGGACCTCATTGATCCAGGGCCGGTAGTGGGAGATCCGGGTGAAGACAGCAGGGGGCTTTGCATTCTTCCGTCCATAGGAGACAATGCCCTGAGCCACCCCAGCACACAGAAGAGGGCCCCCTGAATCTCCCTGTGGGGCAGAGAGAGAGAGAGAGAGAGCGAGCGAGAGAGAGAGAGAACACAGAAGGTGAGCTGGGAAGTCATCTACTCCCAGTGAGACCTGGGGTCAGACCCAGCAGCCCTGGTTCCTCATGGGGTTATACATCTCGGTGTGATGCCCCTTTTCTGTTTCCTTCTGGCCACCTCATGTGCCCTGTGCAGCAGCCTGGGAGGGGTGCCCAGAGATTGCACGGGGCCATGGGTGGGGGAGGAGCAGGGAACGGATCTGCAGAGGGGTGATTCCAGTTCCTTAGGCCCATGATCTGAAACCCTGTCGCTGGCTGACAACCTTCCCACCCCATCTCCTTTCACAAGACGTCTGGACCCCGAACAGTGACTTGTAGAAAAGAACCCTTGTCTGAGGCTCACCTCAAATGCAGATTTTGTCTTCCTGGGATTGCCAACACACAATTGGAAGTTGTGGTTGAAAGTTCTGTAGTGTCTGCAGGCTTGGGGATTCATGAGCCTCTGCTTCACCTCTCGCAGAGTATCAGAGCCTGGTTCATTCACTTGTGTTCTTCCCCAGCCAGCCACCCGGCACATTCTCCCGGGTGGGATGACGTTGAACTGGGGCGGAAGGGGGAGCATCCCCACGGCCAGGGTCAGGTTAGCTTTCTCCTTCAACTGTGGAGGGCATGAGGGGCTGTCAGTGCTAGAAATGGGTGACAGGGCAGTTGGAGGAAATCAGGGAAGGACAGGGCAAACTGTTTTGCATTAGAACTACATCCGGTGGCACGAGTCAGTGGGGTTGGAGTCCAGAGGCAGGTTGTGGACATTTTAGGGCAATGGAGACCTGAAGGAGAAAACTAAGAGAACAGAAAGTGGGAAATGTGGAGAAAAAGTTATTACCTTCAGTAACATGATGTCATGGAGAAAAGCACTGTCATCATATTTTGGGTGAGGAAATTGTTTTATGACCTCAAGCTTCTGCCATGTATCTTCTTTCTTTTGTATGTTATGGGCTCCAAGTGTGACCATTATGGACCTATTGTGAGGGAGAAGAAAGGACCAGGAGAAACTGTGATGGTCTCAGGTTTCTCCTGCGATGTTCCCATTCTGAGAAAAGAAGACTAGAGTCTATCACAGGGGTCACTGGACTCTAATCACCCCTCTTTCTCTGGACCACTTGTAGTATTTGGGGTGGGGGCTCCTATTTTACTCAGGGAATAGCTTTCTCAGGGAACATGGACAATTTCCAGGACGCTCAGGAATTCCTGGAGACTGAGTAGGCCATGGAGGACCCAGGGGACAGGATTAGCACTTCCTAATTTAGGGAGCCCTGTGTGAGGGCCAGAGATATCAGAGGAAAGGGGGAGTTGAAGTGGTGGGATCCCTGGTGGACCCTGTTGTCTGCCTCCCCTGGAAAGATGGCTCAAGTCCCTGAGAATTAAAGGCCAGTATTCTTGGAAAGGGCATAGAGGAAGTGGCCTAGAAAACTGGGTGGGGTTAGGAGAGGGAAGCTACTTTTAGAGGAGGGACTTTTGGATAGGGCCTCCTTTTCCTCTCTGTAGGGGAGCCGAGCTCACAGTGATTGAAGATCAGGGCATCTCATCAATTATGGGACCAAGTTCCATAAGTTCAAGTCTTGCCTGTCCCAGCCCCAGGAGCCTCCCCTCAGACCGCCAAAGGGTACGTCCTTGGCTGCCACCCTAGCTGTTAATCTCCAGAAGGGAGATAAATGGGACCCTGCTGTGTCACCTTCCTGCACAGTGAGCAGCCGTCAGCACAAAGTTCCGTCTTATCAGGAAACCACCGCAAAATAACAGTCTATTCTGGAGAGTGACAATTTCCAGGTGGGCCATGTACGGGCGGGAGTGTGGCTTGCACTCTGTGCCACCGATGATCTCTCCTGAAACAGAGATCCCCAGGGCTTGAACACAGAGAATGCATAGGCTGAGCTAAAGTTGAGAGGGGCTTCTCTCTAATCTCATCCTCACTGTGTACTCTGCCTGTTGCCCCCTCAGGAGGCTCGGGTATCTGGTGTCCCCACCCACAACCTCTCACATAAATTCTCACTCCTTCTTCCAGGGACAACAGCCAATCTGGGCTCAGATGCCATTCAGGCATTTTTCACCTCGGATTTCCCCCACTGCCATTGTGCCTGGGACCTCAATGCTCCTCTTCCACTGGGCAGGGCCAGTTCTCCAGGTCCTGGTCTCAACCTGCTCCAAACCTTGAGGGCAGTGTCAGAGAATGGCCACATTACGAGGTAAAGTGTAGCCCCAAAGCTCAGAAGATGAAGAGAACATAGGACCTCCTACCCAACATCTCACCTTAAGTCATGAGAAGATGCCCCCTCTTCCTCCCACCTGTTCGGGCTTTCCCCTAGTCAGTGGGGTTCCTTGTCCCTGGGAACTACCATAGGCTGCAGAGACTGGGGGGTGGGGGAGGCATATCCCAAGTGGAACTTCACTCTGGATTCCTGCAGAGAGACCCTGTGATCTTGTTTAAGAGTCAGCTATATTCAGACTAAACTGTGTTGGGGCTGATACTGCAGCTTCCAGAGGGAAGGACTCACCAGCTTCAGCTCTGGAGCAGAGGAGAAGGAGCGGCAGGGCAAGAGGAAGAAAATGCATCTTCTCAGAGAGGCTGCCCTGGGCAGATGCTGCTTCTGTTTTCCGGCTTGGGTTTTATAACTCCAGCGATGAGCGAAGGGCTGGGCTGGTAACCACAGGAACTGTGTGGTCATGTTTTCTTCTCCCATCCTAAACTGGTGATCTTTCTGATCAGAAGTTTCCCCCAAGTTACCCTCTGTTTTGCTGGAGGTGAAGTGGAGGTCTGACCCCCAAGTTTTGGCTTCCAGGATGAGCTTTCAACCATGGTGCCTTATCTCGTGAGGGGAGGTGGAGGGATTGTGTCTTTCGCAGTCAGGGCAGCTGGTTTCAGGCTCATCAGAAACATGGGTGGGGAGAGTCCTTACACAGAGCATCCAGAAACACATGCACTTTTATGGCCCACAATAGGAAGTGCATTTTGCAAAGGGACCCAGTAGCCATATATATGCATGTGTGACTACACGAGCACAAACACACATGTACAAATGAATCAAAAGTTTTGGGAAACAATATTTATCCTTGTCATGTGCAATGCTTTCAGTTTCCATTCATTCCATTCCACTCTGTATTTTTAATTTTTTATTTAAAAAATTTTAAATGCTTATTTATTTTGAGAGAGAGAGAGAGAGCGAGAGAGCGAGCGAGCAGGGGAGAGGCAGAGAGAGGGAGAGAGAACCCAAGCAGGCTCTACACTGACAGTGCAGAGCCTGATGTGGGGCTTGATCCCACGAACCTCGAGATCATGACGTGAGCTGAAATCAAGAGTTGGACACTCAACTCACTGAGCCACCCAGGTGCCCCATCTACTCCATATTAAAATATGGACAGCACCCCACTTAAAGGGTGACCACCTACAATTTGAACACCATTGATCTGGTCTGTCTCATCCTCTGAACCAGATGTTCATAGGCAGAAGAAAGATCTATGGAGCGTAGATGGGGGAAGGGAACATACCCGATGGTAGGGTTTTATACACATTATCACAAGAGCAAGTGGGATTGGAATTAGCATTTTTTGAGAGCCTATGCATCATTTATTGTCCCAACTCTTGATATATTTGCATAACAACCCTGTGAAGTATGTATTATTAGCTCAGTTTTATGGATTGGCTATTGAGGCTTCTAGTTTAGAAATAGATTTTCCTTATTCCAAATCAAGGGCCCTCTCTGCCCTACCACCAAAGAGCAACAGAGAAATAGAGTCCCACCAATGGGGATGTAGATGTAGAAGAATGGTTTGCCCTGGGAGCCTGGGGTTTCCTACTCTCTCATTATTATTCAAACTTGTTTTGCTGAAATAGAATGTACACAGAGGTCAGTATCTGAGGTTTTACTCTTTTTATTCTTCAGAAAATACCATTACTGTCACTTTACAGATGTAGGACTGAGGCTCAGACACATTAACATGACCAAGATCACACAACTCATAACTACCATAACCAAGTTTCAAGTACATACTTGCTGTTTTCCCCAGACTTGGAGAAGCAGGGAGTCCAGGGAAGAGTTGGGTAATGGGGTGGAGTGTCATTTCTCTTGGAGACTGAGAAGCCATTTAATTCAGAGATGGGTAAGCACAGGGGAAAAATATCTTCCCCAAATCATTCTACCATGCCCTTGGTCTCAGCTTGGGTTTGTGACTGGAGTGGTTCATTCCTTAGGAAATATTGGTTAGGTCCTCAGTTGCCCTCAGCTCTGACCCTCTCTAGAATAATTACACCTACACGTATTTCTAGTCCCTGTACAATTTTTTTTGTAAAATTTTTTGATGAGTCCCTGTACTAATTTTTTCTCACTCTCTTTATCTGCCAGATAAAATACAGAATGCACAGTTAAATTTGTATTTCAGATGAATAACAAATCATTTTTTAAGTATATCTCAATATCAAATGAGGCATACTTATACTAAAATAAATTGTCAATCTGAAATTCAAATGTATCTGGGAGTCCTGCATTTTTATTTGCTAAAGATGGCAAACTTACTCTGGGCATTCTACCATCAGCAGAACAGAGGCGAATCTGGACCTGGAAAAGTCTTGTCCTTTGGCCCTGCACCAGTTGGACCCAAAATCCGAGAGGTAAGCAAATGAAACATTTCTATTTTTCACTCATGTAATGAGAAGTTGAGGGGTAGGTAGTCCAGGACTTGTGTGATAGTTCCACAGCATCAGTAAAGACCTGGTTCACCAACATTTAATTTTTGTTTCACCTGTACTGGCTGAGGGCAAGAGAATGGAATAGGTATAAGCTCTGGTCAAGTGCCAATTTCAGAAATAAAGTTGGCACTATCTGCCCATATTTTCCATATTTTCTTCCTTGTGCTGTCATGTGTGTTTGCATGTTTGAACTGATTTCCTTTTTCTCTCTTCTCTGCCCTCCTTCTGCTATTTTGTATATAGTATGTTGTTGGTGGTGAACCTTCGGCTTAGTCCACGGTTTGTAGAATATCACTTTGGGAGTCTGACTAGATTAGAGGTGGCATGGGTATCACCTAGAAATGCTGTACTTGGAGTTGAAAGCAGTAACTGATGAGACTGGATTATATCAGTTCTGGGGAGAGTCAAGCCTCATTTTTCTTTGTACGAGAGATAGAGAGGATTACGTTCAATGAGAGCACTTTTGTTTTAGGGAGGTTAGGTACAGAGAAGGAGTGTGTGGCAGCTACGTGATGGCTTGTAGGAGACATTTGCCATGTATGGTGGGTCCTTAGTGTCTTTTGAACACCCTTCCCATATTAGAGGAATTCCCAGCTATGATTCTTGCTTTCCTAAGGTGGAATCCATAAACTTCCTTTCTCAGGTTCCTTTGCATGTAGGCCTCAATCTTGTGACTTAGACTCTACCAATCAGTTGAGTAGGTATAAAACTTGATTTAGAAAGGTGTAATCAGAGGGAGCAGGCATCATGTGGAATTAATTTTTCCAGTGAGGGTGAGTGGCCGAGGGGTCTGGTTTTTGGGGAAAAATGAGTTGTGGGTCAGCTGTCTGGTGCTGCCTGAGGGCCAAGCCAATGGGCTGTGACACCTTTGCTGAACAGTCCTGTGCTGTAGTTCAACGTCGTTTCCCTGGCTACATCGCCTCTATATCTGATTCCACAGCATGTGAGGAAGATGGTGACTCTGCAAAAGGAAGAATTTGCTAATAATCTGTTGTTACAACACGAATGTGTGGGGAGGGGAGGCAAGTGATTTCCCCATTGCCTGAGATATTAAAGTAGAGGTTGGACAGAGTCTTGTTTAAGATTCACAGTGAGTGGGAAGGAAAAGGTTGGGCTGACTATAAAAACACTGGCATTTAGTGACGGCAATGTTCCTGGGCCACTAAAATGCAGAGGGATCATCCCTCCTCTGAGTTCCTGAAGCATTTATCATCAGTGCCATTATTCACTTTGACATTCGAGGCACATGGCCGGCTTTGCAGTTAGATGGGAGAACTTGAATCCTTCTTCTGCCGCTTAGCTATCTGTCTGACCTTAGCAAAATTCCTTAAGTTCTCAGCTTTAGTAACTACCTTTGTAAAATACAAAGAATGACATGAAACAGTGTTTTTGGAGAATTAAATATGGTGCTAAATGAAAAATGCCACACGGTTGGTCTTTAATAAACACTGATTTGGTCCCCTTGTGTTATATCTTGCGTGGTCATATAACGGTTTGATGGGCAAATTGTGTATATGTCCTCCTGGAAGCTGTTTATCTTTCCCTCTAAATTCTCCTAAACGTATTACGGATTAATCAGATTTACCAGACTTGAGTCATGTCCTGCTTTGTACACCATCTTGTTTTATTTGTTGAACTTAAGTTGCCAGGGTGTTTCTTAACCTTGTTCTCTGAGTAATAGCTGTGTCTTTTTGGATTGAGCATGTGACTGAAGTGGGTTTAACCCTCAAACTGCCATGCAGGACTAGAACAGCTGTAAACGTTGACACATGTTGCAAGAAGAAATATTCTTGTAAGAAATACTATGGAGAGGGACACCTGATGGCACGGGCTTGTGCTTTCTTGCCTCCGATTGAGACAGCAGTGCAATGGAGAAGGGACAGTAAGTACATTCTTTATGACATTGGCCACATTTTCCTGAAGCAGGCTGGAGCTCACTCTGTGCTTGCCCTTGCAATAGCTGATGTTTGCGAATGACCAAGTTTTTCTGAATTTAACTGCTACTGGTTTACATTCAATATCTGCCAAGTAATTTGCAAGGATATAAGCTGATACAGGTTCCTATACCTGGGCCTGTAGCCCTACCACACTAGTTCCTTTTTTAAAAAATTTTATTTTTAATTTATTAAAATTTACATCCAAATTAGTTAGCATATAGTGCAACAATGATTTCAGGAGTAGATTGCTTAGTGCCCCTTACTCATTTAGCCCATTCCCTCTCCCACAACACCTCCAGTAACCCTCAGTTTGTTCTCCATATTTATGAGTCTCTTATGCTTTGTCCCCCTCCCTGTTTTTATATTATTTTTGTTTCCCTTCCCTTATGTTCATCTGTTTTGTCTCTTAAAGTCCTCATATGAGTGAAATCATATGATTTTTGTCTTTCTCTGACTGACTGATTTCACTTGGCATAATACCCTCCAGTTCCATCCACATAGTTGCAAATGGCAAGATTTCATTCTTTTTTGATTGCCAAGTAATACTCCATTGTATATATATACCACATCTTTATCCATTCATCCATCGATGGACATTTGGGCTCTTTCCATTCTTTGGCTATTGTTGATAGTGCTGCTATAAACATGGGGGTGCAAGTGTCCCTTCGAAACAGCACACCTGTATCCCTTGGATAAATGCCTAGCAGTGCAATTACTGGGTCGTAGGGTAGTTCTATTTTTAGTTTTTTGAGGAAAGTCCATATTGTTTTCCAGAGTGGCTGCACCAGCTTGCATTCCCACCACCAATGCAAAAGAGATCCTCTTTCTCTGCATCCTCGCCAACATCTGTTGTTGCCTGAATTGTTAATGTTAGCCATTCTGACAGGTGTGAGGTGGTATCTCACGGTGGTTCTGATTTGTATTTCCCTGATGATGAGTGATGTGGAGCATTTTTTCATGTGTCGGTTGGCCATATGGATGTCTTCTTTGGAGAAGTGTCTATTCATGTCTTTTGCCCATTTTTTTCATGGGGTTATTTGTTTTTTGGGTGTTGAGTTTGATCAGTTCTTTATAGATTTTGGATACTAACCCTTTATCTGACGTGTCATTTGCAAATATCTTCTCCCATTCTGTCGGTTGCCTTTTAGTTTTGCTGATTGTTTCCTTTGCTGTGCAGAAGCTTTTTATTTTGATGAGGTCCCAGTAGTTCATTTTTGCTTTTGTTTCCCTTGCCTCTGGAGACGTGTTGAGTAAGAAGTTGCTGTGGCCAAGGTCAGAGATGTTTTTGCCTGTTTTCTTCTCGAGGATTTTGAAGGCTTCCTGTCTTACATTGAGGTCTTTCATCCATTTTGAGTTTATTTTTGTGTCTGGTGTAAGAAAGTGGTCCAGGTTGATTCTTCTGCATGTCGCTGTCCAGTTTTCCCAGCACCACTTGCTGAAGAGACTGACTTTGTTCTACTGGATATTCTTTCCTGATTTGTCAAAGATTAGCCAGCT
The DNA here is from genome assembly GCF_022837055.1 of Prionailurus viverrinus. Classification (NCBI taxonomy): domain Eukaryota; kingdom Metazoa; phylum Chordata; class Mammalia; order Carnivora; family Felidae; genus Prionailurus; species Prionailurus viverrinus. Next base: position 70,264,370 of record NC_062566.1, read on the forward strand.
ATACGTTTGTGGGTTCATTTCTGGGTTCTCTATTCTGTTCCACTGATCTGAGTGTCTGTTCTTATGCTAGTACCATACTGTCTTGATGATTACAGTTTTGTAGTATAGCTTGAAGTCTGGGATTGTGATGCCTCCTGCTTTGGTTTTCTTTTTCAAGATTGCTTTGGCTATTCGGGGTCTTTTCTGGTTCCATACAAATTTTAGGATTGTTTGTTCTAGCTCTGAGAAGAATGCTGTTGTTATTTTGATAGAGATTGCGCTGAATATGTAGATTGCTTTGGGTAGTATCAACCTTTTAACAATATTTGTTCTTCCTATCCAGGAGCATGGAATCTTTTTCCATTTTTTGGTGTTGTCTTCAATTTCTTTCATAAGCTTTCTATAGTTTTCAGTGTATAGATTTTTCACCTCTTTGGTTAGATTTATTCCTAGGTATTTTATGGCTTTTTGTGTAACTGTCAATGGGATCAATTCCTTGATTTCTCTTTCTGTTGCTTCATTTTTGGTGAATAGGAATGCAACTGATTTCTGTGCGTTGATTTTATATCCTGCACTTTGTTGAATTCATGAATCAGTTCTAGCAGTTTTTTGGTGGAATAAATAAAAATTTATAAAATAAAAAATTTAATAAAATAATTTTTTAATAATTTAAAAATACATATATAGTTACATATGTATGTGTGTGTATATATATAATATATATAAATATATATAATATATATAAATATATATAAATATATATAATATATAATATATATAAATATATATAATATATATAAATATATATAAATATATATATATTTAAAAATACACACACAAAAAAGCGAATAAATGATGCTAGATCCTAGGTGTGTTTTTGTCTGGGTGTTGAAAGTGGTTTGACAGATTAGAGAAAAAAAGGGGGGGGGGAAGGAAATCATTTGAGAATTTGAAAAAATGAATACACTGAAGTAGACTAAAATGAGATGATGGGAGTAATATAGAATTTGAAAAAATTTACACAAAAGTAAAGAATATAGTAGAAAAAAATTAAAGAAAAATATTTTTAATAAAAATTAAAAATAAAATTAATTTTTTTCTTTTTTTGTATTGAAGAAAAAGAAAAGAAATGAAAAAGAAAAAAGAGAGAAAGAAAAAAGAAGGAAATTGTTTTAAAATTTGAAAAAGTGAATCCACTGAAGTATACTAAAATAAAATGATGGAAGTAAAATAGAATTTGAAAAAATTTACACAAAGGTAAAAAATATAGTAAAAAATTAAAGAAAAATATTTTTTTAAAAAAAAAATTTTTTTTTTCAACGTTTATTTATTTTTGGGACAGAGAGAGACAGAGCATGAATGGGGGAAGGGCAGAGAGAGAGGGAGACACAGAATCGGAAACAGGCTCCAGGCTCTGAGCCATCAGCCCAGAGCCCGACGCGGGGCTCGAACTCACGGACCGCGAGATCGTGACCTGGCTGAAGTCGGACGCTTAACCGACTGCGCCACCCAGGTGCCCCTAAAGAAAAATATTTTTAATAAAAATTGAAAATAAAAATAAATTTTTTTCTCTTTCTGTTTTCAAGAAAAAGAAAAGAAGTGAAAAAGAAAAAAAAAAGAAAGAAAATTGAATAGATGGATCTGCTAACAGATTGCAATAGGACTGAAATTACTTAGTTTTCCCCTAGAAGTCAGACTATGAAGCGCTTTATAGTCCATAAACTAAGTAGGTGGTGAGACCTGTGTTCTTGAAGAGCGAGGTTGGCGAGGTTGGTGGGGCTTAGTGTAATGGCTCTGCTCTCCACTAGATGGCACTGCTAGCCTACTGGGGTGGAATGTTATGGTGCTCGCAGGTCCGCAGGTCCGTGTGAATATGCGCATGTGTGGGAGCGGTGAAAATGGCGTCACCCAGCTACCTGGTCTAGTATCGGAAGTCTTTTCTCCCCAGTCAGCAATCTCACACCTGTCCTTTGTCTTCGGTTTTCTTCCACTCCCCGCTTTTTCACTCTCCGTGACCAAGCCCCAGGCAGTACCTCTCTCCCGAGTTTTGTCTCAGATGCAGCTGTTTTCCCTGGCCCCTTACTTCTAAAGGAACTGCGGCTTTGACCCGCTCCGCCCCTCTGCAGGAGGGTCTCACAGAGCAATGGCTGAATGTCAGCTGCACCCAGGAACGCTTGCTGGACCCTGCTGCTGCTGGTGCCCCAAGACTGCAGCCAGGTGCCAGCCCACCCCAGGAAAAGGTTCGTGAGATAGTTTAGCAGCAGCTTTTCAGGGATTATGGAAAATCACAACACACATCTGGCACCAGGCTTCACCCTTAACGGCCTTGTTCCAGCACCAGTGAATGTGGCTGTTTTCTGGGGTCTGCTGGGACCAGGTGGCTTTAACCGTCTCTACCAAATGTCCTTGCATCAGTGGAACAGCTTTTTCCCGTGTGCCCCAACAACCTCCCAGACCCCACTCTGCTCCTGGGGATTCGCCCTTCCCACCAGAGCACCACCAGGTATCGAGCTGCAGAGTTGTAGCCTTTGCGCTCCCCTTGTTTACAGTCTTAATGGAACTTAAACCCTCTCCTTTCTCCTTTCTCCCTTTTTAGTTTTGTCCCTGTGGCTGTTTCCAATTTTCTGCTTTCTCTCCAACTGCTTTTGGGGATGGGTGCTTTTCCTGTATTCTCCCCTCCCCTGCCCCCATCTCCATCCTCTCTCCACCTGCAAAAGCACCTCCCTTCCTGCAGCTTCTCGCTCCCCAAGTTCACCTCTCCGTGCCGCGTACCTGCTGGGTTCTGTGGTTCAGGTTGTGCAGATTGTTGTGTTAATTCTCCAATCAGTTTTCTAGGTGTGCAGGATGGTTTAGTGTAGGTCTGGCTGTATTTCATGGACGCGAGACACACAAAAAACTTCCATGCTGTTCCGCCATCTTGGCTCCTCCCCCCCACACTAGTTCCTTTTGAATGACTTCCCTCAGCATGATTGTTCCAGTGGACAGATTATCCAGGAGAATGACAGATGAAGAGGTCCTGGGAGCTGACTCCAAGTTTTGGATTGGGAGGAATAGGTCTCATGCCCTCACACAGGCTCTTCAGCAAGAACCACCCCCCACCCATGGGTGCTTTTTTGGATTTCTTCCTGCTAGGTCTTTTTTCCATTTACCATTCTTGCGATAGGCTGGTGTTTGAGCAGGGAAAGTCCTATGGTGCCCCTTCTCATGAGTTTGGGCAAGCCCTTTGCCCTGAGCAGTTTCTCCTCTGGACCCTGTGATGCTATCACCCCCCATCACTCTCAGGATCGGTCAGGCAGGCCCTCCTCTTCTGCACCTCAGAATTAACATGGCACCGAGTGGCCGTGGTGGCCTTATGTTTTCTGGGTGTGGTGTGGGAGAGACTGGTGAGGCAACAGCTGTGGTTTCCCTTCCAGGGGTCTACGCCATGCTCGTTTAATCTGTGGTTGTCGTCAATGACAGAGTCAACGCCTGGAGGCTCAGCCCATGGTGTCCCCGGCTGCTTCCTGTGGGCCATACTGTCAGGGTATCACTCCTGGATTTGGACCCACTTGTGTTCTAGACAGTCCTAGAATGGGCTGGTATCCTCCTTCTACTGGGATTGCTATTCCGTGTTGAGGCCTCATACGGGTGTCTCATTTGACTTGTTTTTTTCTCCATGTCTTATGTTTTTAGTTGCAAGGAGATTCCTTTGTTCCTTGAGTGGTGAATGCTCCCAGGTGCAGGTAGATTCCAGTAAGCCTGTTGGGACAGCTTGAGGAGAAGTTATGTGAGATATCAGAGGCAGGGGGTGTACAGAACCCTCAGCACGGGGGCGAGGCAGCCATCTAGGCGTCACTGAGAGTTTTCCCCGGTGTTTCTGATGAAAGACATTTGGGTTGTTTCCAGGTTTTTGTAATTATGAATAGAGCTGCTTTAAACATTTGGGTACAGGTTTTTGTGTGAACTTAAGTTTTCATTTCTGTAAGGTAAACAGCCAGGGGTAGGATTCTAGGTCATACAGTAGGTGTATATTTAATTTTCTAAGAAACTGCCAACCTCTTTTCTAAAGTGGCTGTACCACTTTGCACTCCCCTAGCAACGGATGAAAGTTATGCAAGCCCTGTCAGTCCTTTGGGGTCCAATTCAGCCTGCAGACAGTCCAGATCTCTGTGGTCTCGACAGGCCCCAGTACTTCTTGGAGGCCAGGCTGGCAGGGTAGGCTGACCACTCTGTCCACGTCTCTGGTTGTCCAGCTTCCCGGGAAGAAAAGCTTCCGTCTAAATGTGCTGTCCCAAGTGGTCAGGAGTGTGTGGGGTCTTAGCAGCAATTCAGTGTGTGCTCTGGTCTCCTAAGCAGACATCACACATAATGTCCTGTTCCTTGTATTTCATGTTTAAAACTACTTAATTATACAAATATAAAATGAGATTTAGGGCTAAAAGAAAAAAACACATCTTTTAATTATCATTGTAGCATAAGTTCTTTCATTTTTGAGATCTTTCTGATTTTTTCTCTTAAAAATTTGTCAGACGGGGTCCTGGGTGGCTCAGTCGGTAAAGCATCTGACTTCAACTCAGGTCATGATCTCACAGTTGGTGGGTTTGAACCCGATGGGCTTTGTGCTGATAGTGCAGAGCTTGCTTGGGATTCTGTGTCTCGCTCTCTCTCTGCCCCTCCCCCACTTGTGCTTGCGCTCTCTCTCAAAAATATATAAACACACACACACCCAAAAAAACCTAAAAAAAACTAAAAAAAAATTTCAGACTTATGCCTGTTTTTTTCTTCCTTTAATGGTAATTTAGGGGTGGCTGGGTGGCTCAGTCGGTTAAGTGTCTGACTCTTGATCTCAGCTCAAATCTTGATCTCAGGGTCATGAGATCCAGTCCTGTGTTGGGCTCTGCACTGGACATGAAGCCTACTAAAAAAAAATGGTAATTAAAAATTTTTTTCACAATCATGTTTTATTTGCATCACAAGTATATATCACAAACTGTATTTTATACATTGTGTGGGCATTAACATAGATCTATTTTTTTTTTAATTTCTTTTTAACGTTTATTTATTTTTGAGACAGAGAGAGACAGAGCATGAACAGGGGAGGGTCAGAGAGAGGGAGACACAGAATCTGAAACAGGCTCCAGGCTCTGAGCTGTCAGCACAGAGCCCGACACGGGGCTCGAACTCACGGACTGCGAGATCATGACCTGAGCCGAAGTTGGCCGCTTAACTGACTGAGCCACCCAGGAGCCCCAGATCTATTTTTTAAATAAAATTTTCTTTTAAATTATAAAAATTATAATATTTGCTATTGCTTTTATATTTTGTATTTAGAGTGATTTTCACCAGGTCCTTTTTATTTCTTCCTATATCTTCAACTTTCTGTCTATTGTCCTATTTTTATTGTTCATTATTTACTGAAAAATGTTTATTCATTTATTTTGAGAGAGGGAGGTTTGGGGAGGGGCAGAGAGAGAGAGGGAGAAAGCGAGAATCCCAAGCAGGTCTTATGCTGTCAGCACAGAGCCCAACATGGGGCTTGATCTCATGAACCATGAGATCGTGACCTGAGCCAAAGTCAAGAGTTGGATGCTTAACCGACTGAGCCACCCATGCATCCTATTTTTTACTTTTCTTATTTCTTTGTAAAAGTGTTTATTAATTTTGAGAGAGTTGGGCTGCTTCCATACCTTGGCTATTGTAAACAATGCTGCAATAAACATAAGGGTGCATGTATCTTTTCAAATTAGTGTTTTCATTTTCTTTGGGTAAATACCCGGTAGTGGGTAGTGAAATTACTGCATCTTATGGTATTTCTGTTTTTAAGTTTCTGAGGAATCTCCATACTGTTTTCCACAGCGGCTGTACCAATTTACCCACTTACACTTGTTTTACACATAGAGTTAATTACCAGTCTTGTATATTATGCTTGCTTTTTTTTTTTTTTTTACACCTGTACTGACCAGTGGCAAAGCTGGAAGCCATGAACTGTGGGCTGGCAGGCTATAGGAGGATGGAGGTGCTGGGTTCCCTGTGGGCAGCAACGGCAGCTCTTTCCTGCCTGAGGCCAGGCTTGCCTTCTCAGGCCTTTTAGGGACTGTAGTGGGACCTGTTTGGAGGTCCTTGAATTGCAGGTTCCTGAGAGTTAGTTGGAGTTCATGCCCTGTTTCCCTGCATTGGGGTAGGTGCGGCTGTGTGTTTGCTCAGCTCAGAGTGTTGCAGGTCACTTGGAGGAGGAAATGTTGGAGAACTTGGCCCAACTCAGATATCCTTCTGGAAGACCTGAAACGTCGTGTCATTTCTGGAGGAAGATGACAGTTGAATTTGGGTGGCTCTGATGTAGTTCACAGACTGGGCTGACACTGATGGTTTGGGGGCTCTCCCCTCAGCTAGAATGGTCCTGCCCCACCTACAACTTTGTTTTGACGGCTGTAACAGACGGACCCATTTGGAGGACTTCTAGGTGTCATCTCTCCCGCTCCCTCCTGAGCTCTTGTGCTTGGGAAGTTTTATCCTCCCCACTTTTCCATCTTGGCACGTGATTCCCTGGCTGCAGACCCAATATTGAGAGAGATGATAATGATGAGGTAGAAGTGGGTGTAGGGACTCGAGATAACAACAGCCTAGGCCTGGGGTCATGTCTGGAAACAGTCATGGGGAGTTTGCTATGGTGCATCTCTGCTCTGAACTGCAGTGGCTGAGACACAGGTTTTGAGGGAAGAGTAATATTGAGAGGAGGAGGAGGAAGAAAAGGAGGCAGTGGGGGAAGAAGGTAAATTACTTTGGATTTTAAAGTGCCAACATTACTTTGGATGTTAAATCCAAAGTGTGCAGATCAAATTTTTTTTCTTCAATAATCCATAATACCACACAGTACACAGGGAGATAAGTAGGCAAGATTATTAATCTGGTAAGAAAGGAGCCCAGAACAATTATTCATTCAAGCCATAGAAGGATATCTGGACTCCTCCATCAGAGCAGACCAGCTCTGTGGGAGAGAGAAGAGTCTCACGCACATACGTATGCTGAAGGCAGCATTTTTATTGAAGTTTGCTGGGGATACAATCAGTAGGGGCTTTGTGTGCCTCTGAGAGCCTCCGTGGGCTCAGGCTGGGGTCAGGTTCTATGGAACCCAGGGCTACTCAGGGAGACCTCGGGCTTTGGGATTCTCACGTAGGCTGGTCAGGCTTCTGTGGCTACTGTTTCTTTAAGATTTTATTAATCCAAGGCACATATGGGGAGATTCGAGTGAAGACAGCAGGGGGTTTTGCATCTGTACGTCCACAAGACACAATACCTTGGGCCACCCCTGCACAAAAAAGGGGGCCCCCAGAATCCCCCTGTGGGTTAGAGAAAGCAGATCATGAACAGGGAACGTCCTTTTCACCCTACTGTCACTTCATCTGGGTTCTATCAGCAACCTGGCTAGTGCCAAGATACCCTAGAGTCAGATCAGGAATCCTGGCTCCTCATGGAGTCATAAGTTAGGGGTTTAATGTCTCTGGCATGGAACCATAAGCCTAGATCCTGTTCTCTCCATCTCTTCCTTTCTCTCCTGAAGACCTGTCAGCCAGGTCTTCAACTGGATGAGAGGGTCAGAGGCAGGACTTGGGTATGTGAGGATGGAACCCAGAAGGAGGATTCTAGTTCCCATGGTGCTAGAAACCCACAAACTCAGACACCAGTCACTGTACTAGGGGACTTCGTGACCCCACATCCTCCCAGGAGGATGCTGTCTCCCAGGGACCGTTGTGAGGAGAAAGTGTAGGTGTGTGGTCACCTTGTATGCCGATCTTGTCTTCCTGGGATTGCCCACACAGATTTGTAATTTATGGCTGTAAAACGTATAGTGGTTGCAGGCCTTGGCATCCATGAGTCTCAACTTCACCTCCCTCAGAGTATCTGACACCGGCTCCATCACTCCTGTTCTTCCCCAGCCAGCTGCCCTGCACATTCTCCCAGGTGGAATGAAGGTAGACCAGTGGGCAGGGAGATTGTCCCCATGGCGTGGGTCAGCTTGGCTCTCGTTTGTAGCTGTGAGGGAGGGAGAGTAGATGGACCTCCAGTCCCAGAGAAAGTGGGGGGTGTGCTGTGGTAGAGGCTCCCTGGGCAGGGCCAAGAGTTTCTCCCCAGTGGGATGGTGATGACATGGAGTGGGATGAGGGTGGGCCCCAAGGACGTGGATTGGACAAGGGAGAATGAGAAATGCACAGGTTAGGAGAAAAGTTCAAGAAGGGGGAATGGGAAAGTGCTGGAAGGCTAATGGCACCTTCAGTAACATGATGCCATTAAGGTTGGTAAAAAAGTTGTAATTTGGGTGAACTATTTGTTCTGAGACTTCCAGCTTCTGCCATGTGGATTCTTCCTGTTTTATGTCATGAGGTCCCAGAGTGACAGTAATTTTCCTGTTGAGAAGGAGGAGAGAGGCAGGAAAAGGTGCTGGTCTTCTGAAAAGGGTTCATTCTGAGCAAGGAGACATCAGGCTCTCTTCTTTCCCAGTACAAGGCAAGACCTGAGGAACTCAGGTCTTAACTGAGGACAGAAGTCCCCCCTCCCACCCTGGGATCATAGTCGGTTCAGGAAGGGCCAGGCCCTGGCAGCTGCATGGGACTGAGCGAGCTCAGCTGGCTGGCATCAGGACAGAAAGGCAGTGTTAGCTTGCTGTGACCTGGCTGGTCTTTGGAGGTGGAGACAGCAAATGAAAATGGGCTGGTCCCTCCCAATATGCATTGCTGATCATCTTGAGATGAGCAGGACACAAGAATTTCTCCTTAGGCCACTTTGAAGTTGTGTGTAACTCTGGCACCTACAGCTCCTCACATGAAAAGAGAGTAGGTCAAAGTTTTCTTACCTTCCTTTACAATGAGCGGCTGTCATCACAAATTCTTGACTTACGAGAAACCCACCACAGCTGGCAACATAACCCTGGTCAGTGATGATTTCCAGATAGGCCATGTAGGGGCAGGGGTGTGGCTTGGACTCAATGCCACTGATGATTTCCACTGAAACAGAGAACCCCAGGTCCCTAAACGCAGGCTCCTTTTCCTTGGGATAGAGCACTGGATGAGGGAAAGGAGGTGGAAGCTGAGGACCCACATAGCTTTTACCTTACTTCTAATGGAGCTCAGACCTCTGTGTGTCCTTTTTGCTGGTTTCTTGACCCTAATCCGCCTTGTCAACTGACCCTCACCCTACTTTCAGAACATGATGGTTAGTCTTGATTCTGAGCTGTCATTTAAACGTTTCTTCAGGTCTCTATCCTGACCTCTTCCACTTGAGAGCAAGCACCAAGAAGGACCATGAATCAGAATTGTGGCTATTTTCAGGAAAGTGGGTTAGGAGGAACTTCCAAAGACAGTTTTCTGATTCTTTCTCCACCCAAGTCTTCTCATCCCAGGGAAACTGTCATCAACTGCAGGGAAAGAGTCTGACCCTTCCAGGTGGAGATTTCCCCCTAGAATACTTGTCATGGAACTTGTAGCCTGACTTAAGGGCTTCTTTGACAGGGGTTACACCCTAGACTCACCACCTTCAGCTTCAGGAGGCAAAAGAAAGGCCAACAAAAGGAGTAGGACCTGCATTTTCCCAGTGACAGTGTCCATGGTGAGCTTCTTCTGTCCCTGCCCTCCCTTGCCCCTGCTTTTATAACCCCAGAAGTAGAAGGAAGAGGAGGACTGGAAACCACAGAAACCACCTAGTCACATTTTTGTCTTTCACTTTGGCCTGGCTAGCTTCCTCATCAGAAAGTCTTATGACCCTTCTCTCTGCTCTGCTGGTGTCGAGGCTATGGTCAGAGCCCAAGAGTTCTGTTTACTGGGACGAGGCATGCACCTTTCTCATCTAATGCAGTTCTCTTGAGGCAGCATAGTAACACAGATGAAGGGGTTTTAATTTTTTAAAATTGTATTTATTTTATTATTGAAGTATAGTTGCCATATCCTGTTATGTTAGGTTTCAGGCATACAACACAGTGACTCAACAATTCTATACGTTACTCAGTGCTCCCCATGATAAGTGTACTCACCATCCATCACCATACAGTATTATCACAATCTTATTGACAATATTCCCTATGCTGTACTTTCTCTCTTCAGGACTGATTTATTTCACAAAATATAAATAAGAATGTATAAATATATGTAAAATTTATTTATAAAATATAAGGATGTATAAATAAAATATATTTATAAAATATAAATATAAATTTTATAAATAAGGAGGTTTATACTTCTTAACCCCCTTCACCTGTTTTGCCCATTCCCCACTGACTTCTTTTCTGGCAACCACCAATTTGTTCTCTGTATTTAAGAGTCTGTTTTTGGGGCACCTGGATGGCTCAGTTGGTCAGGCTTCTGACTCTTGATATTAGTTCAGGTCATGATCTCACAGTTCCTGAGATAGAGATCCAAAATACGTCAGATCTGAAACTCGTACTTTTTCCATCCCACTAATCTGAACAACAAGGAATGTGGGATGAAGGGTTAGTCTAGTAAATGGAGAAAGGAATGGAATGTATCAAGAAGAACACTTGTGTTCTCTAGAGGCTGTTTGGGGTTTCCCCTTGTGTCATACTTGGTTTGGTAACAAAATGATATCTCAGTTGTCATTATTTGAGATATTACTCTAGGCTTTCATTCTTTTATGTGCCTTGAGAAAGAAAAAAGTTGTTCTTGATTAATAACATGCCATTGGTTACAAGATTCATTCTTATTGTAAAGGGGTTAAAATGTAGAATATTGGGTATCTTGGAATCAATGAAATATGGTATATTCCAAGCACCTCCTTCACCCTGACACCAATCCTGAGAACTATTATTGTTTCCATTTAATAGATGAGGAAACTGAGGCTCATAGAATTTGAGTCACTTGACAAGATGTCAAAGCCAATACATATCAGAACTAGGTGTCAAACTCCATATCTTCCATATATGGATATATCTTTCCATATATCACCCTGCTTTCCTAGACCGTAAAAACAAAACAACAACAATGAGAAGGATCTAGAGAGGCTTTCTTCACCAATATCCACAGTTTTAGAAGATGCAGTCCTTTTAAGAAATCCCTTATTTTACATTATTCATAGTGGCTCTGCTTTCCTTAATTGAACTCTAAATAATAGAGATGTTGGCACTGGAAGTGAGTAGGAACCTAACCTACACTTAGGTTCTGAAACTTGGCCTGGGTTATATATTACAGGTTTTCTAAATTGAATATCTATCTATCTATCTATCTATCTATTTATATCTATATATAGATATTTTTAAAAGTTCATTTATGTATTTTTGAGAGGGGGAGAGAGAGAGTCAGTGGGAAAAGGGCAGAGAGAGATGGAGAGAGAGAATCCCAAGCAGGCTCCACACTGTCAGCATAGAACCTGATGCTGGGCTCGATCCCATGAACCGTGAGATTATGACCTGAGCCAAAATCAAGAGTTGGACACTTAACTGACCAAAGCCACTCAGGTGCCCCTCTAATCTGAATATATTTGAAGACATTGCTTACCCTATTGTAAGTAGTAAAAGATATTAGTTGTAAGTTGTAAGTAACCATTAATGCATACAGTAGCAAACCTATTAAAATATCACTTGTACATACCTTTAATTCCAGGCAAGACTTTAGGTGACTAAGTATTTGCTGACATAAAACATATTAGCAGAAATAAGGAATATTACGGGGTTGGTTGGTTGCTTCTAGGTGCACTAAAGAACTTAGGAGAAGTAAGTGATGAGCTTTGGGCTCCAAGCTTATGATCTAAGTAAAGATCCAGAAATCTATGCCATAAAGGAAACCGTATATCATGGAATCTCCTGTCTGAGATTTCTAAATATTAAACCAATGTCTAATACTGTGGGTGGTTTGAACATATTTTGAATCACCAAACTGGTAGGGTCTCTTATATAAAGTTACAGTGTTCACTGAGACTCTGAAGATTGGATTGGGAATACATTTGGACATATTCTGATGAAGCTGGCATTTTAATCCCTGAATTCCTCCAATCTTCCTTTGCCTGTCAACAGCAGCCCATCTTTTCTGGTCTGAGGAGGTTAATCTTCCCTCAGCTGAAGAATCTGTAATGAGATTCCCTGAGGTAGTTACTTTGCAGCAGACTGCTGACCACCTTCTCCTACCACCTTTAGTGCTTCTAGATCTATAACCAGATTCAACTCCCAGTAAATCCCAGATGTGTGACACATAAGGAATTGAAATATACACCAAAGCAATTGTAAGATTTTTGCTAATTTATATCAAGAGAAACATGGGAAGGGGAAGGGGTGGTGTTGAGGGTGTTGGTGTAGGTGTTGGGCCACGCTGACTTTGTTGATGGGATGAACTCAATACAGATTCCCATGTCAGCATATTAGATCAAGCATATCAAGGTAGTTCTAGCTATTTGACTAGTTGGTTGGATTGAGCTATGGATCCAAAGGTGGCCTATAACAAGTGAAGTTGAGATGCCAGACTTCTTTGATATAGAGAAAATATTCAAAGCTTTGAGGAAATTAGAAGGTAGAGTAGATTTATTATTGTGAGACTGGTTTACTCACCCCCTAAGTGTGTCTTAGGAGAGTACAGAGAACATTATTTCCACCAAACTGTCAAAAATACTTCAGGGAGTGGGAGGCACTGGCATCTCTGGGGAGTGCTGTAGTGGCTATTTGCTGCAGGCTTAGAATGGCAGTGGGAATTGGTGCTATGATCCTGAGAGGTCAGGATCCCTGAGTTTCAAGGAGATAATGGGACCCCAGGGTGGGACAAGCCAAACTACAGAGATGCCATAGGCTTGGTTACCATAATGGGCATTAGAATTGAAGCAGAGGTCAAGATAGAGGCCCATGACTTTGACTAATTGATCATGGTGTTCCCAGAACTGAAATAGATAGGCAGCCTACTAAGGTCTTAGTTGATTTGTGTAAGTGGAAGCGTTCTGGGTCTGGTGAACAGAGCTTTTGAATATCACAAGGCACATCAACTAGTTCTTGGACTTGAACCAGGTCATTGACCCTTGAATGAAGAGGATGGACTACCTTTGAGGAAGGTCCTTGCTACATAGCCAAAAAGTTGTACTGTACATTTTCCTCTTTGTCTTCTTCAAAGCTACCTGTGGCCATTAGCAAAGTGACTATGAATTAGAGAAAAAAAAACTGAGACATTTTCATGCCCTTGTTTGTTTGTTTTTTGTTGCTGGGCCCTGGCTCTGAACTGATACAAATTCCCAAAGACCTAAAATTCCTGTGTGAATCACAGCCACATGAGAGGCTTGTGGACTGATCAACAAAGTTTTGGCATGTGTCCATCTCATAGTGGGTCCAGTGGGTTCCCAAATCAACCTTTGACTATTTCCCAAACTCCAGAATGCAGAGGTAGAATAGATGTATTAAAAAGAATCTCCATAATGGTTGCCTGATTCATGGAGTGAGGGCTAATGTGGTAGAAAAAGGCAAAACGGAGCCACCAGAACTGCCTCTCCCTACCCAAATAGTAAACCAAGAGCAACATTATATTCATGGAGACATTCAGAGATTAGTGCAACCACCAAATTATAGAAGGATGCAAGAGTGATGATTCCTACCACATCTCCATTCAGATCACCTATTTGGTCTACTTAGTTTTTAGTTATAGGACTTCTGGGATCTCTGTCTTACGCCTGAGGAACTCTCAATGTTTTTTTAAAGGCCTATCTATCTATCTATCTATCTATCTATCTATCGGGAGAGAGAGAATCCCAAGCAGGCCCCACACTATCAGTGCAGAGCCCAATGTGGGGCTTGAACCCATGAACGGTGAGATCATGACCTAAGCTGAAACCAAGAGTCGGATGCTTAACCGACTGAACCACCCGGGCGCCCCTCAATTTTTTTTAAATTGTGTTGGTGCTTGAAGGTGTTAGAGAACAAAGAAGCCAGGAGATAATAGGTTGAGGGGATGTGGATTGTAATGTCTCAGGGAGAGAACTCCCTCTGGGGTGAAAGATGGCAGGAGAGCTTGTTTTATTTGTTTTCCTTTCTCACTTCTGTTGTAGGCTCATTGCAGAGCTGAGAACAGTTGGCTTTGCATTGTTTCCTGTTCTTTCTTTCTTTCTTTCTTTTCTTAAAAATTTTTAATGTTTATTTTTAAGAGAGACAGAGACAGAGTATAAGTGGGGGAGGGGACCTTAAGAGAGAGGAAGACACAGAATCTGAAGCAGGCTCCAGGCTCTGAGCTGTCAGCTCAGAGCCCAGTGTGGGGTTCGAACTCATGAACTGTGAGATCATGACCTGAGCTGAAGTTGGACACTTAACTGTCTGAGCCACCCAGGTGCCCCTGTCTCATCTCCTTTCAATAGCTTCTAAATTTATGGACATGCTAGGCAGTCCTCAGGCCGTCCCCTTCCCAAGGGTTTGAGTAGTCCCTTAAATCTTGGATACTTCTTTCATAAACCATGTGATGCTGCCAGTCTGTCAGCAATCAGCATTGGTCAGGCCAGCAAGAGACAGCTCTCTGCATCTTAGAATAAAATCTATCAATGGCAATCTTCCCATTATCTGGTGAGCTGTTGGAGGAGATCTGTTTGCACCATCTGTCTTTTTCATTTGCCTGCTTGAAGTTTGATCTGTGGTTGCTGCAAGGAATGAGATGGGGCAGCTTCTAGGAGCCAGCACAGCAGCAAGGGTCAGGGACATAGTCTCAAGGTGTCTTTTATGCTCTCCCATCTGTGGGTTCAATTAACTGAAGGGGTGCTACTCAGAACTCTCCATTTAACTTTCCAGGATGTTTTCTCATGTAATGATTCTTGCAATTCCTTATCTCTTTATAGAACCATCCAGGAATAACTTTCTCCTTCCCTTAGATACCACATATGATTGATAAACTTTTGAGCTTTTGGCTGGTCTGTGGATACTGCTATGGTGGAGGGACCCAAGCACTAAGATCTCCTGTGAAGGCTGACTTTTTAATGCTTGTAAGAGGATTGTCATATGGAGAAGAGAGGAGTGCATCTCTTAGGGCAAACATCTCTCATTTGAATATAAAGATCACACTGTCAAGGCTTGGGAAGGGGTTATCCTTTTCTTATAGAAGCCTTGTTCAGACCATGCATTTGGGAGCTAGGTGAAGTAAGTGCATAGTTAAGAGCTCTGGAATCAGACTGTGGAATCCTGGTAGTGTCCTTTACTAGCTTTGTGATTTGGGATAAGTTTCTTCAACTCTTAGCCTCTCCCACCCAATAATTCATCTTCATAAGATGGTGAAGATTAGGGGTGCCTGGGTGGCTCAGTCAGTTAAACGTCTGACTTCAGGTCGTGATCTCATGGCTTGTGGGTTTGAGCCCCACGTCTGGCTCTGTGCTGACAGCTTGGAGCCTGGAGCCTGCCTTGGACTCTGTGTCTCTGCCTCTCTCTGTCCCTCCCTTGCTCTGTCTCTCAAAATATATAAACATAAAACTATTAAAAAAAAAGAATGGTGAAGATTAAAGGGGAGCCTTGGTGGCTCTGTCAGTTAAGCATCCAACTTCAGCTCAGGTCATGATCTCATGGTTCGTGAGTTTGAGCCCCACATCAGGCTCTTTGCTGTCAGCACAGAGCCTGCTTTGGATCCTCTGTCCTCCTCTCTCTCCTCCCCTTCCCCACTCGTGCTCTCTCTCTCTCAAAAATAAGTAAACATTAAAAAAGTGGTGAAGATTAAATAATAGAATTTATTTGTGTAAAGTAGCAGGTAAAGTAAGTACTCAAAGTTAATTACTAGTATTAGCATTATGAGCCCCCAAGATCACAAACCTCTTCCAAGAGTTTGTGAACCAGAATTGTCTTCCTCTACGTTGTGCCAGGACTCTAAAAAGCCAATGGAAGTAAAAAGCACCTTCTAGCACTTGGAACCATCTTCTATCTGCCCCAAACCTATGACTGTATCTGAGTGAGTCTGGGACCCTCCATTCTGTTCTCAGGGGAGTGGTGGCTCTGTGCCCTGGGGTTTCCCAGCCCTGTGGGAATGCTATCCTGCTTTTCATGTTAAACTGTGGGAGCTGAGTGCTGGAGCAGCTGGTTCCATCTCCGTTTTGTGTTCTGGGACCTCCTAGACCATATTTCTGTGGATTCTTTTTTTTTTTTTTAATTTTTTTAAATGTTTATTTATTTTTGAGACAGAGAGAGACAGAGCATGGATGGGGGAGGGGCAGAGAGAGAGAGGGAGACACAGAATTGGAAGCAGGCTCCAGGCTCTGAGCCATCAGCCCAGAGCCTGACGTGGGGCTCGAACTCACGAACCATGAGATCGTGACCTGAGCTGAAGTCAGACGCTCAACCGACTGAGCCACCCAGGCGCCCCTCTGTGGATTCTTTAAGCTGCTCATCTCCTTCCTAATTTCATGGCCTTTTCCACCCAGTCTTTTTTTTTTTTTTAATTTAATTTAATTTTTAAATTTACATCCAAATTAATTAGCATACAGTGCAACAATGATTTCAGGAGTAGATTCCTTAATGCCTTACCCATTTAGCCCATCTCCCCCACCCCCTCCAGTAACCCTCTGTTTATTCTCCATATTTATGAGTCTCTTATGCTTTGTCCCCTCCCTGTTTTTATATTAATTTTGTTTCCCTTCCCTTATGTTCATCTGTTTTGTCTCTTAAGCTCCTCATATGAGTGAAGTCATATGATATTTGTCTTTCTCTGACTGACTAATTTCACTTAGCATAATACCCTCCAGTTCCATCCATGTAGTTGCAAATGGAAAGATTTCATTCTTTTTGATTGCTGAGTAATACTTCATTGTATATATATATGCACCACATCTTCTTTATCCATTCCATTGATGGACATTTGGGCTCTTTCCATTCTTTGGCTATTGTTGAGAGTGCTGCTTTAAACATTGGGGTGCACATGTCCCTTCGAAACAGCATACCTGTATCCCTTGGATAAATACCTAGCAGTGCAATTGCTGGGTCATAGGGTAGTTGTATTTTTAGTTTTTTGAGGAACCTCCATGCTGTTTTCCAGAGTGGCTGCACCAGCTTGCATTCCCACTAACAATGCAAAAGAGATCCTCTTTCTCTGCATCCTCATCACCTGTTGTTGCCTGAGTTGTTAATGTTAGCCATTCTGACAGGTGTAAGGTGGTATCTCACGGTGGTTTTGATTTGTATTTCCCTGACGATGAGTGGTGTTGAGCATTTCTTCATGTATTGGTTGGCCATCTGGATGTCTTCTTTGGAGAAGTGTCTATTCATGTCTTTTGCCCATTTCTTCACTGGATTATTTGTTTTTTGGGTGTTGAGTTTGATCAGTTCTTTATAGATTTTGGATACTAACCCTTTATCTGAAATGTCGTTTGAAAATTCTTCTCCCATTCTGTCAATTGCCTTTTAGTTTTGCTGATTGTTTCCTTCTATTATGGTATTATGATCAATGAGTTTATGTTTGTGATTAATATATTTGGGTGCTGCCACATTTGGCGCATAAATGTTTACAATTGTTAGGTCTTCTTGGTGGATAGACCCCTTGATTATGATATAATGCCCTTCTGCATCTCTTGATACAGTCTTTATTTTAAAGTCTAGATTGTCTGATATAAGTATGGCTACTCCAGCTTTTTTTTGATGACCATTAGCATGATAGATGGTTTTCCATCCCCTTACTTTCAATCTGAAGGTGTCTTTAGGTCTAAAGTGGGTCGCTTGTAAACAGCATGTAGATGGATCTTATTTTCTTATTCATTCTGTTACCCTATGTCTTTTGATTGGTGCATTGAGTCCATTGATGTTTAGAGTGAGTACTGAAAGGTATGAATTTATTGCCATTATGATGCTTGTGGAGTTGGAGTTTCTGGTGGTGTTCTCTGGTCCTTTCTAATCTTTGTTGCTTTTGGTCTTTTCTTTTTTCTTTCTTTCTTTCTTTCTTTCTTTCTTTCTTTCCTTTTTTCTCTCTTTCTATTTTCATCTATTCTCCCCTCAGAGAGTCCCCCTTAAAATTTCTTGTAGGGCTGGTTTAGTGGTTACAAACTCCTTTAATTTTTGTTTGTCTGGGAAACTTTTTATCTCTCCTTCTATTTTGAATGACAGCCTTGCTGGATAAAGAATTCTTGGCTGCATATTTTTCTGATTCAGCACATTGAATATATCCTGCCACTCCTTTCTGGCCTGCCAAATTTCTGTGGATAGGTCTCTTGTGAACCTGATATGTCTTCCCTTTTAGGTTAAGGACTTTTTTTTTTTCCTTTGCTGCCTTCATGATTCTCTCCTGCCTGAGTATTTTGTGAATTTGACTATGATATGCCTTGTTGATCATCAGTTTATGTTGAATCTAATGGGAGTCCTCTGTGCTTCCTGGATTTTGATGTCTGTGTCTTTCCCCAGGTTAGGAAAGTTTTCCACTATGATTTGCTCCCATAACCCTTCTAAGCCAATTTCTCTCTCTTCCTCTTCTGGGACCCTTATGATTCTCGTGTTTCTTTTTTAATGAGTTACTGATTTTTCTAATTTTTTTTTTTTGTTTATTTGTTTTTGAGAAAGAGACATGGAGCGCGAGCAGGGGAGGGACAGAGAGAGAGAGGGAGACACAGAATTCGAAGCAGGCTCCAGGCTCTGAGCTGTCAGCACAGAGCCTGATGCGGGGCTCCAGCTCACCAACTGCGAGATCATGACCTGAGCCGAAGTTGGACACTTAACCAACTGAGGCACCCAGGTGCCCCTGATTTCTCTAATTCTTTTTTTTTTAATTTTTTTTAACGTTTATTTATTTTTGAGACAGAGAGACAGAGCATGAACAGCAGAGGGGCAGAGAGAGAGGGAGACACAGAATCTGAAACAGGCTTCAGGCTCTGAGCTGTCAGCACAGAGCCCGCTGTGGGGCTCAAACTCATGGAGCGTGAGATCATGACCTGAGCCGAAGTCGGACGCTTAACCGACCGAGCCACCCAGGCGCCCCTGATTTCTCTAATTCTTAAATTGTGCTCTTTTGCCTAAATCTCCCTCTTTTTTTCTGCTTTGTTATTCCCCATAAGTTTGTCCGCTATATTGCTGATTCTCTGTTCTACCTCATCCATCCTTGCCACTGTGGCAACCATTCGTGATCGCAGCTCAGTTATAGCATTTTTTATTTTATCCTGACTAGTTTTTACTTCTTTTATCTCTGCAGAAAGGGATTCTAACCTTTTTTGACTCCAGCTAGTATTATTATCGTGATTCTAAATTCTGGTTCAGACATCTTGCTTGTATCTGTGTTGGTCAAGTCCCTGGCTATCGTTTCTTCCTGCTCTTTCTTTTGGGGTGAGTTCCTTTGTTTCATCATTTTGAAGGGAGAAAAGGAATTAATGAGGCAGAAAAAATTAAAATTAAAAAAATAAAATTAAAAAAATTAAAATTTGGGGCCCTGGGTGGCGCAGTCGGTTAAGCGTCTGACTTCAGCCAGGTCACGATCTCGCGGTCTGGGAGTTCAAGCCCCGCGTCAGGCTCTGGGCTGATGGCTCAGAGCCTGGAGCCTGTTTCGGATTCTGTGTCTCCCTCTCTCTCTGCCCCTCCCCCGTTCATGCTCTGTCTGTCTCCCCAAAATAAATAAACGTTGAAAAAAAAAATTAAAAAAAAAAAAAGAAAAAAAAAATTAAAAAAATATTAAAATTAAAAAATTAAAAATACACACACACACAAAATCGAATAAATGATGCTAGATCCTAGGTGTGTTTTGGTCGGAGTGTTGAAAGTGGCTTGATTGGGGTGCCTGGGTGGCTCGGTCAGTTGGGCATCCGACTTTGGCTCAGGTCACAATCTCGCGGTCCGTGAGTTCGAGCCCCACGTCGGGTTCTGTGCTGACAGCTCAGAGTCTGGATCCTGTTTCAGATTCTGTGTCTCCCTCTCTCTCTGACCTTCCCCCATTCATGCTCTGTCTCTCTCTGTCTCAAAAATGAATAAACGTTAAAAAAAAATTAAAAAAAAGTGGCTTGATTAGAGAAAAAAGGGGAAAGAAGAAAAAAAGAGGAAATCGTTTGAAAATTTGAAAAAATGAATACACTGAAGTAGACTAAAATGAAATGATGGAAGTAAACTAGAATTTGAAAAAACTTACGCAAAGGGGGGCGCCTGGGTGGCACAGTCGGTTAAGCGTCCGACTTCAGCTAGGTCACGATCTCGTGGTCTGTGAGTTCGAGCCCCGCATCGGGCTCTGGGCTGATGGCTCAGAGCCTGGAGCCTGTTTCTGATTCTGTGTCTCCCTCTCTCTCTGCGCCTCCCCCATTCATGCTCTGTCTCTCTCTGTCCCAAAAATAAATAAACGTTGAAAAAAAAAATTAAAACTTACGCAAAGGTAAAAATATAGTAGAAAAAAATTAAAGAAAAATTTTTTTTTTTTTTTTTTTAAATTTTTTTTTCCAACGTTTTTTATTTATTTTTGGGACAGAGAGAGACAGAGCATGAACGGGGGAGGGGCAGAGAGAGAGGGAGACACAGAATCAGAAACAGGCTCCAGGCTCCGAGCCATCAGCCCAGAGCCTGATGCGGGGCTCGAACTCACGGACCGCGAGATCGTGACCTGGCTGAAGTCGGACGCTTAACCGACTGCGCCACCCAGGCGCCCCAAAGAAAAATATTTTTAATACAAATTAAAAATAAAGATGAATCTTTTCTCTTTCTGTATTCAAGAAAAAGAAACGAAAAAGAGAAAAATGAAAGTAAAAAAAAAAAAGGAAATCGTTTGAAAATTTGAAAAAATGAATACACTGAAGTAGAGGAAAATAAAATGATGGAAGTAAAATAGAATTTCAAAAAATTTACACAAAAGTAAAAAATATGGTAAAAAAATTAAAAAAAATATTTTTAATAAAAATTGAAAATAAAAATGAATTTTTTCTTTCTGTATTCAAGAAAAAGAAAAGAAATGAAAAAGAGAAAAAAAAGAAAAAAAAAAGGGAAAGAAAATTGAATAGATGGACCTACTGACAGACTAAATACGGCTGAAATTACTTCGCTTCCCCCTAGAAGTCAGACTATGAAGCGGTTTATAGTCCATAAACTAAGCAGGCAGTGAGACTTTTGTTCTTGAAGAGCGAGGTTGGCCCAGTTGGGTGGGGTTTAGTGTAACGGCTCCGTTCTCCACTAGATGGTGCTGCTAGCCTCCTGGGGTAGATTATTGTGGTGCTCACAGGTGTGTATGTGCATGTGTGGGAGCGGTGAAAATGGAATCACCCAGGTATCCAGTCTCTAGTATCAGAACTCTGTTCTCCCTGATCAGCAACTGCGCACCCGTCCTTTGTCTTCAGCTTTCGTCCGTGACCAAACCCCAGGTAGTATCTCTCTCCTGAGTTTTGTCTCAGATGGGGTTGTTTTTCCTGACCCCTTGCTTCTGAAGGACCGTGGCTTTGACCCGTTCTGCCTCTCTGTGGAGGGTCTCACCGAGCAATGGCTGGGTGCCAGCTACACCCAGGAAAGTTCATGGGATAGTGTAGTAGCAGTGTCAGGGATTATAGAAAATCACAACACACATCCGGCACCAGGCTTCACACTTAACGACCTTATTCCAGCACCAGTGAATGTGGCCGTTCTCTGGGGTCTGCTGGGACCAGGTGGCTTCAACAGTCTCTACCAAACGTCCTTTCAGCAGTGGAACTGCTTCTCCCCATGTGGCTTGAGAACCTCCTGGGCCCCAGTCTGCGTTTGAGGATTCGCCCTTCCCACCAGAGCACTGCCAGGTATTGTACTGAGGAATTTCCGACTCTGTGCTCCCCTTGTTTACAGTCTTAATGGAATTTAAGCCCTCTCCTTTCTCCTTTCTCCCTTTTTAGTTCAGCTCCTGTGGCTGTTTCCAATTTTTCACTTTCTCTCTAGCTGCTTTTCAGGAGGGGTGCTTTTCTGTATTCTCCCCCCTGACTCCGTCCTCTCTTTGCACGCAAAAACACTTCCCTGCTTTCCGTGGCTCCTCTCTCCCCAAGTTAACCTCTCTGTGCAGTGTACCTGCTGAATTCTATGGTTCAGGTTGTGCAGATTGTTGTGTTAATCAGATCAGTTTTGTAGGTGTGCAGGATGGTTTAGTGTTGGTCTGGCTGTATCTCATGAATGCGAGACACACAGAAAACTTCTGTGCTGTTCTGCCATCTTGGCTCCCCCCACTTCCACTCAGTCTTAATCCCTTGATGATCACATGACACATAATTGGCACTATCTCCTTTATCCTGACCTTCCATTTATCTTCTCTTGCTAACATATGAGTTCTTTCAGTGACAATGTTAGTGTCAGCCTGATATCACAATTCTCCATTCCTCTCAGGCTCTGGGTTTCTGATAAAATGCCACTCACTTACTCACTTTATCGTTCAAAAATGTTTGATGGGCACTTACCAGGTGCCAGACCCTGATGAGTGTGCCATCTCATCATCGCAGTGCAAACAGCACAGTGCAAATAGCACAGTGCTGTAATGGACAGATGTAGAGACACTGTGGGTGGTAAGAGAAGCTGTCCAGGCCATCCTGGGAAGGCAGCGGCAGCTTCATTCTGTCTGAGATCAGAAGGATACGTTATATTTTGTCACTGGACAAATTGAGACAGGTCCTTCTCAGCAGAAGTAGCAACATATCTAAAAAGGGCAAGAGAAAGGCTGCGTGATTGGAGAAACTACAAGTCCCTCAGTATTACTGAGGCATAATGTTAATGAAACAAGGGCAGGAATGGTGGAAGATGAGGCCAGCTAGATAGGAGCCAGTTTAGGGATGGCTTGTCTGCTGTAGAAGTGTGGAGTTTGTCCTATAGGTCAGCGGTTACAATATGGTGGTAAAAACACATTAACATAAAACTTACCATCTTCACTATTTCTGAGTATGCAGAACACTGGTGTTAACCTTATGCACATTATTGTGCAATAAAAATGTTTATTTATTTTGAGAGAGAGAGAGAGAGAGAGAGAGAGAGAGAGAGCGCGCAAGTGGAGGGGAGAGGGGCAGAGAGAATCCCAAGCAGGATCTGCATTGTCAGCACAAAGACCTGATGCAGGGCTCGAACTCACAAACCATCAGATCATGACCTGAGCTGAAATCAAGAGTCTGACACTTAACTGACTGAGCCACCCAGGCGCCCCACTAGGATTTTTTCATCTTGTAAAACAGAAACTCTGTACCCATTGGACAACAGCTGCCCTTTTCTCCTTCCCACAATTTTTGGGAAATCACCGTTCTAGTTGTTTCTTTTTTATTATTTATTTGTTTATTTATTGAGAGAGTGCACACAAGTGAAGGAGAGGGACAGAGGGAGAGAGAAAGAATCTTAAGAAGGCTGCATGCTGGGGCGCTTACGTGGCACAGTTGGTTGAGCATCCAACTTCAGCTCAGGTCATGATCTCACAGTTTGTGAGTTCGAGCCCCACATTGGGCTCTGTGCTGACAGCTCAGAGTTTGGAGCCTGCTTCAGTTTCTGTGTCTCCCTCTCTCTGCTCCTCCCCTGCTTGCTCTGTGTCTCTCGAAAATAAATAAACCTTAAAAAAAAATAAGGCTCCATGCTGAGCGGGGCTTGGTCCCATGATCCTGGGATCATGACCTGAGCCAAAATCAAGAGTTGGATACTCAACAGATTGAACCATTCAGGTGCCCTACGTTCTATTTGTTTCTAAGAGTTTGACTACTTTAGATACTTCATATTAGTGGAGTATTTGTCTTTTTAAGACCGGTTACTTAGTATAGTGTCCTCAAGTTTCATCCACGTTGTAACATATGACAGGATTTCCTTCCTTTTTAGGGTTAAATGATATTCCATTATATGTATCTATCACATTTTTTTTAACTTAAAATTTTTTTAGTATTTATTTTATTTTTGAGAGAGAGAGAGAGTGCGAGTGGGGGAGGTGCAGACAGGGAGGGAGACACAGGATCTGAAGCAGGCTCCACACTCTGAGCTTTCAGCATGGAGCCCCACGTGGGGCTCAAACTCACAGACCGTGAGATTATGACTCGAGCCGAAGTTGGTGCTCAACTGACTGAACCACCCAGGCACTCCTTCCTTTTTTTTTTTTTTTTTAAGTTTTGTTTATTTATTTTGAGAGAGACAGAGAGAGTATGAGTGGGGGAGAGGCAGAGAGAGAGGGAGACAGAGGATCTGAAGCAGGCTCTATGCTGACAGCAGAGAGCCCTATGTGGAACTTGAATTCATGAACCGTGAGATCATGACCTGATCCGAAGTCTGACGCTTAACCTACTGAGCCACCCAGGTGCCCCATAACTTGTATCTTTCATTTAAAATTATGTTTGTGGGATTTGTTCATGTGTCATTGTTTCTGTTGTATGAATACATCATAATTTATATATCCATTTTACAGGTGATGGACACCTTTTTTTTCTAGTTTTTGATTATTAGGGATAATGCCAGTGAAAACATTCTTAAACACATACCCAGTGCACATTTGCATGAATTTCTTTATGGCTGTAACTAGGAATGTAATCATTCGGTCAAAGCATATGCATTCCTTTAACTCTGATAGGAAATGCCAAACTGTTTCCAGAATCATTTTGCAAATTTGTGCTCTCATCAGCAACTTACAAGACTCCTTTTTGCTCCATATTTGCACTAGCATATAGTATTTTCAGATTTTTTTAAAGTCTATTTTTATTTATTTTGAGAGAGTGGTAAAGAGCAAGCGGGGAAAGGGGCAGACAGAGAGGGAGACAGAATCCCGAGCAGGTTCCGCACTATCAGCGCAGAGCCTGATGCAGGGCTTGAACTCGTGAACTGTGAGATCATGACCTGATCTGAAGTCAAGAATCAGCCACCTAGGCACCCCTCAGATATTTTTATTTGAGAGAGAGAGAGAGAGAGCGCGAGAGGACGTGGGCCAGCGGGGGAGGGGCAGAAGGAGGCAGGGATAGAGAGAATTGTAAGCAGGCTTCATGCTCAATGTAGAGCCTGACTTGGGGTCCATCCCATGACCCTGGAATCATGATCTGAGCCAAAATCAAGAGTAGGAAAAATCAACCAAAATCAACCAACTGAGCCATCCAGGCACTCCTTCAGATATTTTTTAAGTAAATTTTTTTTTGAAGAATTACACATATCAAAGTATACAAATCTTGTGCTGGAAGTCCTTGCTAGATTAATTTGGCAAGAGAAAGACACAAAAGGCATCCAAATTAGAAAGGAAGAAGCACAATTGATATTTGCAGGTGATATGACCTTATATGTAGAAAACCCTAAAGTCTCAATCAAAACTCTATTGGAACTAATCAAGGAATTCAGTAAATTTGTAGGATATAAAATCAACATACATAAATCAGTTACATTTCTAAATACTAACAATAAAATACCTGAAAAAGAAATGAGGAAAGCTATTCTATTCACCAGGAGATCATGGTGCTGTGAATCTGGGTGTTTTCTAACAGTATGATAAAGAAGACTTGCTCGCCTCTCCTGTCAAAGAAAGAATAGTTTTGGCAGGGGAGAAGTGGGGGAAAAAAAAAAGCAATTTGCATTTTTCTTTTTTTTAAAAAAAAATTTTTTTTTTCAACGTTTATTTATTTTTTTTTGGGACAGAGAGAGACAGAGCATGAACGGGGGAGGGGCAGAGAGAGAGGGAGACACAGAATCCGAAACAGGCTCCAGGCTCTGAGCCATCAGCGCATAGCCTGACGCGGGGCTCGAACTCACGGGCCGCGAGATTGTGACCTGGCTGAAGTCGGACGCTTAACCGACTGCACCACCCAGGCGCCCCTGCATTTTTCATTTGTATTGTGAAATGTGAAAATAAAATTGTCAACTGTTTTAGTTAAAGACAACAACAACAACAACATCCTCCTGGGGCACCTGAGTGACTCAGTTGGTTAAGTGTCCTACTCTTGATTTCAGCTCAGGTCATGATCTCATGCGGTTCATGGGACTGAGCCCCGTGTCGGGCTCTGGGCTGACAGCGTGGAGCCTGTTTGGGATTCTCTCTCTCTCTCTCTCTCTCTCTCTCTCTCTCTCTCTGCTCCCTGCCCCCAAAATAAATCAATAAACTTATATACATATGTATATATATACACACATGCATATATACTCCCGATAAACTATCATAAAGTGGCACACTCATGAAACTATAGCCTAGATCAGAAAATAGACTATTGCCAGCACCCCAGAAGCTCCTCTCTGCCCTTGCCAGTCAATCTCTTTCTTTTCCCTAAATGTAACCTCTATCCTGACTTTCATCACCATAGATTAATTTTGCCTATTTATTTTTAAACTTTATACATTTAGAATCAATCAGTATGTATTCTTTTGTGTATGGCTTCTTTTATTCAACATTGTTTTTATTATTTTTTTTAATTTTTTTTTTAATGTTTACTTATTTTTGAGAGAGAGAGAGAGACAGAGTGTGAGCAGGGGAGGGGCAGAGAGAGAGGGAGACACAGAATCGGAAGCAGGCTCCAGGCTCTGAGCTGTCAGCGCGGAGTCCAATGTGGGGCTCGAACTCACAGACTGTGAGGTCATGACCTGAGCTGAAGTCGGACGCTTAACCGACTGAGCCACCCAGGTGCCCCAACATTGTTTTTATTTTTTATTACTTTTTTCAACATCATGTTTTTGAAGACTCATCTTTGTGGGTTGTTTGGAATGGTTTTTCTTTCATTCTCATTGATGATTCATGTTCTATTATGATTATTCTACAATTTATATGCCCATTTTACTGGATATTGGAATTTCCAGAGTTTTTGCTATTGGCAATAGAGCTGCTGTGAACACCATGTATCAGTATCTTATTGCAGTTTTTATCTTTTTTGTCTTTAGCCATCTCTGAAGACTAATACTGTTGCAAAATTTTTTACATACTTATGGGCCATTTTGGTATTATTTTGCAAAATGTGTGAGATTTTGCTCATTTAAAATATTACGTTGCTGAGGAGTGCCAGGGTGGCTCAGTCAGTGGAGCGTGTGACTCTCGATCTCGGGGTTGTGAATTTTGAGCCATGTGTTGGGTGTAAACATCACTTAAAAATAAAATCTTAAAAAAATTACATTGCCTGTATTTATCTCAGTGATTTGTGGAAGTTGTGTGGCTTTATATATTCTGGATGTAAGTCCTTTGTCAAATATATGCCTTGCAAAGGTTTTCTCCCACTTTACGGTTTGCCTTTTCACTCTCTCATCTTTTCATAAACAAAAATGCTTTTTAAAGATATTTTTCCTTATGATTAGTGTTTTTTTGTGCCTTATTTAAGAAAATTCTTACCCACCTGGAGGTCATGAAGATAGTCTTCTATATTAACTTCTGAAGTTTTCTTTGGGAGAATATTTTATTTTTATTTTTAAAAGAGATTTTATTCATTTATTTATTTATTTATTTTTATTTTTATTTTTATTTTATTTTTATTTTATTTTTTTTATTTTTTTTTTTTCTGAAATTTATTGACAAATTGGTTTCCATACAACACCCAGTGCTCATCCCAAAAGGTGCCCTCCTCAATACCCATCACTCACCCTCTCCTCCCTCCCACCCCCCATCAACCCTCAGTTTGTTCTCAGTTTTTAACAGTCTCTTATGCTTTGGCTCTCTCCCATTCTAACCTCTTTTTTTTTTTTTTCCTTCCCCTCCCCCATGGGTTCCTGTTCAGTTTCTCAGGATCCACATAAGAGTGAAACCATATGGTATCTGTCTTTCTCTGTATGGCTTATTTCACTTAGCATCACACTCTCCAGTTCCATCCACGTTGCTACAAAAGGCCATATTTCATTTTTTCTCATTGCCACGTAATATTCCATTGTGTATATAAACCACAATTTCTTTATCCATTCATCAGTTGATGGACATTTAGGCTCTTTCCATAATTTGGCTATTGTTGAGAGTGCTGCTATGAACATTGGGGTACAAGTGGCCCTATGCATCAGTGCTCCTGTATCCCTTGGATAAATTCCTAGCAGTGCTATTGCTGGGTCATAGGGTAGGTCTAGTTTTAATTTTCTGAGGAACCTCCACACTGCTTTCCAGAGTGGCTGCACCAATTTGCATTCCCACCAACAGTGCAAGAGGGTTCCCGTTTCTCCACATCCTCTCCAGCATCTATAGTCTCCTGATTTGTTCATTTTGGCCACTCTGACTGGCGTGAGGTGATACCTGAGTGTGGTTTTGATTTGTATTTCCCTGATAAGGAGCGATGCTGAACATCTTTTCATGTGCCTGTTGGCCATCCGGATGTCTTCTTTAGAGAAGTGTCTATTCATGTTTTCTGCCCATTTCTTCACTGGGTTATTTGTTTTTTGGGTGTGGAGTTTGGTGAGCTCTTTATAGATTTTGGATACTAGCCCTTTGTCCGATATGTCATTTGCGAATATCTTTTCCCATTCCGTTGGTTGCCTTTTAGTTTTGTTGGTTGTTTCCTTTGCTGTGCAGAAGCTTTTTATCTTCATAAGGTCCCAGTAATTCACTTTTGCTTTTAATTCCCTTGCCTTTGGGGATGTGTCGAGTAAGAGATTGCTACGGCTGAGGTCAGAGAGGTCTTTTCCTGCTTTCTCCTCTAGGGTTTTGATGGTTTCCTGTCTCACATTTAGGTCCTTTATCCATTTTGAGTTTATTTTTGTGAATGGTGTGAGAAAGTGGTCTAGTTTCAACCTTCTGCATGTTGCTGTCCAGTTCTCCCAGCACCATTTGTTAAAGAGGCTGTCTTTTTTCCATTGGATGTTCTTTCCTGCTTTGTCAAAGATGAGTTGGCCATACGTTTGTGGGTCTAGTTCTGGGGTTTCTATTCTATTCCATTGGTCTATGTGTCTGTTTTGGTGCCAATACCATGCTGTCTTGATGGTGACAGCTTTGTAGTAGAGGCTAAAGTCTGGGATTGTGATGCCTCCTGCTTTGGTCTTCCTCTTCAAAATTCCTTTGGCTATTCGGGGCCTTTTGTGGTTCCATATGAATTTTAGGATTGCTTGTTCTAGTTTCGAGAAGAATGCTGGTGCAATTTTGATTGGGATTGCATTGAATGTGTAGATAGCTTTGGGTAGTATTGACATTTTGACAATATTTATTTTTCCAATCCATGAGCAGGGAATGTCTTTCCATTTCTTTAAATCTTCTTCAATTTCCTTCATAAGCTTTCTATAGTTTTCAGCATACAGATCCTTTACATCTTTGGTTAGATTTATTCCTAGGTATTTTATGCTTCTTGGTGCAATTGTGAATGGGATCAGTTTCTTTATTTGTCTTTCTGTTGCTTCATTGTTAGTGTATAAGAATGCAACTGATTTCTGTACATTGATTTTGTATCCTGCAACTTTGCTGAATTCCTGTATCAGTTCTAGCAGACTTTTGGTGGAGTCTATCGGATTTTCCATGTATAATATCATGTCATCTGCAAAAAGCGAAAGCTTGACTTCATCTTTGCCAATTTTGATGCCTTTGATTTCCTTTTGTTGTCTGATTGCTGATGCTAGAACTTCCAGCACTATGTTAAACAGCAGTGGTGAGAGTGGGCATCCTTGTCGTGTTCCTGATCTCAGGGAAAAAGCTTTCAGTTTTTCCCCGTTGAGGATGATGTTAGCTGTGGGCTTTTCACAAATGGCTTTTATGATCTTTAAGTAGGTTCCTTCTATCCCGACTTTCTCAAGGGTTTTTATTAAGAAAGGGTGCTGGATTTTGTCGAAGGCCTTTTCTGCATCGATTGACAGGATCATATGGTTCTTCTCTCTTTTTTTGTTAATGTGATGTATCACGTTGATTGATTTGCGAATGTTGAACCAGCCCTGCATCCCAGGAATGAATCCCACTTGATCATGGTGAATAATTCTTTTTATATGCCGTTGAATTCGATTTGCTAGTATCTTATTGAGAATTTTTGCATCCATATTCATCAGGGATATTGGCCTGTAGTTCTCTTTTTTTACTGGGTCTCTGTCTGGTTTAGGAATCAAAGTAATACTGGCTTCATAGAATGAGTCTGGAAGTTTTCCTTCCCTTTCTATTTCTTGGAATAGCTTGAGAAGGATAGGTATTATCTCTGCTTTAAACGTCTGGTAGAACTCCCCTGGGAAGCCATCTGGTCCTGGACTCTTATTTGTTGGGAGATTTTTGATAACCGATTCAATTTCTTCGCTGGTTATGGGTCTGTTCAAGCTTTCTATTTCCTCCTGATTGAGTTTTGGAAGAGTGTGGGTGTTCAGGAATTTGTCCATTTCTTCCAGGTTGTCCAATTTGTTGGCATATAAGTTTTCATAGTATTCCCTGATAATTGTTTGTATCTCTGAGGGATTGGTTGTAATAATTCCATTTTCATTCATGATTTTATCTATTTGGGTCATCTCCCTTTTCTTTTTGAGAAGCCTGGCTAGAGGTTTGTCAATTTTGTTTATTTTTTCAAAAAACCAACTCTTGGTTTCGTTGATCTGCTCTACAGTTTTTTTAGTTTCTATATTGTTTATTTCTGCTCTGATCTTTATTATTTCTCTTCTTCTGCTGGGCTTAGGCTGCCTTTGCTGTTCTGCTTCTAGTTCCTTTAGGTGTGCTGTTAGATTTTGTATTTGGGATTTTTCTTGTTTCTTGAGATAGGCCTGGATTGCAATGTATTTTCCTCTCAGGACTGCCTTTGCTGCGTCCCAAAGCGTTTGGATTGTTGTATTTTCATTTTCGTTTGTTTCCATATATTTTTTAATTTCTTCTCTAATTGCTTGGTTGACCCACTCATTCGTTAGTAGGGTGTTCTTTAACCTCCATGCTTTTGGAGGTTTTCCAGACTTTTTTCTGTGGTTGATTTCAAGCTTCATAGCATTGTGGTCTGAAAGTAAGCATGGTATAATTTCAATTCTTGTAAACTTATGAAGGGCTGTTTTGTGACCCAGTATATGATCTATCTTGGAGAATGTTCCATGTGCACTCGAGAAGAAAGTATATTCTGTTGCTTTGGGATGCAGAGTTCTAAATATATCTGTCAAGTCCATCTGATCCAATGTCTCATTCAGGGCCCTTGTTTCTTTATTGACCGTGTGTCTAGATGATCTATCCATTTCTGTAAGTGGTGTATTAAAGTCCCCTGCAATTACCACATTCTTATCAATAAGGTTGCTTATGTTGATGAGTAATTGTTTTATATATTTGGGGGCTCCGGTATTCGGTGCATAGACATTTATAATTGTTAGCTCTTCCTGATGGATAGACCCTGTAACTATTATATAATGTCCTTCTTCATCTCTTGTTACAGCCTTTAATTTAAAGTCTAGTTTGTCTGATATAAGTATGGCTACTCCAGCTCTCTTTTGGCTTCCAGTCGCATGATAAATAGTTCTCCATCCCCTCACTCTCAATCTAAAGGTGTCCTCAGGTCTAAAATGAGTCTCTTGTAGACAGCAAATAGATGGGTCTTGTTTTTTTATCCATTCTGATACCCTATGTCTTTTGGTTGGCGCATTTAAT
Source organism: Prionailurus viverrinus (assembly GCF_022837055.1). Classification (NCBI taxonomy): domain Eukaryota; kingdom Metazoa; phylum Chordata; class Mammalia; order Carnivora; family Felidae; genus Prionailurus; species Prionailurus viverrinus. The sequence continues at coordinate 70,295,623 of NC_062566.1, forward strand.
CCATTTACATTCAGTGTTATTATAGAAAGATACGGGTTTAGAGTCATTGTGATGTCTGTATGTTTTATGCTTGTAGTGATGTCTCTGGGACTTTGTCTCACAGGGTCCCCCTTAGGATCTCTTGTAGGGCTGGTTTAGTGGTGACAAATTCCTTCAGTTTTTGTTTGTTTGGGAAGACCTTTATCTCTCCTTCTATTCTAAATGACAGACTTGCTGGATAAAGGATTCTTGGCTGCATATTTTTTCTGTCTAGCACCCTGAAAATCTCGTGCCAATTCTTTCTGGCCTGCCAAGTTTCAAAAGAGAGATCAGTCACGAGTCTTATAGGTCTCCCTTTATATGTGAGGGCACGTTTACCCCTTGCTGCTTTCAGAATTTTCTCTTTATCCTTGTATTTTGCCAGTTTCACTATGATATGTTGTGCAGAAGATCGATTCAAGTTACGTCTGAAGGGAGTTCTCTGTGCCTCTTGGATTTCAATGCCTTTTTCCTTCCCCAGTTCAGGGAAGTTCTCAGCTATGATTTCTTCAAGTACCCCTTCAGCACCTTTCCCTCTCTCTTCCTCCTCTGGGATACCAATTATGCGTATATTATTTCTTTTTAGTGTATCACTTAATTCTCTAATTTTCCCCTCATACTCCTGGATTTTTTTATCTCTCTTTTTCTCAGCTTCCTCTTTTTCCATAACTTTATCTTCTAGTTCACCTATTCTCTCCTCTGCCTCTTCAAGCCGAGCTGTGGTGGTTTCCATTTTGTTATGCATTTCGTTTAAAGCGTTTTTCAGCTCCTCGTGACTGTTCCTTAGTCCCTTGATCTCTGTAGCAAGAGATTCTCTGCTGTCCTGTATACTGTTTTCAAGCCCAGCGATTAATTTTATGACTATTATTCTAAATTCACTTTCTGTTATATTATTTAAATCCTTTTTGATCAGCTCATTAGCTGTTGTTATTTCCTGGAGATTCTTCTGAGGGGAGTTCTTCCGCTTGGTCATTTTGGATAGTCCCTGGTGTGGTGAGGACCTGCAGGGCACTTCCCCTGTGCTGTGGTGTATAACTGGAGTTGGTGGGCGGGGCCGCAGTCAGACCTGATGTCTGCCCCCAGCCCACCGCTGGGGCCACATCAGACTGGTGTGTGCCTTCTCTTCCCGTCTCCTAGGGGTGGGATTCACTGTGGGGTGGTGTGGCTCGTCTGGGCTACTTGCACCCTGCCAGGCTTGTGATGCTGGGGATCTGGCGTATTAGCTGGGGTGGGTAGGCAAGGTGCTCGGGGGCAGGAGGGGCAGGCTTAGATCGCTTCTCCTTAGGTGATCCACTTCAGGAGGGGCCCTGTGGCAGCGGGAGGGAGTCAGATCCTCTGCCGGAGGTTTGGCTCCGCCGAAGCGCAGAGTTGGGTGTTTGCGCGGAGCGAGCAAGTTCCCTGGCAGGAACCGGTTCCCTTTGGGATTTCGGCTGGGGGATGGGCGGGGGAGATGGCGCTGGCGAGCGCCTTTGTTCCCCACCAAACTGAGCTCTGTTGTCAGGGGGCTCAGCAGCTCTCCCTCCCTTTGTCCTCGAACCTTCCCGCTTTCCGAGCAGAGCTGTTAATTTATGACCTCCCAGACGCTAAGTCGCGCTTGCTGTCGGAACACAGTCCGCCCGGCCCCTCCGCTTTTGAAAGCCAGACTTGGGGGCTCTGCTTGGCCGGCGAGCCGCCCCTCCGCCCCGGCTCCCTCCCGCCAGTCCGTGGAGCGCGCACCGCCTCGCCGCCCTTCCTACCCTCTTCCGTGGGCCTCTCGTCTGCGTTTGGCTCTGGCGACTCTGTTCTGCTAATCCTCTGGCGGTTTTCTGGGTTATTTAGGCAGGTGTAGATGGAATCTAAGTGATCAGCAGGACGTGCGGTGAGCCCAGCGTCCTCCTAAGCCGCCATCTTGCCGCAACTCTCATTTATTTATTTTAAGAAGTCTCCACACCCAGCCTGGGGCTCAGTCTCACAACCCAAAGATCAAGAGTTGTGTGCTCTATGGACTGAGCCAGCCAGGCACCCCCTCTGGGGGAAGATTTAAAATCAGATTCTATCTCTTCAACAGACATTGGGCTAGTCATATTTTCAAAGTTTCTTGTGTCAGTTTCGATGAGTTATGTTTTTCTAAGAATCCATGAATTTTCTAATCTAGAATTTCAAATTAGTTATCATCAAGTTTTATTATGTACAATTATAATATCATTTAAAAATATGTTTATTGTCTGCAAAATGTGGAATGATGCCAAACTTAGGAGATAGGAAGAAACTGAAACAGCATTAGGGTGGGAAAGTCAGGGTAAGGCAGTAGGGGCATAGCAAGGATTCAGAAACCAGGCCACGGTATTCCAAAAGAGTGTCCAGAATCTGCTGGGGAAGGTGGACAGATGATGACACATGTAAGAAATAGGCAGAGGTCTTACCCTTCAGGGGCTCTGAGCATACCAGGGCTCAGGAAAAAGGTCTGCTCAGTCCAAGTTGAGTTGGGATGGGGAGTAACTTCTTTCTTCCTTCTCTCTCTCTCTCTCTCTCTCTCTCTCTCTCTCTCTCTTTTTCTTTTGAGCCCCCAGCAGGAAAATGAAATGCCCCTTAAGCATTTTCTCCTGGGCAGAGTAGCTGGGGGTGGGGTGGGGGTGGGAATGTGAGGTCTGGACATTTTTTAGTGTGAAATTTTAGTGCTGGTCCTGGTGGGGACTGGGGAAGTCCTAAATATGTAATGATTTGCATTTAACAAATTGCAGGGTGGGAGTGACCATCTTTCTCCAGACTGCTTCTTGAATTGGGGGAAATCCTGGGAGTAACAAAATGAAGTGAAAACCAGATAAGGATGTTGGTTTTCTTGAGTTCATCACTTTCTCATCACGAGTCTCATCAAGATCATGGCAAGTTCTCACTTGCATGGTGGCATTCTTTTCTCTATCCTGTCCATCACTTTTCAGAAAGCTGATAAATGAAGTCACATTTTTTTCCCCCAAAGGAAACATAAAAAAGTCTTAAGGGTGTAACCCTAAGCCTGTGCTCCTCATCTACTCTTTCTTCAAAGGTCACTGCCTAAGGAGCTTTACAAAGATGGGTCCCTTGGCTCACTCTTGGACCTGAGGCTTACGGAAGCTTCCCTCTGGGCTTCTTCTCCCATTGAATTTCTTTGCTTTTCCTGTCAGATTGTCTCAGTATCAGCTAGACACAATTCAGGAGAACTTGGTCCTAGGAACATCCCAGCCCTGGGCTCTGAGAGAGTTTTCAGGGAGGGTCTTGTGTGGTGAATGGGCTCCCTGCTATCTCACAGAGCAAATGAAGAACTGAGAGTGAGGGTGTTTAACTCAGAACACAGTGGAATTGCCTGGGTTGGGATGGGGCAGGTGTGTGTGGCAGCTGACTGGAAGCATTATATGGACTGTCATATGGTTTGTGTTTTGTTTGGACCTATGCTTTCATATGTATGGTGGAAAAGGGAAGAGGTTGAATTCCATGTACTTTCTGTCCAGGTTGTTGTCTGAGTAGCCAGATGGGGGAGGTTGGGATGCAGGCTGGTGAGGAAGGAGGTGGCTACGCGAACTGAAGCTCTCTTGCTGCTGAAATGGTTGCGTCTTGGAGAGTACTGGCCTGGAAGTTGGGATACCAAGGTTCCCATCTGGGGACAGCTCTCTGAATGGCCCCATGTGGTTACTTCCCTTTCTGTGCCTCAGTTTCTTCATATTTCAAAGGAGGAAGTTGTTATACATCAATGGGTTTCAAAATTATTAATTTTATAATGCCAGGTATATCTTTTATCAAAGAAAATTTTATACCTATGCCTCTACCTGAAAGAGCTAGAGATAGGCTCTTCTGATAGAATCAGAAGTGAGGGACTGGGACCTGAGATTATTTCATTCATTACCATTCTCTTCCTGTTTAAAAGCCATGGAACAAGATGATAAATTACACAAACAACCTTCTGTTCTAGTGCCAATAGAATGTATGTTTAGGACTAATGAGCAAAGGAACTGAAACCTTGACAATTTTGAGTCTTTCTATCCATGATCATGGAATACCTCTTCATTTATTTAGTTTTTCTGTGACATCACTCATCAGAGTTTTGTTGTTTTCCTTATATAGATCTTGCACACATTTTGTTAAGTTTATACTTAAGTATTCCATTTTTTTGTGCCAATAATGTAAATAATATTGTGTTTTTAATTTTGAATTCCACTTGTTCATTGCTAGTATATAGAAAAGTGATTGATTTGTGTTTATTAATCTTGCACCCTGCAACCTTGTTATAATGGCTTATTAGTTCCGGCTGTGTTTTTGTCAATTCCTTTAGATTTTCTACATAGATAATTATCTCCTCTGTAAATATAGACTTTATTCTTTCTTCCCAATCCATTTACCTCCTTCCCACCCTTTCTTATTTCATTAGCTAGAACTTCCAGTATGATGTTGAAAAGAAGTGGTGAGAGGGGACATCCTTGCCTTGTAGCTGATCTTAATTGGAAACTTTCTCGTTTTTCACCACTAAGTATGATAATAGCTGCAGGTTTTTTGTAGATATTCTTTATAAAGTTGAAGAAGTTCCCCTGCATATCTAGTTTACAGTAAGTTTTTATCATAAATTGGTGTTAGATTTTGTCAAATGTTTTTCTATATCTATTGATATGGTCACGTGAGTTTTATTTTTCAGCTTGTTGATGTGATGGATTACATTAATCGACTTTCAAATGTTGAACCAGCCTTGAACACCTGAGGTGAACCCCACTCATTTGGGGTGTATAATTCTTTAAAAAACATTATTGGATCTGATTTGATCATGTTTTATTGAGGATTTTTGCATCTATGTTCATGAGAGTTAATTGGTCTGTAGTTTCTTTTCTTGTAATGTCTTTGTCTGGTTTTGGTATTTAGGTATAGCTGGCTCCAAAGAATGAGTTAGGAAGTAATCCCTGTACTTCTATCTTCTGAAAGAGATTACAGAGAATTGGCATAATTTCTTCCTTAAATGCTTGGTAGAATTTACTAGTGAATCCATCTGGGCCTGGTGCTTTCTGTTTCAGAAGGCTATTAATTTATTGGTAATCTCTTTAGTAGATATAGACCCATTCAGATTGCCTATTTCTTCTTGGGTGGGGTTTGGCATATTATGCCTTTCAAAAATTGTTCCATTTCATCTAGGTTGTCAAATTTGTGGGCACAGCGTTATTCAAGGAATTCCTTGATTATTCTTTTAATGTCCATGCAATTTGTGGTGATGTCCCTCTTTTATTTCTGGTTTTCATGACCTATGTCCTCTCTTTTTTTCTTAGTTAGCTAGAGGCTAATTGATTTTATTAATCTTTTCAAAGAGTCAGACTTTGGTTTAATTGATTTTCTGTATTGATTTCCTGTTTTCAATTTCATTGATTTTTGCTCTAATTCTTATTATTTCTTTTCTTCTGTTTACTTTGCATTAATTTGGTTGATTTTAGAGATTTCTTCTTTTCTAATAATATAGGCATTGACTGCTATAAATTTCCCGTAAGCATTGCTTTTGCTACATCTCACTAATTAAAACAATTTTTTAATGTTTATTTATTTTTGAAGAAAGAGAGACAGAGCGTGAGTGGGGAAGGCAGAGAGAGAGGGAGACACAGAATCCAAAGCAGGCTCCAGACTCTGAGCTGTCAGCACAGAGCCTGACATGGGGCTCGAACTCACAAACTGCGAGATTATAACCTGAGCCGAAGTCGGACACCTAACTGACTGAGCCACCCAGACACCCCAACATCTCACTAATTTTAGATAAGTCATGTTTTCATTTAGTTCAAAATATTTTAAAATTTTTTGTGAGATTTCTTTTTTGACTATATGCTCTTTAGAAGTTTTTTTTTTTAAATGTTTATTTTTGAGAGAGACAGAGTGAGTGGAAGAGGGGCAGAGAGAGAAGGAGACACAAAATCTGAAGCAGGCTCAAGGTTCTGAGCTGTCAGCACAGAGCCGACGTGGGACTCGAATCCCTGAACTGTGAGATTCTGACCTGGGCTAAAGTCGGCTGCTTAACTGACAGAGACACCCAGGTGCTCCAGAAGTTTAATCTCCATGTACTTTATGATTTTCTAGTTATCTTTGTGTTATTGATTTTTAGTTAAATTCCATTGTGGTGCAAGAGCAAACATTGTATGATTCCCATGATTTTATTTTTTTTTTAAAGGGTATGTATATTAAGAAATTTTTTTATGTTTATTTATTTTTAAAGGAGAGAAAGACACAGTGTGAGTGGGGGAGGGGCAGAGAGAGAGAGGGAGATACAATCCAAAGCAGGGTCCAGGCTCCAAGCTGTCAGCACAGAGCCTGACTCAGAGCTCGAACTCGCAAGCCATGAGATCATGACCTGAGCTGAGGTCAGATGCCCAACCGACTGAGTCACCCAGGTGCCCCAGGATATGTATATTTTAAAAGTTTGTTTACTTTGAGAGAGAAAGCGAGCATGCATGTGGAGGAGAGGGGCAGAGAGAGAGAGTGAGAGAGAGAATCCCAAGCAGGATCTGCAATGTCAGCGAAGAGCCCAATTATGTGAGATCTTGACCAGAGCTGAAATTAAGAGTCAGACACTTTACTGACTGAGCCACCCAGGCGCCCTGATTTCCATTCTTTTAAATTTGCTAAGGTGTGTTTTATGGCCCAGAATGTGGTTTATCTTGGTGAATGTTCCATGTGATCATGAGAAGAATACATATTCTGCTGCTGTTGGATAAAAGAGTCTAGAGATGTCCCTTGTATCAAGTTGATTGATGGTATTGTTGAGTTCAACTATGTCCTTACTGATTTTCTACCCCTGGATCTGTCCACTTCTGAGACAGAGGTGTTGGAAGTCTCCAGTTATGATAGTGGATTCATCTGTTTCTTTTTTCAGTTCTATAGTTTTTGCTTCAAATAGTGTGATGCTCCTGTGGTTAAGCAAATGCATCTTTAGAATTGTTATATCTTCATGGAGAATTAGCCCCTTTATCATTATGTAGTGCCCTTCTTTATCCCTGATAACTTTCCATGCTTTGAAGTCTGGTCTGGTGAAATATAGCTATCCCTGCTTTCTTAAAAAAATTTTTTTTAATGCTTATTTACTTTTGAGAGACAGTGAGAGCCATGGAGAGGCAGAGAAAGAGAGGGAGACACAGAATCCAAAATAGACTCCAGGCTCCGAGCTGTCAGCACAGAGCCCAACGTGGGGCTCAAACCCATGAGCTGTGAGATCATGACCTGAGCTAATCCACCAACTGAGCCACCCAGGCGCCTTTCCCTGATTTCTTTTGATTAGTGTTACCATAGTATATTATTTTTCTCTATCCATTTACTTTTAATCTATATGTGCTTTTAAGTGTAAAATGGGTTTGTAAACAACATATAGTTGAGTCTTCTTTTTTGATAGACTCTGACAATTTCTGTATTTTAATTTTTTTTTTAACGTTTATTTATTTTTGAGACAGAGAGAGACAGAGCATGAATGGGGGAGGGTCAGAGAGAGAGGGAGACACAGAATCTGAAACAGGCTCCAGGCTCTGAGCAGTCAGCACAGAGCCTGACGCGGGGCTTGAACTCACGGCCCGTGAGATCATGACCTGAGCCGAAGTCGGACGCCTAACCGACTGAGCCACCCAGGCGCCCCAATTTCTGTATTTTAATTGGTGCATTTTGACCACTGACATTCAAAATGATTATTGACCTACCATATTTGTTACTGTTTTCTTTCTTTCTTCTTTGCTTTTTGTAGTGGTTGACCTACAGTTTGCAATATATTTACAACCAATCCCAAGTCCTCTTGCAAATAATACTGTACCATTTCACAGGTAGTGTGCCTCCCTTATAATAACAAAATAATCCTAATTCCTCCCTCCCATCCCTGTATCATTACTGTCATTCATTTCGCTTATGTATAAACTTACATTCCATAATATATATATATATATATATATATATAATATTCTATTATGTCCACTTACACATGTCATATATATATCACATACATATATAACATTTATGTATTAAGTATATATATATAGGATCTCACTACAGACACCATGGACATTGCAAGGATAATCAAGGAACACTATAAACAGTTCTTTGCCCACAAACTTGATAATCTAGATGAAATGGGCCTATTTGAAAGATACCACTTGCCAGCCTGCATGGTTTCTGAGGAGAAGTTGGATGTAATTCTCGTCTTTGTTCCTCTATAGGTTAGGTGTTTCTTTCCTCTGGATTTTTTAGGGATTTTTCCCCTTTATCTTTGATTTTCTGTAGTTTGAAGATGAGATGCTTTGGTGTAGTTTTTTGGGGCAGTTATCCTGCTCCATGTTCTCTGAGCTTCCTGGACCTTTGGTTTGGTGACATGAAATTTGTGGGAAATTCTCAGTCATTATTATTTCAAATATGTCTTCTGTTCCTTTCTCTTTTTTCCTTTTCTGGCATTCTCATTATGCATGTTACATATTTTGTAGTTGTCTCACAGTCCTTGGATGTTTGTTTGTTTTTTTTTTCAGTCTTTGTTCTCTTTGTTTTTCAGTTCTGGATGTTTCTGTTGAGATACGCTTAAGCATTGAGATTCTTTCCCCAGTTTCAATCTACGAATAAAACTCATCCAGTTTCAATTTACAAATAAGCTCATCAAAGACATTCTTCATTTCTGAAAAGCATTTTTGATCTCTAGCCTTTCTTTTTGGTTCTTTCTTGGCATTTTCACCTCTCTGCTTACATTGCCCATCTGTTCTTGTGCCCTGCCTTCTTCTCCATAGAGCTCTTGGCATATTAACCATAGTTGTTTAAATTCTTGCTCTGATAATTCCAATATCCCTGCCATATATGGCTTTGATGCTTGCTCTCTCTCTTAAAATTTTATTTTTTGATTTTTGGTATGCCTTGTCATTTTTCTCTTGATAACTAGACATGATGGTAAAAGGAACTGCTATAAATAGGCCTTTAATTATGTGGCAGTAAGATATGGGGAGAGGGGAAGCATTCTGTAGTCCTTTGATTCCGTCTCAGTCTTTTAGTGAGACTGTGCCTCTGGACTGTGAATTTCACGTGTCTCCCTGGGGGGGACAGGATAGCTAGGGGGGCTGGAGTTGGGTATTTCCTTTCTCCCGGGTCAGTTAGGTCTGACAGTACCCCAGCAAGTTAGGCTTAGGAGAAACTGGTTTCTCCTGAGGGCAAGGCTTTTTAAGAAGAACAGAGTCTTCTGTTTTCTTTCAGAATGGCTCATTTTCCTTCTTTCCCTGCCAGGAGCACGAGGGGATTTTCCTCCAGGATTTACTGTGAAAATCTGATCGAGCACTAGGAGGTAAATCTCACCAAAGTGTGGGGTCCCTCTGTGGCCAGGTCGTCCTGCAGTTTTTAACTCTCAGCCTTGTCCACACTGAGCCTCCAGCAGTCTGTCAATTACAGCTCAGGTTTTTCTGCACCAGCACTGGTTCCCACAGTGGTTCTTGCTCCGGGAATCTCGACTCCATTGAGCTGTGGCTCCCTGTATTTGCCTGTTAGTTTTTCCAAATCACAGGGGTAGTGGTTTGCCCTCTCCCCCCCACCTCTTATGACCCCAAGAAGGGTTTGCTGATTGTGTAGTCTGTCAGCTTTTTACTTGTTGTTTGGATGGTCTGTCAACTTCCAAGCTCCTTACATTCTTAACTTTAGGCGCTAGCTGATTGTGTCAAGTTGGATTGGATGTTGCCAGATAAGTGCCTTTAGACCTGGGGTTTTGTGGCCGCATATTGAAATCATGTCTAATTTGATCACTTTCATATTATCAAAAACAGTTTTGTATTTTCTAAGATTTTATGATGCTTTTTCAGGTTACTTGTTTTTAATTTGGGGACTTCCTTTTCTTTTTCTTTTTGTGTTATTTATTTATTTATAAAATTTAAATCCAAATTAGTTAACATAGAGTGTAATAATGATTTCAGGAATCGAATTTAGTGATTCATCACTTACATATAACACCTAGCGCTCATCCCAATAAGTGCCCTCCTTCATGCCCATTTGAGCCATCCCCGTACCCAACACCCCCCAGCAACTCTCAGCTTGCTCTCTGTATTTAAGAGTCTCTTATGATTTGTCTCCCTCTCTGTTTTTATCTTATTTTTCTTTCCCTTCCCCTATGTTCATCTATTTTATTCTTAAATTCCACAAAGGACTGAAATCATATGATATTTGTCTTTCTCCAACTGACTTATTTTGCTTAGCATAATACTCTCTAATTCCATCCATGTAGTGGCAAATGGCAAGATTCCATTCTTTTTGATAACCAATATTCCATTGTATATATATACCACATCTTCTTGATCTATTCATCAGTTGATGGACATTTGGGTTATTTCCATACTTTGGCTATTGTCAATAGTACTGCTATAAACATTGGGGTGTGTGTGTAATTTGGGGACTTTCTGACAGTAGCTCCTGGGATAGATAACCACTTTCAGCTTTGGAGAATGAGAAGTTCCAGCCCTCGTTTTCAGCTTTCCTCTGCTGCCAGGATCCTGTGGCATCCTAGTAATGTCACTTTTTGGGTGACAGGGTATGACCCATCTAGGGGAGAGGACACATTATGTCTCTTTGGAAGCAGTTTTCTGTTCTGTAATTTCTGTACGTTGTATATCCAATGACAGACCTGGGGCTCAGAAAATTTATGGGAGTGAGGCAAGAAAGAATCATAGTAATAACCTCCCTGGGATGCTGGGGAAGTGTCACTGCTGGCATAAGCCAGGCCTCTGAGTCTAGGGATTGTTACATAACAAACATTCAGCTGAGGAAAGTTTAAGGATCTAATTGGCTTTATTAAATGATTTATGAGTCAGGCAGCATCGCATCTAGAAAACAGAGGGTCGCTCCGAAGAGATGCACAAAATGGAGGGTTTTTATAGAAGGAGGATGGGGCAAGAAAGCAGAAGGAAACGATTTGTTTCAGGCAAGGTGGCTTTTCCTTAGGGAAAAAACAGATTACCTCATCTTCCTTAGGGGCCTGGAGAGGACCCACAAGGCAGACTCAATGGAAAAATTCCTGACTGACAGGTTTAGACAACATTTCTGAGGGAGGTTGAAACTGCAGTTAGATTAGGTATCAAGCCCTGGTTTGGGGACTGGATCTAAGTGAAGCCATTTGGGGCCTGTGGTTTTCTTTTTAACAGAATGGTCCCTTACCTCCTGGAGGGTAGGAGATCAGCCAAGAAAAACAGGAGTAGAAGTAAATTCTTGAAAGGCATTAATGGGTCTGTTAAGAGGTTTTCTTTTTCCAGGCTTTTCAGTCCTTGAGGGGAAGTAAAAAAAGGGGCTGGCTCAGTGACCACCAATTTTCTCCTGGTTCTGATTCTCAGGCTATGAGCTTTCACTATATCGCCCTTCCCCTCACACGGAAAGATCTTTTCTGTGGTGAGGTTGTTGCAGGAACCACATTTCTAGGCTGTTGATAGTGTTATCAACAATGATAGTATCATTGCTCTGCAGTTCTCTGTACACAGGAGCTTCAGAGCTATCAGCTTTTTTTTTTTAATTTTATTTTTTTAAATTTACATCCAAGTTAGTTAGCATATAGTGCAACAATGATTTCGGGAGTAGATTCCTTAATGCCCCTTACCCATTTAGCCCATCCCCCCTCCCACAACCCCTCTAGTAACCCTCTGTTTGTTCTCCATATTTATGAGTCTCTTATGCTTTGTCCCCCTCCCTGTTTTTGTATTATTTTTGTTTCCCTTCCCTTATGTTCATCTACTTCGTCTCTTAAAGTCCTCATATGAGTGAAGCCATATGATATTTGTCTTTCCCTGACTAATTTCACTTAGCATAATACTCTCCAGTTCCATCCACGTAGTTGTAAATGGCAAGATTTCATTCTTTTTGATTGCCAAGTAATACTCCATTGTATATATATACTGCATCTTCTTTAGTCATTCCTCCATCGATGGACATTTGGGCTCTTTGCATACTTTGGCTATTGTCGATAGTGCTGCTATAAACATGGGGGTGCATGTGTCCCTTTGAAACAGCACACCTGTTCCTTGGATAAATACCTAGTAGCGCAATTGCTGGGTCATAGGGTAGTTCTATTTTTATTTTTTTGAGGAACCTCCATACTGTTTTCCAGAGTGGTTGTACCAGCTTGCATTCCCAGAGGGCTGTCAGCTTTTGGATAGAATACAATCAACCTGATACTTCCAATGACTTCTTTGTTCATTTATAACTTCATACAGATAAGAGAAGACCTCTGAAATCTTATCTCAGATTGGACATAATGTTGATGCTGCTTTTGTATCTGTTGGATAGGTCATCACTTGGAAGGTAGAACATATAAAGTAACTTCTTGTTTTCATTCTTGGCCCCTAACTCTCACAGAGGGTTAAGTAGCTTGGTAAGTCACACTAATACAGGGATTCCAGAAGATACTCAGGTTAGTCAAACACTGTCACTTGACAGAGCTGTACGGATTGTGGGAAGCCACAGGGAGGCAGGTTTCATTTCGGAGAAGGGAGAGACAGGATGGGTCCACTTGGCCTCAAAATACAGACATGAGAGTGGCAGGCCCACGGCCATGTGGCCAAGGGCCTGGGAGAGGAGAAAGTGTGAGGAACAATATCTTTTCATTGGCAGAACTGGCTGGGAGTTGGGAGCCAGGGTCCAGTGTTGTGCCTGAGAAGAACTCACCCCAGGGCCGTGCTGGTCGCTTTCCTTTCCGGGTTTCTCTTTTAATGGAGCTGGTTAGTGTCTATCAGTGTCCTTCAAAATTGTGACTTTCTTAAGCCATGAATATTTTCCTTAAGTAAAATTTGGACCTGTGCTAAGTATTTATAATTGATGAGCTGTTCTGATGGGGTGGTATGGGGTGAGGCTGGTCCCTTCGTTCTCCTCCCCTTTCAGGCGGTGCCCCAATTTGAAAACCATGTGACAGGATGGATTCTGACTAATGGCTTGCCCACCAGAGCAGTCCTGCAGGCCCAATGGAGACACAGTTTTGGAGAGCTGGGAACTAACTCCTGCAAATCAAATTGCCTGTTGCTGGTGAGAAGTAAAATCCTCAGTATTGCACACTCAAGCGTTTCTGCTGAGAGGCTGTTTAGCTTGAGGAGACCAGGAACCAGCCAGAACTGCAGGTCAAAGTATATGATGTTTGAATATAATTCACTCTGTTTTTACCAAAAGAAGGAAGGATGTTCTCAAGAGGCAGACAGTTAGATCATCTAGTATCATTGTAAAAGGAAACAAGAAAAATGGTGAGATTCTACTCTATCATAAGACAGAGATAACACAGCACTGCTATTTTAATCATATGTAGGCATTGTCTACCTAATCCTTATGTATTTATTTTTTCCTTTAGAATATTGATATACATAATGATATACTTTTTTTTGTATATTAAAGCAACACAATTAAGATACAACGAAGTGTAACTCTAAGAAAAGATGAAAAAAAAAGTGACAGAAACACAAAATAGCATACTTTACCATACATATTAATGTTTCATTAGTCTTAGTTACTAGTTAGTTACTAGCGGCCATAGTCAATAATCTATTGTTGATTAGTTTAAAAATAGCACATAAGAGAGAATTAAATAAGAATGAAATAAATTTTTGAAACACCTATGGAAACACTCAATCTTAAATAACTTAGATGTGTATAATTATTTATTACATATTATATTATTATGTTTTACTTTTTGTTGTCTATTTTGGCTAACTCCCCAGGTAGCACTCTAAAAATTAGTCTCCCTAGTACTGGGAGAAATATACTTGGGTAAATTTTGACTTTCTGTGCCTTTTTACAGGGGGCAACATGTTTCTCCTAAGACCATGTTGACAGTGAAGGGTGCAGAACACATTGTCCTGGGAGGGCAGAAGTGCAAGTGCAAATGGCGTGGTTTGGGTTGGCAGAGATGGGGTGACCCTAGTGCCCACGTCTTCAGTGTCCCCTACCTCTCAGCACACCTGTTTTTTAAAAAAAATTTTTTTTTTCAACGTTTATTTATTTATTTTTGGGACAGAGAGAGACAGAGCATGAACGGGGGAGGGGCAGAGAGAGAGGGAGACACAGAATCGGAAACAGGCTCCAGGCTCTGAGCCATCAGCCCAGAGCCTGACGCGGGGCTCGAACTCACGGACCAGATCGTGACCTGGCTGAAGTCAGACGCTTAACCGACTGCGCCACCCAGGCGCCCCAGCACACCTGTTTTTTTGGAGCAACAGTCTGGAGGCAAACTTCACTTTCTGTCAAGGCTGGGGTTCCCAGGTCCTGTGCATTCCGGTTCCATTTCTTCTGTCGCTGTTGACTCAAGGTCAGGGCTGTCCTGTGGAGGTGACAGAGCCACGCTCCTTGAAGAACCCCAGCCCTCAATATCCCTATCCTATGTCTAACTTTCCGTACCTGTCCAACTTGCTCTTGGAGCACCCACCTTTCCCCTCTTTTCCTCAGACACCATTATCAAGGTCACCACCCCTCACCTCTGTAGCTCTGCTATAGCTATGATGAACTGCCAGTGTCTAGTTTCTCCTGACTCTGATGCTCTGCCTTGGGGGTGGAGGGGAAGGTGGGGGGGGGGATGAGTGGAGACACCAAGTCTCTGTAGATAGGAAGTCTTCTGTAGCTATTGGTTTGGGAGAAGTTCCCAGTTGGGTTTCTGTGTACGAGCTTGTCATGGTTGTTTTATGGCTTTTCAGTCAAGTCAGGAGGGCATGTAATACAGAGTTTGCACCTGGAGAAAGAAAGTGGGAGAAACCGAGTCCTTTTGCACTAGTTTTCAGTGTGCAAAAGACTTGCTTCCCAAAGTTTTGCTGCTGCGGTTTACTTAATAGGGAAGAGTGCAGACCTGTGGAGGGGTGGGGATAGGCTTGGCTTCTGAGATGCTCATGATCAGAATTGTCCTCTGGAGGTGAACACTGTGAGGTCTGCGGCAATCTTCCCAGCAGGGCAGCGGGAGAGAGAGAGATGCCTTGGAAGTGCTGACTGGCAGAGAAAGACATGGAGGTGAGATGGGTCGGCCCTGGTGTTTCCTGGGCACTGAGTCCAGAGTGGTGCTCTTGGGCTCTGAGTAAATGTCACGGAGAGGCAGGGCTAAATGGACTCATTCGTCGCTCTGCCTTCCCTTTTCCCCACCAGCAAGTACTCTTTCTGTTTGCCAATGCAAACACTTAATAATGAGACTGTTATCCCCCAGAACATGCAAATAATAGATAATTCCTATGGATAGATGATAACAAATATAGAGAGTGCCTGTGTATTGTCAAAGATGTGATGTTGATTACAATTTGGTTGATAAATGGCTTACACTGAATATTATAGGCAAATGACTTTCTGATAAAAAATAGCCATACGATAATGATTAAATTTACTTCAAAGTATTTTTGTATATAGCCAGTTAGACTTGATAAAATATGAGTTCAGTGACTATTCCATTTAAGATGATGGAAACTGCAAAAAGTCAGATGGTAAATGTCACACTGCAAGGAGTAATTAGCATTTTGATGGATGTTAAAAAAAAAAAACCCTTCCAGCTGATTCTGTGCAGTTATCTTAAGAAGGTGTTTAAAGTATGGTTTAAATTATGCAATTTTTAGTAATCTTTTATTTGAATATAGTATTGGTATACACAGTTATGGGCTAATTTTTAGGATACACATCCTTATTTTAGTCAACATTTTGTGTGGAGTTTTGTGTAATGTTGGAGTATCAACATAAGAAAATGAGAGGGCCTAGGTGGCTCAGTCACTTAAGTGACTCTTGATTTTGGCTCAGGTCATGATCTCACGATTTGGTTCATGGGATGGAGCCCCGAGTGGGGCTCTGTGCTGACAGCGCATAGCTTGCTTAGGATTCTCTTTCTCCCTCTCTCTCTGCTCCTCCCCGACTTGCATGCATGCATGAGTGCACTCTCTCTCTCGAAATAAACATTAAGAAAAGAAAGATATTTAAAAAAAAAAAAAAGATGAGAACAGTGGTCTGTAATTCAGTGGGGTTTGGTTGTAGCCTAAGGGTTTAAGAGAAGAATGTTGGCTGTCCATAGGCCCTTGGATTGCTTCCATTTCTTGGCCATCGTGAATAACGGTGCTGTGAACGTGAGTGTTTGGTCGCTATTTTTAAGCAAGCAAATCTTTATTTTTTTCTTCCTTCAAGTACTTGTATGGTTTCATTTTTTTGCTTTTAGATATTTGATTCATTTGAGGTTTATTGTGGCTTACAGTGCAAGGAGTAGGTCCAATTTTATCTTTTTTCCCCCAAATGACTACTATCTCGTTGTTCCAATACCATTTATTGAAAATTCATTGTTTCTCAGTGATTTGAGATGCCACCTTTATCATGTATTAAATCAAGCTTTGTATTGAATTTCAATTCTGTCCGTTTGGTCTCCCTGCCCTACACATAGCACTGGCATACAGTTTTAGAGTCTACTTTAATACCTAGTAGGGGAATCTCTGGTAGGGTGAAGAGTAGAGAGCTTTGCCCTGAGAAGAGATATGTCTTTCCACCCTTCTCCCAGGTGGTGGGGGGAGGAGAAATGAGGGAATGGATGGCCGGGAGGAAGGAAGTAGCTCATCCTGATCTCCAGAGTGGTGTGGGAAGGGTTAATTTGTCCTGGGGAAGAACCCCATTTTCCTGGAGGAGCCCAGACTCTGTCCTGGCATGTGCTTGTTGTGTACCGAATGATGTTTAATGAACCCATGAAAAGTCAGTTAATTCCACTCTAGACATGGACATTTATTAAGGCTCTGGCCACCCCCTCTGGAGCCGCCCCAGAGCAGAATCAGTCACAGCGGCGTCCAGGTCTGGTTCTGCTGCTTGAAGCGTTCCATTGTTCTGGTTATCCAGTTCACGAAGCTGGACACCCTGGTGAAGACTGCGGGAGGAATCCCCCTCCTGTCTCCATAGGAGACAATCCCCTCGGCCACATTGTTACATATCAGGGGGCCTCCGGAGTCCCCCTGTGGACAAGGAGAGGAAAAGACCTTAAACCAGGCCTCTGGGCTCCTGCTGCCCTAAGGCCTGGCTCTCAGAGAAAGCAGGGGCGAGTGGGGGGAGGATGGAAGGGCGGTGGAAGTATGGAAGTCAGCCTTCCGGCCTTTCCATGGTTGGGCTTCAGGCCTGGCTAGAGTTACTGTCTCTAGCTCAACCCAAGTCAAGGTGCCTTTGCCTTCTCCAGGAAAACACTGCACACGTATATGTTGTGTGCCCAGTGCTCCTCCTGTTACCCTAGAGACCAGATTGATGGGAAAAGACCCTACCTCCCTCTACTCTGACCCCTCCAGACTGACGCCGTGGGGAATAGCCTGTTTCGACTGCCCAGCCTGTCAGGCAGTATTGGCAGATGCCCATGGCCTTACCAGGAAGGCGGACTTCCTCGAACTTGGGTTTCCCACACAAATTTGTGTTTGGCTGGTGTAGAAACTGAAGCGATCGCGGCACCTGCTATCCCTCTGCACGGTTAGCTGCACCTCATGGAGTCTGTTTGTACTCCTGCTCAGGCTCACCAGGCCCCAGCCTGCCACGGTGCACACGGCCCCAGGTCTCAGTCTGGCCTGTGCCTGAGGCAGAGACACTGTCCTCACAGCTTCACTCTGTTGGATTCTGTTTTCCAGCTGGCAGGAGAAGGGGAGGGGGCACTCAGGGGCGGTGTGTGCAGCACACCGTCCCCACCCTGCGGCTCTGCCCCTGCCTCCTCCTCGGCCTCCCAGGATGGCCAGGCCCCCCTGCACTGGGAGTGGACTGGCTCAGCAGGAGAACTGGAGGGTCGGGTGGGCTGTACCTGCAGTAACATGATGTCATTCACGTTGCTCTGTTGATTGTATTCAGGGTGGCGGATGGCTCTGAGCACAGACCTGCGCTGCTGGGTTCTTTCCTCCCTCCTGATGTTGTGGGCCCCCAGGATGACGGTGATAGGACTGCAAAGGAGAGGTGGCCTAGGGGTAGGCGTGAGCCTCAGGAGCTCAGCCCGCAGGCTCTGCAGGCCAGGTGGATGGCCCAGGGCGGCAAGACTGCAGCCGAGGGAACTGAGGGGACAGGAGGGTTTCAGGGGCTGAGTCCTCTGTGCTTCTCCTCAGCCCTGAGCTGAGGGTGGTGGGGGACGCAGTGACTGAGCCTTGCTTCCCCTGGAATAAGTTGAGAAATAGCTTGAACTCCTATTTTGAGCCCTACTGTGTGCTTTCATCTCCTCCTCCTGCTCTTTTTGATCATGTCCTCCTTTTCTCTTCATTCACCCTGGCCCGTTCTCCACCCCCAAATCCCACTCATCTCTTTTTCCCCTTTGTTGCTGGAAGCTTGCTTTCACATGGCTGGTCAGGGGCTCTCCTGGGCCTGCAGTACTGGCACACGAGCTGCTCACCTTCCCCAGCAGTGAGCTGCCGTCAGCACAAAGTCTTCTCTCACCAGGAAACCCCCGCAGGTGCTGTACCCCACTGGAGTCTGGATTATAAGAAAAGCCATGTAGGGGCGGGAATGAGGCCTGGCCTCTTGGCCTCCGATGATCTCCCCTGGAAGGAAGCATTGCGCACTTATCTCTGTGCTTGCTGACCCCGTGGTGTGGGCATCAGGGTGGTGGCTCCAGAAAGGCTGGCAGGTGAGGAGGCGGGAGACATGAGAGAGTGGAGGAGTTGCGGGTGAGAATTGGGTTTGCAGGGCACCACACGTTGGGGGAGGACTCCCGGGTTTGGCAGGAACCACTGCTGGCTCCCCATCCCAGACCTGAGCTCCCTCCCAGCTCCCCGGAGGATAGCTCTGGTTCCAGGCAGGGTCAGATTCAGGCTCCCACCATGAGGAGAGGTGGTCTGCTGCTGGGTGGCAAATCTGGAGCCCTCTGGGATGGCCTCTTCCGAAGTTCCCTGGTACTTTCTTCCTCAGGGAGCTTCCCAGGTCCCTCTGAGGCCTCCTCAAGGTCAGCACATGAGCAGCAGGGGACTGGTTTTTCAGATTCTAGACATGAGCTGATGGTATTGTTATTGCTGCATCCTTATTTCCTAGGCTCGGACACACGGACTGCAGAATGAATCTAGAGAGCACATGTATATCATGTGTCCTTTGTGCTGGCGGCAAGTCCAAGGGTTTCATGTACACCAACTAACTTAACTCTCATTGAACTCTAGGAGGTACACACTGGTATTCTTCCTAGTTTATAGATGAGGAATCTGAGGAACTGTGAATTCAAATAACTTGCCCAACGGTACAGAGTTAGGAAGTGTCTAGGCAGTCTGGCTCCAGGGTCTGTGAAAGGGGTCGGGCCTGAGGTTGGGGGTGGTCACTTACCTGCCCCAGCCCCGGGGGGTAGGAGAAAGGCCATCAGGAACAGGAGCAGCTGCATCTTCTTGGGAAGACTGCCCCAGTCAGATGCCGCTGCCGCTCTCACTTGCCAGACTTGTACCCCCCAAGAGAGGAAGGAAGTCTGGGGGTGGGGGCTCAAGAACAGTCCCGTACTCCTGCTGGTGTGACAGGTTTCGTCACCTGTGGCTGCCCAGGAAGCTTGCCCACCAACTGCCGGTGATGTGGGGGAAGAGAATAGTCCAAGCCAACGCTGTCCTGCACAGCTGCTGAGTCAGTGCTGGCGGCAGAAATGGGCACCTGGGGTGACAGGGAAGGGGGCTTGGGGCCCTGTGTCCCAGAACCCTAAACCCACCAAATTCAGTAATATCCCAACAAGGCAGGAAAACTGGTAGCTGCCTATCTCCTCTGTTTCCTGCCTTTCCAGGATGAGAGCCTCAGTCCTTTGGCACTTGAGTTTTTTAAATGAATGCACATTTCCTAGATTGCTTATTTATTTATTTTAATTTTTTTTAGGGAGAAAGAGAGCGCATGAGAGTGGGAGAGAGGGGCAGAGAGAGGGGCTGTGTGTGGAGCCTGACGTGGGGCTAGATCCCATGACCCTGGGATCATGACCTGAGCCAAAATCAAGAGTTGGATGCTCAGCCAACTGAGCCATCTGGGCACCCTCTAGATTTCTTTTTTTTTTTTTAATTTTTTTTTCAACGTTTTTATTTACTTTTGGGACAGAGAGAGACAGAGCATGAACGGGGGAGGGGCAGAGAGAGAGGGAGACACAGAATCGGAAACAGGCTCCAGGCTCCCAGCCATCAGCCCAGAGCCTGACGCGGGGCTCGAACTCACGGACCGCGAGATCGTGACCTGGCTGAAGTCGGACGCTTAACCGACTGCGCCACCCAGGCGCCCCTAGATTTCTTCTTTAAGTCATACTTAGTAAGGTGGGGCCATGGGTGAATGAAATATGGGTGTGGCGTGGTGGGGGGATGTGATGAGGACACTAGGAATAAGTCAGAAGAGGAGGCCAAAGAGTGAAGAGGAAGCCTGCCTATCTTTACCCTTTGGTCCCTGGACCCCCTGCTGGCACCTTTGCTACTCCCACTTCTTTCTAGAGGTTGTGGAGGCAGATCAAATAGCTCCCTCTCTTGAGTGGGTAGAGTGCACTGCCAGGGAAGGAAAAGGGCAGAACAAGGCTCTGCCACTGATAATTACTTTCTCAGGGCACTTGAGCCCCAACAAACTCTCCGTGAAAATTATCACACAGTTGAGAATTTCTGTTTTCCTGCTTCCTACTTAAGGTGAGGACCTTTTTGTCCCAGAATGTTCCCTGCGCACAGAAAAGACCTAGAGACTTAGTTTTGTTGAGAGCTGTCAGACCCTGGCTGAAAAACAGCGAAGATCCTTTTCATCCATGATATGAGTCCAATTAACTTAATCCCCGTTCTTTGCCCCCAGGGGCTTCTAACAAGGGAACGCGTGCTTGCTGTGCTCCCTGTAACACATAAAGCACCACCTACAATACATAAAGAACATGCAGTCCACGTTGAGAAGAAGGCAGTACAGAGTAACACAGACACACTTAAAAATACTTAGAAGATTCTGTGGGTGCACAGAAAAACATTGTAATATAGCATAATTTTTGCAAAAATGTCAGAATTAAAAACTAATACAATTCTCAAACTTTTATGGATATGATGGCCCCATTTGAACGTCTTATGAAAATTAAGAATCCTCTCCTTATATACAAATATACATGCTTTTCACAGCTGCAAACAACTTCATCCTTCCCTGATACATGCTTAATGATGGCAACCTTGTGAAATTTCTTTCTGCATCTAGAAAGAACTGTGTAGAGAAAAGAGAAACTATTATAAGGGCTTTATTAGTGCCTTAGCTTTTGGGACAATTTTAATTTATTGCTACTTAAATGTTTTCAACACTTTAAAAGCATTAGTCTATGGGAATGCAAGCTGGTGCATCCACTCTGGAAAACAGTATGGAGGTTCCTCAAAAAACTAAAAATAGTTTTTTTTTTATGACTATGACTCAGTTTTTTATGACCCAGCAATTGCACTACTGGGCATTTATCCAGGGGATACAGGTGTGCTGTTTCGAAGGGACACATGCGCCCCCATGTTTATAGCAGCACTATCAACAATAGCCAAAGTATGCAAAGAGCTCAACTGTCCACCAATGGATGAATGGATAAAGAAGATGTGGTATATATATTCAATGGAGTATTACTCAGCAATCAAAAAGAATGAAATCTTGCCATTTACAACTACGTGGATGGAACTGGAGGGTATTATGCTAAGTGAAATCAGAGAAAGACAAAAATCATATGATTTCACTCATATGAGGACTTTAAGAGACAAAACAGATGGACATAAGGGAAGGGAAACAAAAATAATATAAAAACAGGGAGGGGGACAAAACCTAAGAGACTCTTAAATATGGAGAACAAACAGAGGGTTACTGGAGGGCTTGTGGGAGGGAGGGATGGGCTAAATGGGTAAAGGGCATTAAGGAATCTACTCCTGAAATCATTGCTTCGCTATATGCTAACTAATTTGGATGTAAATTTTATTTATTTTTTTTATTTTTTAGAAAAATTTTTAACGTTTATTTATTTCTGAGACAGGGAGAGACAGAGCATGAACAGGGGAGGGTCAGAGAGAGGGAGACACAGAATATGAAGCAGGCTCCAAGCTCTGAGCTGTCAGCACAGAGCCCGACGCAGGGCTAGAACTCACGGACCGCAAGATCATGACCTGAGCTGAAGTCGGCCGCCCAACCGACTGAGCCACCCAGGCGACCCTGGATGTAAATTTTAAAAAATAAAAAAATAAAGTTAAAAACAAACAAACAAACAAACAAACAAACAAACATTAGTCTAACTCTTTTAAAAAGGGGAAAAGGATAAAGACCAGCCTGAGGGGAAAAGGGGAATAAAATGTATGCTCCCAATGATCTACATAGAAATGTGGACAGAAGAGTTCATGAACAGCGACCTAGGATTTCATGCCAACCTTCCCACGAGAAACAACCCCAAGCAAACCTGTTCAAAATATCCCAAACCTTATAAGCCTCAAAGAACTGCCAATGCAGGAGTGTTTATCACGCTAAAAAGGAAGGAATAATGGGCGTTAGGTGGCTACTATTGTTCTGAGGGAATTTACTGAACCTACAAAATTCAAAGCTCTGCTTTGATGGCCACATAAGGTGAAGGGTGTAGAAATCAAAGACCAAAACCCACACAACCAGGTCCAACCAGAGACACTCCTCACAATGAGCTGGGGCATTAAAACTGTATACTCTCAAAGTAACAAAGAAGAGGTAATGAGCTCATCCTTGCAAGTGATTTAATGAAAGATTGGAATTACTTGGACCTTTCATGGAATCTCAGACCTTGAACTTGCATTGATGTGGTTATGGACTGTGTCCCAAAGTGCCTGATGGAATCAAATGCAAATCTAGAGGAAATTCACTTAATTCCAGGGTTTGATTTATACCTAAAAATTATTTTTCAAGTAGAATGACAAGCATATAGTCAAGTATAAACAAGAGGATAAGCAAAGAGATAAGACAACAGAAGTAGGAAATGATAGACAATAAGAACAGAGAACAAATTTAATTATTGGGATAAGTGTATTAGAATAATAAAATATAGATAATAAGACAATTATGCCGAAATAAAAACAGGCTTTAAAAAAGCTGCAGGGAATATGAACCTTAAAAAAAGTGACATAACATTTGAAAAAGTGAAAAATGTAATAACCAAAATTAAAGTCACAGTGAAAAATGTAATAACCAAAATTAAAGTCACAGTGGAAAAACTTAATAACAGATTAGACAAAGCTAAAGAGAATTACTAACCTGAAATGGCTCAGAAAAAAGTGTTAAGAATGGAACCTAGACAGACCTAAAGATAAAAATATAGAAAATAATAGAATTAGAAGATTGTACATATATTTACTTGGAATTCTAGAGGAAGAAGAAAAAACAAGAGGTCATATAAAATAGAATAGTGGCTGAGATTTTTAAAAAGTTGATGAAAAATATCCAACTAGAGGTTAAAAAAAAACTTCAAGCAGAATAATACAAAGAAATTAATACCTAGAAATCATTGTCTTAAAGAAATGGCAGAAATCTTAAAAAAAAATTTTTTTTTATTAATTTATTAAGTCAGCTCCATGCCCAATGTGGGGCTTGAACTCTCAACCCTGAGATCAAGTGTTGCATACTCCATTGACTGAGCCAGCCAGGCGCCCCAAGAAATGGCAGAAATCTTAAGAACAATCAGAGAAAGAAAGATTACTTTCAAATTAATACTGGATTTGAGGCTGACTCCTTAGCAGCAGCAATGAGTGAATACTCTCCAGGAAGAAACAACTTCATAGTCATTTGGGAAGATTTTAAAAACACATCCTTTCTTAAAAAAAATTTTTTTTTAAGGTTTTATTTTACTTTTGAGAGAGAGAGAGAGAGTGCGAACAGGGGAGGGGCAGAGAGAGAGGGAGACAGAATCTAAAGCAGTCTCCAGGCTCTGAGCTGTCTGCACAGAGCCCAATGTGGGGCTTGAACTCACAAACCATGAGATCATGACCTGAGCTGAAGTCGGAGGCTTAACCAACTGAGCCACCCAGGTGCCCCTAAAAACCTAAACTTTTAGAAGATAAGATAGAAGAATTAATTTTTTTACAAACTTAAGGTAGGGAAAAAAAACTTGAAATAGGACATAAAAAGCCCTAATATAAATTATAATTACAAAGGAAAAAAATAGATAAATTGATCTATATAAAAATTTCAGAAATTCTGACCACTAAAGCCACTATTAGCATAGTGAAAAGTAAAGCTACAGAATGGAAGAAGATATTATCAATAACTGAGAAATGGTTTGTATTTGGGAGATACATGTGTGCATATTTGTATATAAAAGTCATATTTATATATAAGCCATTGGAAAACCATTATGTAATTTTGAAAATCTACATGAAATTGACAAATCCTCACAAAGTTTAACTTAATGAAACATATTCAAGAAATTTGCATTTTCTTATAAACACTAAATAAATTGTTCAGTTGTCAAAAATATTCCATTAAGGGCAGCTATAGACTCATATGGCTTCACTGGAAATCTCTACAAAATATTCAAAGAATACTACACAATTTCTTCTAGAGAGTAGATGGCACCTATCTCCTTTATGAGACTAGCAAAATGTTGAGGCCAAGCCCAATGAAGACAATATGGGAAAGAAACATTACAGGCCGTATCAGTTCAGAATATTGATGCAAACCAAATCAACCAATTAGTAAAAAGATACCATGACCTTCCTAGGAATGGGGAGGGATTTCATTCAAAACTCAGTTGCTGAAACACGTCACATTGATTGATGGGACAAGAAACATATGAATCTTCACTGGAAGCAAACCAAGGAAAACATTTGCCATAATTCACCCTCATTATTAAAAAAAAAATTTTGGTAATCTATGAATAGAAATGATGGCTTTAATCCGGTAAAAATTATCCACAAAAATCTCACAGCAGTCCTTATACTTGAAGGTGAAATGTTGAATTCTTTTTGTTCAAGAGCAAAACAATACAAGGACACCTGAGTACCCATAATTATCATTTCTCTTCAACATCAGACTGGAGATTTTAGCGAGTGCAGTTAGGCAGGAAATAGAAGTGAAAGTTATGGGGAACAGGAAAGAAGGAAACAAAACTGTCATTGTTTGAAGATATGATAGTGTACATAGAGAATGCCAAAGAATGGACAGATAGATTACCATAATTAAAAAGATAGTTTACCAGATTTGTTAGACACAAAATCAATTTAAAAATTAATCACATTTCTGGGGTGCCTCGGTGGCTCAGTTGGTTAAGTGTCTGACTCTTGATTTCCACTCAGGTCATGGTCTCACGGTTTGTGAATTCGAGCCCTGCATCTGGCTCTTGCTCTGTCTGCCTACCTCTCTCTGCCTCTCCCTCACTCTCTCTCTCAAAATAAATAAATAAATATTAAAAATTAATCACATTTCAATATAGATAGCAATACTGTTAGGAAATGAAATTTTGGAAAAGGTAATATTTAAATGACATGAAAATGATCAAATAACTAAACACAAATCTAAAACAAGATGTGCAAGATGTCTTTGGTGAAAATTATAACATTGCATTAAGAGACACTTGACAAAACCCAAACACAGAGAGATTCTATGTTTGTGGATTGGAAGACTAAATTAAAAAAAAATTTTTTTTTAACGTTTATTTATTTTTGGGACAGAGAGCATGAACGGGGGAGGGGCAGAGAGAGAGGGAGACACAGAATTGGAAGCAGGCTCCAGGCTCTGAGCCATCAGCCCAGAGCCTGACGCGGGGCTCGAACTCACGGACCGCGAGATCGTGACCTGAGCCGAAGTTGGACGCGTAACCGACTGAGCCACCCAGGCACCCCTAGAAGACTAAATTTTATAAAAATATCAATTCTCTAAAAGTGATCTGTAGATTCATTGTACTCAAGAAGTATTTCATACAGCTTAATCAGTTCTAAACATGTGTGGAAAAACAAATGGCTAATAGCCAAGACACTCTTGAAGAATAAGATGGGAGGTCATGCTTTTAGCAAATAAAGCCATAGTAAGGAAGATGGTGTGGTAGCGATATGGGCACAGGAACATAGACTGATGGTCTGGGAATAGAGATCCCATACACATTTGGGCACTGACATACACATATGGACACATGTGATATATGGACACTTGATTTATAATGGAGTTTGAATGCCAAAGCAGTGGGGAAAAGACTATTTTCTTGTTTCTCCCTGATAAACACAGCCAGGACAATAGATGTCTTTATGGTGTCCCATAGACACCCCCCAAAATAAAACATGACCTTTATCACATACCATATCCAAAAATCCATTTTCAGTGGATTATGGATCCGAGCATAAATAAAGATTTGAAAATATAATATAACAATATCTTCACAATAGGTAAAAATTTTAAATCATATGCATAAAAACACTAATCATAAAGAAAAGGATTGATGAACTGATACATTAAAATCAAGAGGAAACAAAGACAATAGGTAGAGGGGGCAAAGATGCTTATAACACACATAGCACTTACATTCCAATTATGTAAAGAACTTCTATAAATCAATAAGAAAAAGACAATTCAATAGAATAATAGGCAAAAAACTTGAACAGCTTCATCTCGAAAAAGAAAACATCCAAGTGGCCAACACACGTATGAAAAGATGTCACTCTCAGTAGATACCAGAGAACCAACCAGTTTAAATCACAGGGAGATACCGGTTACAGTCATCAGGTTGGCTCTTTTCCTAAGTATATATTCTAGAGAAGCATATGAACATTTCCACCAGATACATGTCCAAGAAGGTCATAGCAGCGTTATTCATGAAAGCCTCAGACTGGAAACAGCAGTAAGACTCATCAACAGCAGCACAAACATCAAATCGTGGTATAGTTATATAATGGAATATTGCATATCAATGAAAATAACTAATACCACATGCAGTCCCACAAATAAATCTTACAGACGTAATGTTGAGAGAAAAGTCCCTGAAGAATTACATTCACTGTGAAAATGAAACTATTTTGGATAGAAATGCGTCCATAGGGGGTAAGGGCATGATGCAAAGCAGGGAAGTGGTTATCACAAAAGTCACAACAGTAAGTTAATTCTGGGGTTGGAGGGCAGAGAGGGTATTTTTAGCAGGAAGAGACACATGGGGGCTTTCTGAAATTTGGCCAGCATTCTTAAGTGTATATATATTTCATGTGTGTATATTTTGCAATAAAAATTTCTTTTTTTATTAAAAATTTTTTTTAACATTTATTTATTTTTGAGAGAGACAGAGACAGAATGCGAGTGGGTTATGGGCAGAGAGAGAGGGAGACACAGAATCCGAAGCAGGCTCCAGGCTCTGAACTGTCAGCACAGAGCCCGACGCGGGGCTCAAACTCACCAGCTGTGAGATCATGACCTGAGCCGAAGTCGGATGCTCAACCGACTGAGCCACCCAGGCGCCCCTGCAATAAAAATTTCTTAAAAGTCGGTTTTCCAGTGGTTGGGGATTAGAGAGACCATTTGGACAGAGAATGGAATGTCAGAGAATAAATGGGGGCACATATTTTTTTTAATGTTTTGATTTTCCCTTTTAATAAAAATTGTGATATTTGAACAAACATGACTCTGGTACATTTCACAATATTCCTAGCTGGTTACATCTACATTTGACTGTTTTATTACATTTCCGTCAGTTACAATTGTTTTCTCCTCTGGGATATTGGGACATTAAAGTAGGATGTCTCCCACCTCCTCCCTGGGCCCCATATACCGCCAAAATGCAAAGCTCTGGGCAGGCAGTTGCCTGCTGAGGCTGGGACACTTCCTCTCCCTCCCTTTGATGCTGCTCTGGTCAGAAACCAATCTGGTTGCCCTTGGCATTGTAGGAGACCAGTGTACTACTGAGAAGTTCCGGACATTCTTAGGGCTGCCCTAATATCACAGTTAGAAGGACAGACTAGAAGCTCCTTGGGAAGTTTCTACTGATGAGCTGGTGATTGTTTTATGGAGTGCCAGCCCTGGGAGAAGTCTGTTTCTTCACTATTGTCTTCCCACCACACATGTCTGCTGGGAGTGAGGCACTTTCTTGCAAAGAACTGGCCCTTGTTTTGGTCTAGTAGGAAAGAGCAGGTGACAAAAGAAAGTCAATGGGATCTGCATACAATCTCCCCATCAGCGTAGTTTGAGGGAAAGAAGAACCCAGAAACCCTGGATGTGGCAGAGGAAGACTTGAAAAGAGGCTCAAGGACCTCAGTGTCTCCTGGAAGAAAAGGACACTAGTGAGATGGAGTGACTGGCCCTGGGGCCTTGGGTCAATGTGAGAAAGAGGTGGAGGTGGACATATACCTTGAGACTCTCTTCCCAATTGCTCAGGGCATCCAACTATTCAACAATAGGGGCTCAGTAATATTAATTCTGATATATTCATGGAATGAAATACTATCTGGCCATTAAATAGCATGTTTTGGAAGACTGCTTAGTGGCATGGAGCACTTTGCACCACCTAATAGTAAGTGGAAAAAGTAGAATATGATGTGGTGTATGCAATTTGATACTAATTCTGTTTAAAAAGAGCAACAGCCAGAATAATCATTTTATGACTCTTTTTTTTCACCTTTATATTATCCATTTTTTTCTGTCATCAGTGTGTATTAGTTTTATAGGCAGAACAAAATTTAGGGCCCATGATCCTTATAAACAGCAAACACTATAACGAATTGTGGTAGAGGCAAGCTAGCAGTTTAGCAAAACAATTTCCTTTTCTTGCAGAGGACCTGGGTGAACCCAGTCATCCAGCCTCACTTGAGGTGAGGTGTGACTGTGTGATTACTGTAGCAAATGGGGTGTGAATGGAGATGGTGTTGTACCTTTCAGACCGGCCTATAACGAACCTCTACCTGGGTTCCACTTGGATGAACAAGAGGGACTTGGAAGACATCGTTAGGAACTTGAGCCTGGTTTCCTTAATCATGGGCACACATGTAACTTTTGTCCCAGCTGGGATACTTGAGAGTAAAAAGGGGCATTACTCAGCAGGAACACTCATTTTGGACTGTGGGTGAGTGAGAAACAGGTTTCCATTGTGTGAGTCACTGAAATGCTAAAGTTTATCTGGTAGAGTAGTTAGGGTTGTCTTAACTAACACATGTATCAACTTTTTTTTTAATAACTTGCCTATTAATGTTTTTGGCTTAGTTTTCTTTCTTTTGTTTCCTTAGCCTAGTTTTCTAGAGCGGTGGACAATGTAGATGTCAATGGCTGCATAATACATAATATAAATGTGCCATATTTTACCATTTCTCCATTTTGGACATTAATAGTGATTCCAATCTGAGGTCCATTATTAAATAATGGTGTGATTAATGAACACCTTTTGAATAACTTTCCTACACACGTGCAGGCACACACACACACACACACACACACACACACACACTTTAAACCTTATATAGGATTAAGTTCTAGAAATAAAAATCACAAAAGCAAGAGAGAGAAATAGGTGTGAACTGACTTCAAAATTTTAAGGGAATGTCAACAGCAGCCCAGTCTTCATGATGCTACCGTCATTGTAAGGTAATAGTTTTTCTTCCTAACGTATGTCATACTGTGTCAAGTGCTTCTATCAGGTGTAAGGGAAAAACTGACCCATCAGGCTCTGTCTTTCAAGGTCACACACCTCTGCCCCTGGTGGTGGATGTCTTTGGTTACGCTGCCCTTGGCTCAACCTTGCATCCTGGGGCTCCATGGAGCTCTTCATGGCTGACTTTCTGAGGTCTCTACATTTCTTAGGTGTGATGGCTTCTCCTCAGAGGGTTGTTTTTTACTGCTGTGCCCAGAGCTGTCCCCTGGTCATCACCTTCTACTGTTCTCTTGCTCACCTCCATACATGCATTCAGCTTTAATCTCACCTGTGCTATTGCTTTGTGCTGTGAGCTCCAGGGAAGACTTGGCAGACGGACATAGGGACAGTCTTGTGTGAAACATTGGCTTTTATTTGCTTTTCACTTTTTTTTCAGTGTACTGGATTTTGTTTTTCACATCTATGTGGTTTGTTTCCTTTTTAGTGAAGTTCTTTCTTTCTCTCTCTCTCTTTTTTTGAGAGAAAGAGAGAGAGAGTGCATGTGTGGGGGAGAGGGACAGATGAGAGAGAGAGAGAGAGAATCTTTTTTTAATTTTTATTAAAAAATTTTTTTTAACGTTTATTTATTTTTGAGACAGAGAGAGACAGAGCATGAATGGTGGAGGGTCAGAGAGAGAGGGAGACACAGAATCCGAAGCAGGCTCCAGGCTCTGAGCTGTCAGCACAGAGCCCGATGCGGGGCTTGAACTCACGGACTGCGAGATCATGACCTGAGCTGAAGTCGGACGCTTAACCGACTGAGCCACCCAGGCGCCCCGAGAGAGAGAGAGAGAGAGAGAGAGAGAGAGAGAGAGAGAGAGAGAAAGAGAGAGAGAGAGAGAGAGAAAGAGAGAGAGAGAGAGAATCTTAAGCAGGCTCCATGCCCAGTGCTGAACCCAACCCAGGGCCTTATCTCACCACCGAGAGATCGTGACTTGAGCCCAAATCAAGAGTCGGACACTTAACTGACTGAGCCACCCAGGTGCCCCAGTTCTTTCTCCTTTTGATATGGGTCCTACTTGATTCAGTGTTTGTCTAGTTGTTCAGCTATCGTGAATTTGTTCTGTCACATTCAACTCACTAGTTGTGGTGTTTGAAGGATATGGGACCCTAAAATAAGGTTATCTGGTCACAATGAACTATCTTCCACCTGAAATGTGGCATTTCATGGGTCTGTGGACTAAAGTTCATGTCTTCTACGTGTGAAATAAAAATAAGCCTGCCTCTTCTCCCTCTCTCCCTCCCTCACTTCTGGGCATGGCGTCTATCGTGCATAGATTACAAACCTGAGGACCTGTGAGTCTCCCACTTTCTTCCAACTTCACATTGCCCTTCTGGAACCAAACAAAGTCATGCCTGTGAAACTGTGATGTGCGATACAGATAAAGTTTAGGGATGTCAATTATTTTCAAGGCAAGTTTTCTTGGGGCACCTAGGTGGCTCAGCCGGTTGAATGTCAGGCTTCGGCTCAGGTCATGATCTCATGGTTCATGAGTTCAAGCCCCATATCGGACTCTGGGCTGATGGCACAGAGCCTGCTATGGATCCTCTGTCCCCCTATCTCTGCTCCTCGCCAGCTCATCTCTGTCTCTCAAAAGTAAAATAAACATTAAAAAAAAAAAAAAGAGAGAGAGAGAGACAAGCTTTCTTGTGGATTCTAAAAACAGATCCATTTATGCCAAACTGAACTGCTTGGTGGGAGGAGAGAAACCAGGGGAATTTAGGAGAAATGTCTTATCACTGTGTGTTTCCCAATGGCAGGAACAGAGCCCCTTATATGCTTGGCACAAAGAGATCAATTTTGATCTGGTGGATGGCAATGTGGTACTTTACAGTCCAGCAGCCTGGAGCCGTCTGCCTCACAAAGCTGCCATAACCCAGGGTACCAGCAGGGAGAGTCTGGGTCCTGAGACTAGGCCAGGCTTAAAGGGGCTGAACTACTGAGTGAATGACTCCATAGGCTATAGTAGCTAAGCTCCTGGGGGATGCTGGTTTGGACTGAGGGACTCAGCAGGTCCTACTCCTTGGGAGGTGGGTACTGGCTCCTCTGACAGGCATTGGGTGGGTTGGCAGCTCCAGGTGTGGCAGGATGGAAAACAGAGGCTGTTGTGGGATGGTCAGCCAGGGAGGAAGGTTAACTGAATTTAGTCCTGGGCCCTGGGCAGTGCAGAAAAGTGAAACCTGGGTGGGGCTGGGGCTGCATCTCAGCCTCCTAAGCTGCAGAAAGTCTTGGCTGCAGGAGAAACCTGCCCCCATTGCCCCAGAAAGACCCCCCCCTGGAAAAAGGAAATGGAATGCTTGTGGCATGGTCCCCTGGAGTTATTCCCTTTCTACTGACCAAATTGTGGGGTTGGTGATGGTGGTTGGCTTAGAGAAGTTATGGCATTTTTATGGCACAGAAAAGATAATTTTTGGGGAGAGAGGATTGTCCTTTTAGAATAGAGTTTAGGCTGAACCCTTGCAGAGGGCTAAGCCCCAAAGAGGTGTTATTGAGAAACTGATGAGAAACTATGCAGCAAAGGGTTTAGGGAGGACCAAGGGCTGGGGGAGATAGGAGAAAGCAAAACCTGGAATTGATAGCAGAAAACTTCCTGGGACAGTGTTGCTGCATATTGAAAGTGGTTCAGTGAATAAATAAGACCGCAGCCATACTCGCTCTAGAGATCTATTTATTATGACCCTGCAATGCCCACTCCCCATCCCCCGAGCCCCAAGGGGTTCTTGCCTCTGCCCCAGAAAAGGTGGCCAAGCACAGAGGACAATTAGCCTCACGCCTGCTGAGAGAAGTGCTTCATTATTCTCTTTATCCAGGGCAGGAAGTGTGAGACCTTGTCGAAGACCCCTGGAGGTGTCCCATTCCCGTTTCCATAAGAGAAAGTCCCTTGGGCCACGTTGTTACACACGAGGGGTCCCCCAGAGTCCCCCTGTGGGCAGAGAGAGGAAGGACTTGGCTGGTGACCGCACTCCTGGTGGTCCTGCCCTCCCCACTGCCCTGGGGCTGGGGGTCTGTGTCAGGGGGCTGCATGGGAGATTGGGCCCTGGGCAGACCTTGTCCCCTCTCTCGGTCCCTGCACTCCATCCAGGCACTGACTGTTCTTTCCAGCACCACCCAGGCCAAACATTTCTCTCCAAACCTCAGGGAAACACAGGTGACAAGGCTGCTGTGAGGAGACTAAGCCTTCTTCCCCCAACAGGGGACCACTGGAAGGGGTGGGGAACTGAAGACTGGATTTGTAGACCCAGCTGCCCAGGCTCTCAGGCTGAGTCATGAAGGCACAGCCACTCCCATACCCTGGACATCCCTAGGTTCCTCAGCCCTGGGGCCTGTCTAGGTAGATGCTGGAAGCCTGACCTTGAAGCTGGTCTTCATCTTCTTCGGGTCTCCTACACAGATCTGGGTGGCCCCCATGTAATAGCCACGGAAGCGGGATCTGCACTCCCGATCCTCCTGCACGATCAGCTCTACCTCCTGCAGAGTGGTTGCTAGAGTGCCCATGGCCATGCGTCCCCAGCCGGCCACACTGCACACCTGTCCTGGCCTCACCCGGTCCTTGCCTTTGGGCAGGCCCAGGGGCCTCACAGCTGCAGTCAGCTTGGCCTTTTTCACCAGCTGATGGAAAGAAACAAGAGGGGCCAGCTCAGTCAGTGGTCTCTGGGCCCAGGTACTCTATGCGGCTGCCCTGTCTTCCTTCTCCCCTGAGCCACTGAGACTGGTCAGGTGGCCAGGCCAGGTATGAAGGAGGGGACAGGTCCCAGTGGGAGAGGAGACAATGTGGACCCAGGAGAGCGAGGGCAGTGGGGAGGTCTCCTTACCTGCAGTAACATGATGTCGTTGGAGTAGTTCTTTGGATTATAGTCTGGGTGGGGGATGGCTCTTCTCACGGGGATGATCTGCTGGGTCTTCTCCTGCTTCTTGATGTTGTGGGCCCCCAGGGTGACGTTGATGGAGCTGTGCGGAGAGCAGAGCGGGCAAGGGGGTGTGGGGTCACAGGACACAGCTCTGCCCAGGAACCAGGAAGGGCAGGTGACAACCGGGGTGGGCAGGACTGGAGCCGAGGGGCACATAGAGGTGACAGATGGCTCCGGGATTCTCTTTTTTTCAATGACACTGAGGGTAGGAGCTCTGGGAGCTCTCTTTTGCTCTCAAGTAATATCATAAAATTACTGTGAGTTTGCATTTTGGTGCTAGGGCATGCTTCTGTCCTCCACTGCTGCTTTATTTGCCTGGTGTGGTCCATCTCTTCTCCACTGTGCCACTTACTCTCACATCTGATCCACCGACTCCAAAGCTCACCTGTCCTATGTGTCAGCCTTAGCCCCAGCCACACTCTCAGCCACACTCTCAGCCCCAGCCACACTCTCAGCTGGCTCCTTTGATGAGCTCTCATAGGCTTGAGTGACCAGGAGCCTCGGATGGCCCCCTGGGCTTCAGCCCTGGGGAGGAAGGACAGGGGTCCCCCTAGGGGTCTTTGCCCCTCACCTTCCCAAGCAGTGAGCAGCCGTCAGAACAAAGTCCTCGTTCACAAGGGCACCGCCGCACCTCTTCTTGCTGTTCCCGACGAGAAACTGAACAAATACCATGTAGGGCCGAGAGTGGGGCTTGGCCTCATGGCCCCCGATGATCTCCTCTGAAAGAAAAGGCTGGTGGATGGGGTGACTGGGGGCAGCTGTGGTCAGGAGGGAAAGAGTAAGAAGGCGGTGACTGATGGTCTTCTCAGGTTCTCCTTGTAGCCAGAGGACCTTTCCTGAACCTCATGCCTCAGAACCCCCCTGAGAAGGGACAGTGCTTGTTCTCCACATCCTATTTCAGACAAGTGTGTGGGGGAGGTAAGATCTACCTTCAAGATGGTAGAATCTCAGAGGATCGTGGACAGGACTCCCCTGATGCCTTCTTTCTCAGTGAGTCCCCCCGGGCCCGTCTGAGCCTCTGCTAACATCCTGATGGGTGCCATTTTCTAATAAGCTACCTATGGCCTTAGGGAGTTGGATTCTCTAATATCCTCATGTTCCAGGGCCTCGCACATCCTAAGGTGTCAGTAGACGTTTTTAAGTTGCATGAATGCACAGCTTTCAATTAGCATTTGGCTGAGGTTGGATGGAGAGATAGGGCTGATGGGATTCAAGGCCGCAGGAATCAGGGAGGATATCGGCAAAGACAGTGGAGCAGCCGAGGGCCTAGGAAGGCAGGGGTGGGTGGCACTGACAATGGGTTACACGGGCCTGGGACTGAGGTTGGGGTACAGTCATCTAGCTGCTGCTGAGATCACCCTCTGTGGGCAGGATGGAGCACATGGAGAGCACTGAGAAATTTAATTGGCTTTTAAAGCTGAGTCCAGGGACAACACCCTCTACTGCAGCTGGTTGGTCTGAGCTTACCTTTCCTGGGTTGGAGCGAGCAATTTCAATGCCTGTCTTTTGTAGTTTCATATCTCCTACCAAATGTCTTTCTACAAACAACCCACTTTCCAAGCCATAAGAGAGAGGCTAACCCCTACCAAACCTTCTAGGGAGTACCCTTCCTGCTGGCCATCCTTGTTGAGTGTGTCTGTCGAGCATCAGACCTATCAGTCTTGGTTTGAGATAGGAGCTGGGGCTCAGAAAATTCCTGGGCTCAAAGGAGGACAATCCAGGGCCGCACTGGGCAGAAGGGTCAGGACTTACAGGGGGCTTTGTGGGATGGGCTCAGGCCTCTGGAATGGGGCTGGTCACTCACCTGTCCTGGCCTCAAGGGGCAGCAGAAGGGCCAGCAAAAGCAGAAGTGGTTGCATCTTCCCTGAAGTTCTGCCCAGGTCAGAGCAGCCTGTCTTTCTTCCTTCCAGAAGTGAAGCCCCGAGGGGAATGAAGGACAGGTGGCTCACTGACCGTCTAGGCCTCCTCGACTTGTGTTCCTGTAGAGCTGGGCGTCGTCATACAAAGTGGTTTTCTTGGGCTGGGTGACAACGGTACTGCCTCCACACTTGCACT
Source organism: Prionailurus viverrinus (assembly GCF_022837055.1). Classification (NCBI taxonomy): domain Eukaryota; kingdom Metazoa; phylum Chordata; class Mammalia; order Carnivora; family Felidae; genus Prionailurus; species Prionailurus viverrinus. Next base: position 70,331,021 of record NC_062566.1, read on the forward strand.
CCCACTGCTGAGTCACGAGGTGAACGTGAGAAGAAATAACAAGAAAGTGACGGCTGGGACTGCAGCCCGCAGAAGGGCTGGTACCTCAGAAGCCACTCGGTGACTAAATCGAGACAAAAATGTCTTTATTTCTCGGCTCTTGGCTCTTTTTCCATTCTGAGGAAACCGTGAATAATAACTGAGCTAGCTGGGTGTGGGGACATGAGAGGCATGGCTCCTGAGCTTGAGATGCTGATGGTCACCAGGGGCAGACCAAGAATCTGCGCTGAGTGTACCTTTCCTCTCAGTCTAAGCATACTCATCAATGGCAGACATTCAGCAAACCGCTTCTTTTCAGGCTGCCTTCACTTAGGTGGGGGTTTTATTTTATTTTTTTGTTACTGTTTGCTTAAATGTTAATTTCTTTTGAGAGGGAGAGAGAATGAGTGGAGGAGGGGCAGAGAGTGAGGGGGAGAAAGAGAGAGAGAGAGAGAGAGAGAGAGAGAGAGAGAGAGAGAGAGATCCAGGCAGGCTTTGGGCTGTCAGCAAGGATCAGGACTGTGAGATCCTGACCTGAGCCGTAATGAAGGGTCAGATGCTTAACCACCTGAGCCACCCAGGTACCCCTGAGGTGGGTGTTTTTAATTTTTTTTTATGTTTATTTATTTTTGATGGAGAGAGACAGAGCCTGAGTGGGGAAGGGGCAGATAGAGAGGGAGACACATTATCCACAGCAGGCTGTCAGCACAGAGCCTGATGTGGGGCTCAAACTCATGAGCAATGATATCATGACCTGAGCCCAAGTCGCCCACTTAACTGACTGAGCCACCCAGGAGCCCCTAAGGTGGGTGTTTTTATATAAGAGACTTAGTGATGGTTGAAAAATGGGAGAAAAAATTTACTCGATAAGCTGTAAGCTATAGGACACCTTTGAAATAATAGGATACCTTTGAAACACAACTTTTTATTATAATTTTCCTTTGGAGACACACTCACACGTACACACACACACACACGCATGCACGCATGCACACACATGCGAATCAGTGTGAGGTGGGAAGAGGCTGGATTAGACCAAGATGGAAGAGCACCTGAAGGTCATTCAAGCCCATGGAAGATGGGTTGCAGCACACCAGAGGGTGCGACCATGGCAAGGCTGTGACAGGCACTCGGGCTAGGCTGGGAGTACCGAAGGGTCCTCTTGAAACTTCTCAGGCTCCAAGCTGCCACCCTGATTTGGGGAGGAAGTGCTGCATGGGGAGAGCTACAGCTCTCCAGAATCTTCTCGCCCATTTCTCTTAGGGTGGAGAAGTGGCCCCCTATCTCAGAGCTTCTGAGGTGGTCCTCCTTCCAAATGGATTTCTTTATGTTGCCATATTGAGGTAGGATGGGGTGGGAGTGTAGGTGTGGGAGGAGGTAGAGGGCAATATGGATGAGACAGAAGGGTGCTCTAGAAGAGGGTCATTTTTCCTGGGACAGTGTCTCCCTTTTCCCGATGGAGCTAACAGTCAGCCTGGCAGGGGGCTGTGGCGCTGGGAGGTGTATTTGGAAGGAGCCGGGTCTCAGTGCAGCAAAACTTTTTATTCTAGAGAATGTGAACCAATGGTCGCCATAACGAATGAATGTTGTTTTGGTGAATAAGGGAGGAATCTAATTTCCACTAGAGATGGAAGTTTATTAAGTCCCTGGCGGCCTCCTCTCCACCCCCTTTGCCCAGTGCAGTTCTGGCCTCTGCCCCAGAGAAGGTGGTTGCACTGATCCTGGAGGCGTCTGAGTCTGGTCCCAGTGGGCTGAAGTGTCTCATTATTTTTTCTATCCAGTGCATAAAGCCTGAAATCCTGGTGTAGACAAGTGGAGGTGTCCCACAGTGTTTTACACAGGAGACAATGCCCTGGGCCACGTTGTTGCACACAAGGGGGCCTCCGGAGTCTCCCTGTAGGCAGAGGGAGGAAAGGCTGAGCCAACCCTTCTTTGGTCCTGCCTCCCTGCTGTCCCTGGGGATAGGTGGTCTCTGTTAGGGGGCTGTGGGTGAGATCAGGGCCAGGGTAGGCCTGTGGCCTCACCTGGTCCTGGGGTTCCAGCCTGGTCCTTACACTCCCTTCCCTCTTCTCCCTCAGAAAACCTCTGCCCATAAGGAGCTGTGGGACAGTCTCTCACCCCTGCTACAGACACAGGGCCAGAGATGGGTTTGGATGGAAAGGCTGAAGACAGGGATATGGCTAGTTCTCACTGCCTCTTCTCAAAGCACGGCTGTCCCAGGGCTGGGCATGGACAGTACTGGGGATCTCACCTGAAGGGCAGACTTCTTCCTTCTTGGGTTCCCCACACACATCTGGGTGGCGGGGTTATACAGGTGATTGTAGTGTGACATGCATTGCTCATCCTTCTGGATTTCAAGCTCTACCTCATGCAGTTTCTCTGCCCCAGAGGAGCTGTCCATTCTGAATTGTCCCCAGCCGGCCACACTGCACACCATCCCTGGCCTCACCCTCACGTTCCTTTTGGGCAGCTTGATGGGCCTCACGCTGGCATCCAGGCGGGCCTTTTTTGACAGCTGAGTGCCAGAGGAAAGGCATTGTAATCTACCGATAGTCACAAAGAGCCCCGGGACAGTCATGGCATTGCCATCTTCACAGCCCCGGGTCAAGTGGAAGGTCATACTGGGAAGGAGGGAGAAGAATGAGGTCCCAGGGAATGCAAAGCCCCCAGGAATAAAGTGCACAAGAACCAGTGGAGCGAGGGCCCTACCTGCAGTAACATGATGTCATTGAGGAAGGTTTCAGAAGTGTAGCCTGAGGGGCGGATGATATCTCTCACGGGGATGCTCTGCTGGGTCCTCTCCTTCTTCTTGATGTTGTGGGCCCCCAGCGTCACAGTCATGAGGCTGCACACAGAGCAGGGTGGGGGGTGGGGTGACAGGAGGTACAGCCTCAAAGCCGTGGAAGGAACAGGACAGGACAGGAATTGGAGAGTAATTATAGGCAATGGGGCCCTGGGGCTGAGCATCTCTGTGCCCTCTGCTTCTTGGCAGCCCAGGCTGGGCGGAAGTTAACTTCACAGTTAACACCTGAGAGGTGTCACAGAAGGGCGGGGTTCCAGGTGTCCCTTCTTACCTTCCCCAGCAGTGAGCTGCTGTTAGCACAAAGTCCTCACGTACAAGGAAACCCCCGCACTGTTTCCAGGTTTTGTCTGGTTTGTAGATCCGGAGAAATGCCATGTAGGGACGAGAATGAGGGTTGGCTTCATGGCCCCCGATTATTTTCCCTGAAAGAAAAATTCTACCCTGCCTGCTGTGCTCATGAAACCAAAGGCTGGATGCAGAGAAACTGCGGCAGGTGGGAGTCGGGGTGGTGGAGAGCGCAGTCCCTAGTAGCCAGCAGCAACCCAGAAGGCTTCCTTGGGCAGCCTTCCTGGCTTGCTACATGACCCGTGAGACTCACATCTTCCCTCTGACAAAGAGCAGAGGAGCCCTTGTTCCTTATTTCCTGCTGCAGACACATAGGGTGGCAGACAGAATTTGCATTTGGAGCAAGCAGTGAAATCCCCATGGATCCTGGAAAATCCTTTCCCTGAATGTACCTACGTCCTCTCTCCCCTTTTGTTTCCCAGACCTTAATGAACTGCTCCTCGTTTGTCATGTTTGGAACGTGAGCTCAAAATGCTCATGTTGTATTGTGGGTTGCGTTTGATCTTTGCCAGAGCCCTGCACGTAGTAGGTGCTCAGTAAATGTCTTGGCCGCCTGAAACAATGGTTCTCGATGAGCCTCTCGATGAGGGCTGGTCATGGTTCTAAGTAGCAGGGAATACGGGGCCTGCCAAAGCCATTGTGCCCGTTGTGACTGACAAATTACCAGAGGGAACTTGAAACAAAAATGGTCCAACGTAAGTGTTATGGGGACCAGGATGCCACCAACTGTGAGATCAACTGGGTCCTCGACTTCTTTCGTGGACAGCATAAGAATGCCAAAGCTTGGAGAAATGAGTGAAGGTTGAGGGTAGATTTTAACACCTTGGGTTAGAAAGTTAGCGGGCGTTACTTTGACTACAGAAGCCGGTCCCCTTCTCCAAGCTGCCCTTTCCTGAGGCATTACTCATTTCTCATTCCTACCTTCCAACCTTCTTTCAGATGCCTTCGTAAAAGAACCCAAATTCCAGATGACTAGGTTAGGACCTGGGAAGGGGATGGTACCCACGGGCCCTCCTGGGGATCAGCCCCCTGCCCTGCCATTCCTGCTGAGGGTTCATCCCGCTTCAGATCTGCCCATCTCTGAGTGAGGTGGGCAGATCTGATGCGGGATGAACACTCAGCAGGGCTTGGATGTGCCTGAGTGTAGCATGTAGGCAGGGCTGAGCCACGGTGGGATGGGGCTGGGCCTCTGCTGGTGGGGACAGTCACTCACCCACTTCAGCCTTGGAGGCCAGAAGAAAGGTCAGCAAGAGCAGGAGCGGCTGCATCTTCTCAAGAAGGCTGCCCAGGTCGGAGCTGCTGGTGCCTCGTCCTAGTGTCCTCTCCCTGGTGTTCTTCTCTGGTGTTGTGGTATTCATCACATAAGGCTCCTCCCTCTGAGTGCCTCCTACTGCTGTCTGATCAAGTCCTGGACTGAGTGAAATAACTTATCAGTCACCATATTGGTATCCGTAGCTCTTGACCACACCAGCTGAAAACAGGAACCACAGGCTAGAGATGGGGTGGTTAAAAATGTCCCATCAGAGAGCAGCAAGTCCCTGAGTTGCAGAAATCTGAGCTTCATGATGATAGATCCAAGATGTTTCCTCTTCCTTGGCTCTCTTTAGCCCGTCAGGACGATCTTTTACGGAGGCCCCTTTCGAGTGAGACTCAGGGGTATTGGGGGTGAGATTCTTTGCTTCTGGTGGAGGAGACAAAATCATCAGTGACCTGATAAGGATGATAAAGGCCATGGCTAGAGAGATGGACAGAATGAATGGTGTGGGAGTCATGTTGAAGAGGGCTTGGTCCAGTTACTAAAGAACTGAGTGGTTTATTATTTAAAAAAAAAAAATTTTTTTTTCAATGTTTATTTATTTGTGGGACAGAGAGAGACAGAGCATGAACAGGGGAGGGGCAGAGAAAGAGGGAGACACAGAATCGGAAACAGGCTCCAGGGTCTGAGCCATCAGCCCAGAGCCTGATGCGGGGCTCGAACTCACGGACCGCGAGATCGTGACCTGGCTGAAGTCGGAAGCTTAACCGACTGCGCCACCCAGGCACCCCAAGAACTGAGTGGTTTAAAACAACAGCAGTGACACCACCAACACGACCACAACCACCACCACCATTTATTTTTTCCATGAATCTGCAAGTTGGTCAGGGTTTAACATGGAGAGCTTCCCTTTGCTCCCCTTGGTGTCAGGAGAGGCTTGAAGGTTGGAGGCTGGGATCACCTGAAGGCTCAGTTACCAGTGCCAGTGGTTGGTGCTGGTTGTCTACTGGTATGTCAGCTCCTCTCCATGAGGTCCTCTCATGTCATCTTTGCATGGGCTTGTTTAGTCTTCCTTGCAACGTGATGGTTGGCTTTCCCAGAGGGAGGATGTCTCCCAAATCAAGCCAGGGAGAAGCTTTACCAGACTTCGAAGTCATATGGCATCCATTCTACTAAGTTCAGCTTCTTGGGGCAATCAAAAGCCTCCACCCATATTAAAAAGGAAGGGGCACAGAACCCACTTCTGAGGGGGAGGAGTGTTTCAGTCATGTCAGAAGAGCCTGCAGGATGGGGGACATACAATGTCAGTCATAGTAAAGGACAATCTGCCACACGACTTTAGGGGCAGGTGGAGTTGGTCAGAGGACTTGAAACCACTGATTGGTTTCAGGTTATAAGTCGAGGTTATAGCCTTTGGACAGATTGAGGCCTGCTCTGTTGAAACCAAGTGTATTGAGGATGGAAGAGAGTTGGGTCTCTGAAACGAATTCCTGATAGTGTGTGAAGTGGCAATGAGTGCCAGGGAGCTAGAACAGGATCCTCACAACACTGTCTGGAGACCTATATTCTCATATCCTTGTAGTATTTGCTCAATAAGTTCTTCTGATGGTCTCTCCATAATGGATAACAAGAAGGGAGTCATGGAATTGAAAATATTGTTGCTTCTAAACATGTTGATCCCAGTTCTCTTGAGAAGCAATGAAGTCAACAATGACTCTGGCTGGTGGGGAGCCAGAGTGAACCAAAAGATGGCTTTCAAGCCCCTGCGAGGTGGGGAAGGTGGTCACACCAGGCTTCCTATGCGGACACCCTCCCCCTTATCCCGCATGGGCTTGGACGCCCTGCACTGGGCAGTCCAGCTTGGGATGGCAGAATAAACGTGAGGTGAGGAGGGCAGCCCAGCTCGGAAAGTAGACGCCTAAGTGCTGTGAGGGGGACATTCACATCAGGGACTGGCCTAGTAGGTGGTATCAGAGCTCAAGGAGGCAGACAGGGGCCTCCACTGAGGGGGCAGTCTGGTGCAATTCATCAGAGCAGTTGGGTATAGTGAAGTTTGCATTGGCACGAAGGGGCTGCCTTTAAAAGAGAAACAGCATATGCCAAGGGCAAGGCTTTTTTTTTTTTAATTTGTGTAGCAAGGTGTATATTTTTTTGTCTATAATTTTACTTTCATCTTATCTATGCCTGTATATTTAAAATGTATCTCTTGTAACTAGTACAAAATTCGGTCTGGCATTTCTTAGCTAGACTAACAATCTCTGCCCTTTAATTAGAGTATTCAATCTCTTTTTATGTTTAATGGAGCTGCTGATAGGGTTGGTTGAAGAATATCTTATTGATACTGATTTGTATTGGTGTGACTTAGTCTTTGTTTTTTTGTTCTTCTTTTTCTGCCCTCTTTTGTTGTGTTCCATTTTGTCCTCTTTGTTGGCTTTTATTTATACCTGTATATTTTATCTTATTTACCCTAGGATTACAATACGACTCCTCACGTATCACAGTCTCTACTTTGAATTGATGTTATGCCACTGCACATAAGAACGATGTCTCTCCGTTTAACTGCCCTCCCACCATTTGAGTTATTTCTGTCATACATTTTACAATATGCCATAATTCCTAAAGCATTCTCGCCTAAAGTAATCAATAATCTTTAAAAGAAATTTACATAAAAGCTTTTATATTAAGTCACATTTCACACTTTTATTTCTCTTTTTCCCTTCCTGCTTTCAATGGGATCATTTCCCTTTAGCCTAAAGAACTTCTTTTAGTGTTCTTTGCAAAGCAGTTCTGATGGCAACAGTTCTCTTACCATTGTTTTCCTGAAAATGTCTTCATTTTGCCTTTACTTAATTTTTTAAAAAATTTTTAAAATTTAATTTATTTTTTTAATTTACATCCAAGTTAGTTAGCGTGTAGTGCAACAATGATTTCAGGAGTAGACTCTTTAATGCCCCTTACCCACTTAGTCCCTCCCCCCTCCCACAACCCCTCTAGCAACGCTCTGTTTGTTTTCCATATTTAAGACTCTCTCATGTTTTTTCCCACTCCCTGTTTTTATATTATTTTTGCTTCCCTTCCCTTATTTTCATCTGTTTTGTGTCTTAAAGTCCTCATATGAGTGAAGTCATATGATGTTCGTCTTTCTCTGACTGACTACTCTCGCTTGGCATAATACCCTCTAGTTCCATCCGTGTAGTTGCAAATGGCAAGATTTCATTCTTTTTGATTGCCGAGTAATACTCCGTTGTGTATATGTACCACATCTTCTTTTTTATTTTTTTTTTTTTGGTTTTCTTTTTTTTTTTTGCATTTATTTTATTTATTTATTTATTTTTTTAATGAAATTTATTGACAAATTGGTTTCCATACAACACCCAGTGCTCATCCCAAAAGGTGCCCTCCTCAATACCCATCACCCACCCTCTCCTCCCTCCCACCCCCCATCAACCCTCAGTTTGTTCTCAGTTTTTAACAGTCTCTTATGCTTTGGCTCTCTCCCACTCTAACCTCTTTTTTTTTTTTTTTTTCCTTCCCCTCCCCCATGGGTTCCTGTTCAGTTTCTCAGGATCCACATAAGAGTGAAACCATATGGTATCTGTCTTTCTCTGTATGGCTTATTTCACTTAGCATCACACTCTCCAGTTCCATCCACGTTGCTACAAAAGGCCATATTTCATTTTTTCTCATTGCCACGTAATATTCCATTGTGTATAGAAACCACAATTTCTTTATCCATTCATCAGTTGATGGACATTTAGGCTCTTTCCATAATTTGGCTATTGTTGAGAGTGCTGCTATGAACATTGGGGTACAAGTGGCCCTATGCATCAGTGCTCCTGTATCCCTTGGATAAATTCCTAGCAGTGCTATTGCTGGGTCATAGGGTAGGTCTATTTTTAATTTTTTGAGGAACCTCCACACTGCTTTCCAGAGCGGCTGCACCAATTTGCATTCCCACCAACAGTGCAAGAGGGTTCCCGTTTCTCCACATCCTCTCCAGCATCTATAGTCTCCTGATTTGTTCATTTTGGCCACTCTGACTGGCGTGAGGTGATACCTGAGTGTGGTTTTGATTTGTATTTCCCTGATAAGGAGCGATGCTGAACATCTTTTCATGTGCCTGTTGGCCATCCGGATGTCTTCTTTAGAGAAGTGTCTATTCATGTTTTCTGCCCATTTCTTCACTGGGTTATTTGTTTTTTGGGTGTGGAGTTTGGTGAGCTCTTTATAGATTTTGGATACTAGCCCTTTGTCTGATATGTCATTTGCGAATATCTTTTCCCATTCCGTTGGTTGCCTTTTAGTTTTGTTGGTTGTTTCCTTTGCTGTGCAGAAGCTTTTTATCTTCATAAGGTCCCAGTAATTCACTTTTGCTTTTAATTCCCTTGCCTTTGGGGATGTGTCGAGTAAGAGATTGCTACGGCTGAGGTCAGAGAGGTCTTTTCCTGCTTTCTCCTCTAAGGTTTTGATGGTTTCCTGTCTCACATTTAGGTCCTTTATCCATTTTGAGTTTATTTTTGTGAATGGTGTAAGAAAGTGGTCTAGTTTCAACCTTCTGCATGTTGCTGTCCAGTTCTCCCAGCACCATTTGTTAAAGAGGCTGTCTTTTTTCCATTGGATGTTCTTTCCTGCTTTGTCAAAGATGAGTTGGCCATACGTTTGTGGGTCTAGTTCTGGGGTTTCTATTCTATTCCATTGGTCTATGTGTCTGTTTTGGTGCCAATACCATGCTGTCTTGATGGTGACAGCTTTGTAGTAGAGGCTAAAGTCTGGGATTGTGATGCCTCCTGCTTTGGTCTTCTTCTTCAAAATTCCTTTGGCTATTCGGGGCCTTTTGTGGTTCCATATGAATTTTAGGATTGCTTGTTCTAGTTTCGAGAAGAATGCTGGTGCAATTTTGATTGGGATTGCATTGAATGTGTAGATAGCTTTGGGTAGTATTGACATTTTGACAATATTTATTTTTCCAATCCATGAGCAGGGAATGTCTTTCCATTTCTTTAAATCTTCTTCAATTTCCTTCATAAGCTTTCTATAGTTTTCAGGATACAGATCCTTTACATCTTTGGTTAGATTTATTCCTAGGTATTTTATGCTTCTTGGTGCAATTGTGAATGGGATCAGTTTCTTTATTTGTCTTTCTGTTGCTTCATTGTTAGTGTATAAGAATGCAACTGATTTCTGTACATTGATTTTGTATCCTGCAACTTTGCTGAATTCCTGTATCAGTTCTAGCAGACTTTTGGTGGAGTCTATCGGATTTTCCATGTATAATATCATGTCATCTGCAAAAAGCGAAAGCTTGACTTCATCTTTGCCAATTTTGATGCCTTTGATTTCCTTTTGTTGTCTGATTGCTGATGCTAGAACTTCCAGCACTATGTTAAACAGCAGTGGTGAGAGTGGGCATCCTTGTCGTGTTCCTGATCTCAGGGAAAAAGCTCTCAGTTTTTCCCCGTTGAGGATGATGTTAGCTGTGGGCTTTTCATAAATGGCTTTTATGATCCTTAAGTATGTTCCTTCTATCCCAACTTTCTCAAGGGTTTTTATTAAGAAAGGGTGCTGGATTTTGTCGAAGGCCTTTTCTGCATCGATTGACAGGATCATATGGTTCTTCTCTTTTTTTTTTGTTAATGTGATGTATCACGTTGATTGATTTGCGAATGTTGAACCAGCCCTGCATCCCAGGAATGAATCCCACTTGATCATGGTGAATAATTCTTTTTATATGCCGTTGAATTCGATTTGCTAGTATCTTGTTGAGAATTTTTGCATCCATATTCATCAGGGATATTGGCCTGTAGTTCTCTTTTTTGACTGGGTCTCTGTCTGGTTTAGGAATCAAAGTAATACTGGCATCATAGAATGAGTCTGGCAGTTTTCCTTCCCTTTCTATTTCTTGGAATAGCTTGAGAAGGATAGGTATTATCTCTGCTTTAAACGTCTGGTAGAACTCCCCTGGGAAGCCATCTGGTCCTGGACTCTTATTTGTTGGGAGATTTTTGATAACCGATTCAATTTCTTCGCTGGTTATGGGTCTGTTCAAGCTTTCTATTTCCTCCTGATTGAGTTTTGGAAGAGTGTGGGTGTTCAGGAATTTGTCCATTTCTTCCAGGTTGTCCAATTTGTTGGCATATAAGTTTTCATAGTATTCCCTGATAATTGTTTGTATCTCTGAGGGATTGGTTGTAATAATTCCATTTTCATTCATGATTTTATCTATTTGGGTCATCTCCCTTTTCTTTTTGAGAAGCCTGGCTAGAGGTTTGTCAATTTTGTTTATTTTTTCAAAAAACCAACTCTTGGTTTTGTTGATCTGCTCTATAGTTTTTTTAGTTTCTATATTGTTTATTTCTGCTCTGATCTTTATTATTTCTCTTCTTCTGTTGGGCTTAGGCTGCCTTTGCTGTTCTGCTTCTAGTTCCTTTAGGTGTGCTGTTAGATTTTGTATTTGGGATTTTTCTTGTTTCTTGAGATAGGCCTGGATTGCAATGTATTTTCCTCTCAGGACTGCCTTTGCTGCGTCCCAAAGCGTTTGGATTGTTGTATTTTCATTTTCGTTTGTTTCCATATATTTTTTAATTTCTTCTCTAATTGTCTGGTTGACCCACTCATTCGTTAGTAGGGTGTTCTTTAACCTCCATGCTTTTGGAGGTTTTCCAGACTTTTTTCTGTGGTTGATTTCAAGCTTCATAGCATTGTGGTCTGAAAGTAAGCATGGTATAATTTCAATTCTTGTAAACTTATGAAGGGCTGTTTTGTGACCCAGTATATGATCTATCTTGGAGAATGTTCCATGTGCACTCGAGAAGAAAGTATATTCTGTTGCTTTGGGATGCAGAGTTCTAAATATATCTGTCAAGTCCATCTGATCCAATGTCTCATTCAGGGCCCTTGTTTCTTTATTGACCGTGTGTCTAGATGATCTACCATTTCTGTAAGTGGTGTATTAAAGTCCCCTGCAATTACCACATTCTTATCAATAAGGTTGCTTGTGTTTATGAGTAATTGTTTTATATATTTGGGGGCTCCGGTATTCGGTGCATAGACATTTATAATTGTTAGCTCTTCCTGATGGATAGACCCTGTAACTATTATATAATGTCCTTCTTCATCTCTTGTTACAGCCTTTAATTTAAAGTCTAGTTTGTCTGATATAAGTATGGCTACTCCAGCTTTCTTTTGGCTTCCAGTCGCATGATAAATAGTTTTCCATCCCCTCACTCTCAATCTAAAGGTGTCCTCAGGTCTAAAATGAGTCTCTTGTAGACAGCAAATAGATGGGTCTTGTTTTTTTATCCATTCTGATACCCTATGTCTTTTGGTTGGCGCATTTAATCCATTTACATTCAGTGTTATTATAGAAAGATACGGGTTTAGAGTCATTGTGATGTCTGTATGTTTTATGCTTGTAGTGATGTCTCTGGGACTTTGTCTCACAGGGTCCCCCTTAGGATCTCTTGTAGGGCTGGTTTAGTGGTGACAAATTCCTTCAGTTTTTGTTTGTTTGGGAAGACCTTTATCTCTCCTTCTATTCTAAATGACAGACTTGCTGGATAGAGGATTCTTGGCTGCATATTTTTTCTGTCTAGCACCCTGAAAATCTCGTGCCAATTCTTTCTGGCCTGCCAAGTTTCAAAAGAGAGATCAGTCACGAGTCTTATAGGTCTCCCTTTATATGTGAGGGCACGTTTACCCCTTGCTGCTTTCAGAATTTTCTCTTTATCCTTGTATTTTGCCAGTTTCACTATGATATGTCGTGCAGAAGATCGATTCAAGTTACGTCTGAAGGGAGTTCTCTGTGCCTCTTGGATTTCAATGCCTTTTTCCTTCCCCAGTTCAGGGAAGTTCTCAGCTATGATTTCTTCAAGTACCCCTTCAGCCCCTTTCCCTCTCTCTTCCTCCTCTGGGATACCAATTATGCGTATATTATTTCTTTTTAGTGTATCACTTAGTTCTCTAATTTTCCCCTCATACTCCTGGATTTTTTTATCTCTCTTTTTCTCAGCTTCCTCTTTTTCCATAACTTTATCTTCTAGTTCACCTATTCTCTCCTCTGCCTCTTCAAGCCGAGCTGTGGTGGTTTCCATTTTGTTATGCATTTCGTTTAAAGCGTTTTTCAGCTCCTCGTGACTGTTCCTTAGTCCCTTGATCTCTGTAGCAAGAGATTCTCTGCTGTCCTGTATACTGTTTTCAAGCCCAGCAATTAATTTTATGACTATTATTCTAAATTCACTTTCTGTTATGTTATTTAAGTCCTTTTTGATCAGCTCATTAGCTGTTGTTATTTCCTGGAGATTCTTCTGAGGGGAATTCTTCCGCTTGGTCATTTTGGATAGTCCCTGGCGCGGTGAGGACCTGCAGGGCACTTCCCCTGTGCTGTGGTGTATAACTGGAGTTGGTGGGCGGGGCCGCAATCGGACCTGATGTCTGCCCCCAGCCCACCGCTGGGGCCACAGTCAGACTGGTGTGTGCCTTCTCTTCCCCTCTCCTAGGGGTGGGATTCACTGTGGGCTGGTGTGGCTCGTCTGGGCTACTTGCACCCTGCCAGGCTTGTGATGCTGGGGATCTGGCGTATTAGCTGGGGTGGGTAGGCAAGGTGCTCGGGGGCAGGAGGGGCAGGCTTAGATCGCTTCTCCTTAGGTGATCCACTTCAGGAGGGGCCCTGTGGCAGCGGGAGGGAGTCAGATCCGCTGCCGGAGGTTTGGCTCCGCCGAAGCGCAGAGTTGGGTGTTTTCGCGGAGCCAGCAAGTTCCCTGGCAGGAACCGGTTCCCTTTGGGATTTCGGCTGGGGGATGGGCGGGGGAGATGGCGCTGGCGAGCGCCTTTGTTCCCCTCCAAACTGAGCTCTGTTGTCAGGGGGCTCAGCAGCTCTCCCTCCCTTTGTCCTCCAGCCATCCCGCTTTCCGAGCAGAGCTGTTAACTTATGACCTCCCAGACGCTAAGTCGCGCTTGTTGTGGGAACACAGTCCGTCAGGCCCCTCCGCTTTTGCAAGCCAGACTCGGGGGCTCTGCTTGGCCGGCGTGCCGCCCCTCCGCCCCGGCTCCCTCCCGCCAGTCCGTGGAGCGCGCACCGCCTCGCCGCCCTTCCTACCCTCTTCCGTGGGCCTCTCGTCTGCGTTTGGCTCCGGCGACTCCGTTCTGCTAATCCTCTGGCGGTTTTCTGGGTTATTTAGGCAGGTGTAGATGGAATCTAAGTGATCAGTAGGACGTGCGGTGAGCCCAGCGTCCTCCTAAGCCGCCATCTTGCTGCAACTCCTGTACCACATCTTCTTTATCCATTCCTCCGTCGGTGGACATTTGGGCTCCTTCCATACCTTGGCTATTGTTGATAGTGCTGCTATAAACATTGGGATGCATGTGCCTCTTTGAAACAACATACCTGTATCCCTTGGATAAATACCTAGTAGTGCAATTGCTGGGTTGTAGGGTGGTTCTATATTTAACTTTTTGGGGAATCTCCATACTGTTTTCCAGAGTGGCTGCACCAGCTTGCATTCCCACCAGCAGTACAAAAGAGATCCTCTTTCTCCACATCCTCGCCAACGTCTGTCGTTGCCTGAGTTGTTAATGTTAGCCATTCTGACAGGTGTGAGGTGGTATCTCATTGTGGTTTTGATTTGTATTTCCCTGATGATGAGTGATGTTGAGCATTTTTTTATGTGTCGGTTGGCCGTCTGGATGTCTTCTTTGGAGAAGTGTCTATTCATGTCTTTTTCCCATTTCTTCACTGGATTGTTTTTGTTTCATTGATTGTTTGTTTCACTGGATTGGTGTTGAGTTTGATAAGTTCTTCATGGGTATTGGATACTGACCCTTTATCTGATATGTCGTTTGCAAATATCTTCTCCCATTCTGTTGGTTGCCTTTTAGTTTTGCTGATCGTTTCCTTCACTGTGCAGAAGCTTTTTATTTTGATGAGGTCCCAATAGTTCATTTTTGCTTTTGTTTCCCTTGCCCCCGGAGACGTGTTGATTAAGAAGTTGCTGTGGCCAAGGTCAGAGAGGTTTTTGCCTGCTTTCTCCTCGAGGATTTTGATGGCTTCCTGTCTTACATTGAGGTCTTTCATCCATTTTGAGTTTATTTTTGTGTCTGGTGTAAGAAAGTGGTCCAGGTTCATTGTTCTGCATGTCGCTGTCCAGTTTTCCCAGCACCACTTGCTGAAGAGACTGTCTTTATTCCATTGGGTATTCTTTCCTGCTCTGTCAAAGATGAGTTGGCCATACGTTTGTGGGTCCATTTCTGGGATCTCTATTCTGTTCCATCGATCTGAATGTCGGTTCTTGTGCCAGTACCATACTGTCTTGATGATTACGGCTTCGGAATACAGCTTGAAGCCCAGGACTGTGAAGCCTCCCACTTTGGTTCTTTTTCAAGATTGCTTTGACTATTCGGGGTCTTTTCTGGTTCCACACAAAGTTTAGGATTGTTTGTTCTAGCTCTGTGAAGAATGCTGGTGTTATTTTGATAGGGATTGCATTGAATATGTAGATTGCTTTGGGTAGTATCGACATTTTAACAATATTTGTTCTTCCTATCCAGGAGCATGGAATCTTTTTCCATTTCTTTGTGTCTTCTTCAATTTCTTTCATAAGCTTTCTGTAGTTTTCAGTGTATAGATTTTTCACCTCTTTGGTTAGATTTATTCCTAGGTACTTCATGGTTTTTGGTGCAGTTGTAATTGGGATGGATTCCTTGATTTCTCTTTCTGTTGCTTCATTGTTGGTGTATAAGAATGCAAGCGATTTCTGTGCATTGGTTTTATTTCCTGTGACTTTGCTGAACTCATGGATCAGTTCTAGCAGTTTTTTGGTGGAATCTTTAGGGTTTTCCATATACAGTACCATGTCATCTGCAAAGAGTGAAAGCCTGACCTCCTCCTGGCCGATTTGGGTGCCTTTTATTTCTTTGTGTTGTCTGATTTCTGAGGCTAAGCCTTCCAATATTATGTTGAATAACAGTCATTTTGCCTGCACTTTTAACAATATTTTCACTGGATCTAGAATTCCAGGTTGAATTCTAGAAATACGTTGCCTGTTTCTTTTTTTTCCCTTCAACTGTTTAAAAAATGTTATTTGACTGTCTTCTGACTTCTATTATTATCTGGAAGAAGCTCGTTGTTATGCTTCTTGTTTCCTGTAAAGTAGTGTATCTTTTTTTCCCCTCTACTTTCATTTTTTGATCTTTATCAGATACCAATTTGACTATTATGTGCTTAGATGTGGCTTTCCTTGTCCTACCTGAGACTCACTGAAGTTCCTGACTCTGGGGATGAGAAATGCCATCCAGCAATAGGCCTGTGATGAAAAGGAACCCATGGCTGCCCTTCTCTCGTGGTGAAATATGTTGGTTGGTCAAAAGCAGTGTCGTGTGCGATACAGATTGGTAATAAAGCTGTAAGTTCTCTAAGTCCACAAGTGTGGTAATGGAAGGCCGAGCCATCCCAATGCCCGTCCCTGAAACAAATGAGCAAGATTTGGCATTCCTCAGGCCTATCCCCCACCAGAAGCTGGCTTTGCATTTCTCTCTCCAGTCACACTGGGGCCTGACTCTTCTGGTGGGTATGTGGGGAAAGAAGGGTAGTGAAAGGAGATCTTGGGGATGAGGGGCACTTCCTTGAGGTCTTTACAGAGTTAATTTATTTTGTTTTATTTCTTAATTTTCATCACAGAGATTTTTAAGCAAGGGAAGAATTGTTTCCTCTGAGTTGGGGGTTGAGGGATATTTCCCCAGACAAAGGAGATTTGAAGGAATTGGCATGTTAAGGTGCTCACCTACTTGCATGCGAATGTGCCCATGAATAGACTGCAGCTTTACCAAGGCAGATGTTTTGAATACTTGTCAAGGAATGGCTGCCACAGGAGCCTACAGGCTTTTTCTCCAGGGGGGTGTCTGAGCAGAAGCTCATCTTTTGTTCAGGGTTGCTGATAATCCATCACAGACTGGGCATTAGAAAACATGTCAGGCTTCTTTTTAGAAAAATTAAAAAAGATGTTTATTTATTTTGAGAGAGAGAGAGAGAGATAGAGAGAGAGAATCCCAAGCAGACTCCATGCTGTCAGTGCAGAGCACAACTTGGGGCTCGATCTCATGAACCTGAAGTCATGACCTGAGCCAGAATCAAGAACTGGACTCTTAACCAACTGAGCCACCCAGGCACTCCCGTCATGTAAGGCTTCTTCCTGGCCTGGCTGTCAGGAGGCCTGGGTTCAGTCCAGGTTCTGTCCTAACTCTGGTCCCTTTAGTCAGTTATGATCTGTTTCTGGTACTTTGTCTCTCCTTCATCTCTTGAGGGAGGATAAGAGACTACAGCAAGTGTTCTCAAGCTTGTTTTAAACCACAGAACCATTTCCTCAAAGCAGCTGTGCTATGTGAACTGAATATGCAGGTGGCTGGGCAACTTTAAAGAATACTATTTTTAATTTTGCTTTCTGCATTTTCCTTTTTGTCTTTTCCTTTTTTTTCTTTAACTTTATTTATTTTGAGAGAGAGAGAGAGAGAGAGAGAGAGAGAGAGAGAGAGAGAGAGAACAAGTGGGGGAGGGGCATAGAGAAGGAGAAACAATCCCGAGCTGGCTCTGTACCATCCGTGCAGAGCACGATGTGGGGCTCAAACTCATGAACCCACGAATCGTGAGGTCATGACCTGCGCAGAGATCAAGAGTCAGACACTTAACTGATAGTGCCACCCAGGTGCCCCTCCTTTTGTCTCTGTTAATCAAGGAACCAGGTCCTTAGTATGCGTTCGATGCAGGGATTTTTTTTTAGCTCCAAATCAGAAGTTGTATGATCTCATCGCTCTTCCCTTGCAAAAGTACTCGAGGTCGTTAAAAGATTGTGTTGCTTCAGGCTTTGTGCATAAGATGTGAAAGGGCATGCCTTTGAGGGTTACATGATCCCAGAGTGTTTAGCCCATGTCACAAAAGAGGATGGTGTTGTGTATTTTTGGTGCAGGTTTTTTGGTGCAGGCTAAACCATCAGCCCAGAGCTGGGACCTTAGGCCCAGCTCCCAGGCAGTGCCCACACTAGTGGTAAGACCTTGGTGGTATGGCTCTTGCTGGTGTCTGGTGGGGTAAGCCCAGCATAGGGAGATCCTCGTTCAGCAAAAAATCACATCTAAGCCTCTGTATCGTGGCCTCCAAGCCACAAACTACCAAATGTGGAAAAGTCTAGGCAGTCTTAGGGTCTGTGGATGCAACTACGTAACCATGGGCCTAAAGGGCAGTGGTGGTTCTCCATTTTTCCACACCACGTGAGCCTCCCTGATTCTAGTTTGAGTCTGCACAGGAAGGGTCTTGCAGTCATGACTGGGATCGTTACTGGCCTGTCCAACTGGATGGGTGTTTAACTTAAGCTTAAATTGCCTTTGGGCAAATATATAATGTGGTTTTTTTCTACCATTTGAATCTATGCAATGACATTCATACCTGCTGCTTTTGAAGCAAATGTCCCCTAGGTATAGAGGGTGTTACAGTAAACAGAGTTTGGTAACTTCATGTCTAGACGCTAAATGACTAAAGTCATTTCCAAATCTATGCACTGCTGTTCTAGAGTCACATGTGATAATATTTATACAGACTGTGACCAGCAATAATAAATAAGTACAGATTCTTGATTCAGGTGGACTTCCCATAGAGATGTAGGCCGTGTGGACAGGTGTGAAGGAGGGAGAAGGGGTTAGATGATTCGGGTGAAATTCAACAGTGTCGGATTCACCTGGGCTCAAATGATAGAGCCTGCATTATGTTTCCTTCGTGTCTCCAATCAATGCCTGACACTTAATAAGTGCTCAATCAGCATTTGTTTATTGGTTGATGGAAAATATTGTGCTTTCCAGTCCTACTGCAGCGAAGAACCCTTTCAAACTCAAAAGACTGATATAGCCCAGGGTGGTCAGCAGGGAGTGTCAGCCTAGAGGCTGGCAGTGACGAGAGGGACAGGTGGAGAGGGACTTAGGCTATGGAGTGACTAGACAGCCAGTGGACCCTGAGCACATGGGGTGACATTGGGCTGGATGTGAGGAGTTGAGCTGGCCCTTCCCAGGTGATCGATGGGGCCAAGGGTTCTGGAGAGCCACCCGCCAGCCCTGTCCTCCATAGATCCTGTCTGGTGCCCTCACAGGGCAGGGGCCTCTGATGCCCCTCTCTGTGAGGGCATGGACTGGGCTGACATCTCAGTGGCGAGGCCCTGTTGGAACTCTGGGTGTTCTAGGTGGAAGGGATATGAGGAAGGGGCCGGCTCAGATCAGTGTTGTCTGGAGGGGGCAGGAGTTGTGGCCACAGAACACTCCCAGGGGTTTGGAACACTCTGAGGTATGGAGAAGAAGGGGCAGCCAGGAGACTAGAGGCTGAGCTGGCCCCTGAGCTCAGAAGAGGTCAGGGAAGGGAACTCAGTCGAGATGAGAATCAAGAGCTACTCAAGAGACCCAGCCCCACTCTGTGCCAGTATCCTTGTTTGTGGGAGAGAAATGTCCTTCCACTTCCCAATGGGGGACTATGTCCTTGGGCCACAGCCCAAGACTGGGCAAGCGTGGTTTCTAGTACCCATGTTGTTATCCTTCCTCCCTGCCAGAGAACACAGGGGAAAGAGGTAAGAACTTCACCCTGAGCTCCAGGACCAGAGAGGTTCATGCTTTCTCCTGATGGTGCCCAGCTTCAGCCCTGGCAGAAGAGCAGGCTCTGGGGAGACAGGTGTGGGTGAGAGGGAGCTGGAAGGAAATTTTCATGGGGTTGAGGGGGGCGGTGGGGGAAGGAAGAAGAAGAGGAAGCAGAAAACAGCAGAATTGTGTCACTGGCCTTCTAAGCACAGAGTGGATGCCAGGGAAAGAGGGTCGGTAAACACACACAAGAAACCAGCCCTTCACACTCAGTTGAGAGACATTTATTTGACAGCTGGCACCTTCCCTCCCACCCTCCCTAGTGTGATTCTAGATCAGCTTCAGAGCAAATAGTCTGGTTCCTGCCGGAAGAGGCCTCTCATCGTTTTCTTTATCCAGGGCAGGAAACTTGTGACTTTAGTGTAGACCCGTGGAGATGCCCTATCTTTTAGTCCATAGGAGACGATGCCCTGAGCCACATTGTTACACAGGAGAGGGCCCCCAGAGTCCCCCTGTGGACGGAGATGGGGAAGGAGTGAGCCAGCTCTCCTGCTGTCCCTGCCCTCCCTGTGCCCACTCCCCAACCTCACCCCCCACACCGCCCTCCCCAGCCCCTTTGAGAAGGGTGCTTTGTGTGGCCTTCATGGGAAGTCAGGAAGTCTGAGGGCAGGGCAGGCCTGGACATGGTCCCTGCTTCACTTCACCCCAGGTGGCAGCTTCCTCTCCTCCCCTGGTCCCAGATCCTCTGCTGGGGACTGCTGGCTTCACTCTCCTCTTTAGACCCCCCTCCCCCAAAGCAGGTGGGCGGGGCTGCTCCTCAGCATGGAGGAGGAGCCCAGTACCCCAGGCGGGTGCCAGCTATGAGGAGCCCCCTGTTTTTCTCACCACTGCACGCCCAGGGCGCACAATTTTCTAACATCGGTGCCCTGGCACGGGGCAGAGTGCTGCCAATCCCTCCTTCTGGAGGAGCACTGTGTTTGGATCCATCGCTCACCTGAAAGGAAGACTTCTTTTCCTTTGGGTCTCCCACGCAGAGCTGAGTTTTGTGGTTGTAATAATTGGGGAAGCGGGATTTGCACTCCTGATCCTCCTGCATGATCAGCTCTACCTCCTGCAGTGTGTCTGGGTATCTTCCCGTGGCCACCCGTCCCCAGCCGGCCACACTGCACACCTGTCCTGGCCTCACCCGGTCCTTGCCTTTGGGCAGGCCCAGGGGCCTCACAGCTGCAGTCAGCTTGGCCTTTTTCACCAGCTGATGGAAAGAAACAAGAGGGGCCAGCTCAGTCAGTGGTCTCTGGGCCCAGGTACTCTATGCGGCTGCCCTGTCTTCCTTCTCCCCTGAGCCACTGAGACTGGTCAGGTGGCCAGGCCAGGTATGAAGGAGGGGACAGGTCCCAGTGGGAGAGGAGACAATGTGGACCCAGGAGAGCGAGGGCAGTGGGGAGGTCTCCTTACCTGCAGTAACATGATGTCGTTGGAGTAGTTCTTTGGATTATAGTCTGGGTGGGGGATGGCTCTTCTCACGGGGATGATCTGCTGGGTCTTCTCCTGCTTCTTGATGTTGTGGGCCCCCAGGGTGACGTTGATGGAGCTGCACGAGAGCAGAGTGGGCAAGGGGGTGTGGGGTCACAGGACCTAGCCCAGGATCCATGAGGGCAGGTGGCAGCTGGGGTGGGCAGGATTGGAGCCGAGGGGAAACTGAGGCAACAGAAGGGCCCAGGTTTGAGCTGTCTGTGCCTTCTGCTTCTCAGTAGCTGAGGTAGGATTCTGGAGCCGTTGCTGACCATGCCGGTGGTTCTCAGGGGACAGTTCCCCAGAGAAACGTGAAATTGCATGACTTTGCATTCAGAGGTCAATGCAGGCCCCACCTCTTCAGCAATGCCCCTAGCTCTGGCCTCCCCTCTCCCCACAATGTACGGCCCTCCCTCACTCCCTTTCAGGAGGCCTCCTGACTCCTGTCTTCCTTGGAGCCCTGGGAGCTCCCATTGCAGAAGGCAGGGCTCCCCGCTGGGCTTTTCAGGGCTGTGCTGGCTGCTGCTCCTCACCTTCCCCAGCAGTGAGCGGCTGTCAGCACGAACTTCTCTTGTATCAGGAACCCACCACACTTACTGCACACCTCCCTATTCTGGATCCACAGATGTGCCATGTAGGGCCGGGAGTGGGGCTTGGCCTCATGTCCCCCGATGATCTCCCCTGAAGGAAAAATCTGTTCTGCTCCCGTGCACCCACTGAATCCACAGAGCAGCGTGGCCTGGATCTGGGAGGGCCATGGAGGGGGCCTCAACTTCCTCCTCTGGGAAGGGGATGGGTAGTAGTCTTGGTCTGTGAATCTATCTTCTACATATAATTGGAGGTGAGCATACCTGTCTTTGGGATAGCCAAGTTCTAGAGGCTCCTGAAAACTCCTTTCCTGACTTTGCTTTGTTTCAACTGAGTTTCTAAGGCCCCTGTCATCCTGTGAAGTCTAGGATGTTGCTGCTTTTCCAGTGGCTAGGATTTAAGTTTAGGGATCTAGATGTTGTCTGACATAGTCTATTTGCTAGGGCATGACATGGAGCAGGTGCCTAGTAAGTGTTGGTTGGCTGCCTGAAGGCGTGGCTCCCCAGTGAGCCTCTTGGAGGAGGGTCGGTAGGGCTACTGCTGGTAGGATTCTGGAAAGCAGGGAAGTTTAGGTCTTCCAAGCTCATCTTTGAAAAAGTTGAGCCACAGCCTTCAACAAGTACAAAAAGATTGAGATCATACCGTGCATATTTTCAGAACACAATGCTATGAAACTTGAAATCAACCACAAGAAAAAATTTGGAAAGGTAACAAATACTTGGAGACTGAAGAACATCCTACTAAAGAATGAATGCGTTAACCAAGAAGTTAAAGAGGAAATTAAAAAGCTCATGGAAGCCAATGAAAATGATAACAACACAACCCAAAACCTCTGGGATGCAGCAAAGGCGGTCATAAGAGGAAAGTATATAGCAACCCAGGCCTTCTTAAAGAAGGAAGAAAGATCTCAGATACACAACCTAACCTTACACCTTAAAGAGCTGGAAAAAGAACAACAAATAAAACCCCAAACCAGCAGAAGACAGGAAATAATAAAGATCAGAACAGAAATCAATGCTATTGAAACCAAAAAAAACCCCAGTAGAACTGATCAATGAAACCAGAAGCTGGTTCTTTGAAAGAATTAACAAAATTGATAAACCACTAGCCAGTTTGATAAAAAAGAAAAAGGAAAGGACCCAAATAAATGAAAGAGGAGAGCCACTAACACGCTGGGAAGAAAAGCAGAGTTGGAGAAAGGGGACAGACTTGGGACAGAGCAAAGGCCACAGCAATCTTGTGGGGACAGTGATCCCACGAACTCTGGATGCAGCTGAGCCCCGGGATTCTCTCCCAAGCAGATGCTTCAGGAAGCACCTGGCTCATCTCACTCGGAAGCCAGGCCTACTCTTCCCTTTGCAGGGGGATTTATTATGTTCTCTTCCAGTTCTCATCCTCTGCTAGGAAAGTTCCATTTCCAGATGGCAAAGGTAGAGCCTGGGGAGGGGACAGTTTTCCCTGGCTCTTCTGGAGACCAGCCTTCTGCCCTGGCCATTCCTGCTGGTAGCTAATTCAGCATCATACTTGAGAGTGTGAGGCAGGATGAAGCCTGGGGTTCCGAATGTTCCTGGTGGATAGATGGATCAGGGGTGTGCAGAAGGGGCAGGAGAGCTCTACCCACGGTGGGATGGGGTCGGGCCTCTGAGGGTTGTGGTGGTCACTCACCTGCCTTTGCCCTAGAAGGCAGGAAAAAGACCAGTAGGAGCAGGAGAGGCTGCATCTTCCCAGGAAGGCTGCTCAGGTCGGAGATGCTGGTGCTTTCTCTGTGCTCTCTTTTAGCTCCCACCAGAGGAAGCGGGTAGAGATGGGCTCATTGACCTTGAACTCCCCTCTGGTTTTGTGGTGCTTCATCTTCGATGGCTTTCTACGAAAGCTTCCCTGCCCCCACTCCCTCTGTCTGATGGTGTTCCCTGGGTGGTTGTGTGAGAATCGTGCTGTGACCACATCAGAACCCACACCAGTTGACTCAGACCTGACCACTTGTTCCTCCCAGAATAGGAAACCAAAGGTACCATGTTGGGGCTGAAGGTTGTGGTATCAACCTGTAGAGGTACTAGAGTCCAGAACCTGAATCCCCAGTGATAAGACCACCAATGCCTCATTTCCATGCTGCTGCTAAGTTCATGAGGATAATTTCTTTAGTAGAAGTGTATGTAGACCCTTGTCTGTATGCTCAAACGTATTAGAGATGTGTCTCCTTCCCTCAGAGGGCTGATGGTCTGGTGGAGGAGACAGAAACAGCAGTGATCAGGATCCAGTCTGGTAAGCGCCATGGTAGAGGGATACACAAGACGGTAAGAGAGCATGACTACTACCTACTAAATCCATACAGTAACCCATTCATCATTGCACCTTCTTTCCTAGGGATTTTTAGCATCTGTTTTTAAATTACAAAAATGCTCAGTGTGATAAAGCTCATCTCTCCTGTCAATGTTTGTTTTAAAATTATTTTTAAATGTTTATTTATTATTGAGAGACAGAGACACAGAGCATGAGCAGGGGAGGGTTAGAGAGTGGGGGAGACACAGAATCCGAAACAGGCCTCAGGCTCTGAGCTGTCAGCACAGAGCCCGATGTGGGGCTCAAACTCACAAACTGCAAGATCATGACCTGAGCCGAAGTTGGTTGCCCAAACGACTGAGCCACCAAGGCGCCCCTCTCCTGTCAATGTTTTTAACAAAAGTCCTGCACCTAATACGTATTGGTTTAAATTAATGGACCACTGTGACCTAGATGTTGAATCACTGATTAAGCCTAGGTCATTCCTACTTTGGGTGGACTGGGGTCAGTCCTACCCAAATCATAAGAAGTCCAGGTTGGTTCAAAGAAGTCCAGGTTACTAGATTGCCAATACCATATGAAGTGGGAAAGCGTGCTGGGCAATCAAAGACCAATAGTTGTCCTTTCAGTATTCTCTGTCCTCTGTCCAGAGAGCCACACTCTTGATATAGCAGGCTTGGCACATAATAGATTCACATTTGCTAACCAAACTCTGTTGCTGATCTCACTATAATGGATGGGAGGGACCAATTTTTTGTAAACAGCCAAGCCCAATTCTGTTTAAAGAACAACTAAGTAGGGGCATCTGGGTGGCTCAGTCAGTTGAGTGTCTGACTCTAGATTTTGGTTCAGGTCATGATCCCAGGGTTGTTGGATAAAGCCCCATGTTAGGCACTATGCTGAGCGTGGAACCTACATGGGATTCTCTCTCCCTCTGCCCATCCCCCCTACATGTGCACTCTCACAGCACTCTCTCTCTCTCTTTCTTAAAAAAAAAAGAACAACTAAGTATCTCTGAGTGGTTAGAATCTCGTGATTTATGTTTCCATATCTACATTTTCTGTATTTTACGATTTTTCTATGAGGAATATTATGTATAAAAAGATATAATTCCAGTGTTAATATCCTCCTTATCAAATCAAGTATATTTTTCAAAGCTACTTTTTTTGAACTTAGCTTGCCCAGTAGTGGACATTTAAAAAATAAAAGTATCTTTCTGATTATAGTGGTAATATATGTTCATTAAGAAAATTTGGAAAGTAGAAAGAAAAAATGTCACTCATTTGTCCGTCTCTTACTGATAGACTGTTACCATAAGCAGTGCATTTTAAATACCTGGAATCCAAGTACATATACAATGTAGTTTTTTTTTAATCCTCACTTAACCCTATAGCTTAGGTATTTTCTTTATGCTCTTAAGAATCTATTAGCAATATCACTATAGTCTCTCTTTCCTAGTTGTTAAAAAATTTAGCACGCAATTATTTTCTAAAATTGTTGGAAAATTTGAAAAATAACTTAAGCAAAGAGAAGACAATTAAAATTATATGATTTCTCATCATTCATTGATAATCATCTTTAATGTCTTGAAGTATGATCTAATATATTTTTCTTTCATGTATATCTACATTTAAATTTTTTATTTTTATTTTTTTTAGATTTTTTCAATTTTATTCATTTATTTTGAGAGAGAGAGAGAGAGAAGAGAGAATCTCAACCAGGCTCCACACTGATAGTGCAGAGCCCAGTATGGGGCTTGATCTCTCTCATGAACTGTGAGATCGTGACCTGAGCTGAGATCAAGAGTTGGACTCTTCACTGACTGAGCCACCAGGCACCCCACCTGCATTTTTTAAAATTAAAAAAGGATTATGCTAAACATGAGGCTATGACTCAATTAAAAATTGAGGTGCTATGTGAAATTCACATAACATAATTCATTAAAGTGTACAATTCAGTGGGATTTAGTGCATTCAAAATGTCGTGTGACTACCACCGTTTCTAGTTTCAAAATTTTTCATCACCCCAGAACATCCGTCCATCCCATTCATAACTTAATGGGTACTTAATAACTTTCCATTCTCCCTTCCCCACCCCTGCCTGGTCTACTAGCGACCACTAATCTTTCTGTTTCCATGGATTTGCATATTCTGGATATTTCATATAAAAATTATCATGTAATATATGACCTGGCTTATTTTTTTTTAATGTTTTTTATTTTTGAGAGAGAGAGAGAGAGAGAAACAGCATGAGCAGGGGAGGGGCAGAAAGAGAGGGGGACAGAAGATCTAAAGTGGGCTCTGCCCTGACAGCAGAGAGCCTGAAATGGGGCTCAGGACCATGAGTCATGAGATCATGACCTGATCTGAAGTCGGATGCTTAACTGACTGAGCTACCCAGGTGGCCCAATGTCTGGCTTTTTTGTAAGCATTACTACTTCTCCACATCTTCATCAATACTTGTTATTTTTCATTTTTTTATTATAGCTATCCTAGTGTGAATGGGGTTGTAGCTTGTGGTTTTGATTTACATTTCCTTATGACTAATTATGTTTAGCATCTTTACCTATGCTTGCTGGTCATTTGTACATCTTCCTTGGAGGAATGTCAGTTCAAGTCCTTTGCCCATTTCTCAATGGAGTTGTTTGTCCTTTTGTTGTTGAGTTATAAGAGTTCTTTATATATCCTAGATACTAAACTTCTATCAGATGTAATTTGCAAATATTTCCTTCCATTCTGTAGACTGTATTTTTATTTTTTAATTTTCACTTTCTTGACACTATTCTTTTGTGTGAAAAATTTAAAAATTTTTAATGAAATCCAATTAATCTATTTTATCTTTTGTTGTTTGTGCTTTTGGTATCAAATCTAAGAATCCAGTATCAAGTCAGAGGTCATGAAGATTTACCCTATGTTTTCTTCTAAGAGGTTTATGGTTTGACTCTTATATTTAGGCTGTTGACCCATTTTGAATTGATTATTGTGTATGGAGTGAGGTAGGGGTTCAACTACATTCTTTCCATGTAGTTATCTGTTTGTCTCAGCAACATTCATTGAAGGTACTATTCTTCCTCCACTGAATAGTCTTGGCACCATTGTCAAAATCAATTGGCCATAGATGTTTGAGTTTATTTCTGGACCCTCAGTTCTAGTCCAGTCATCTATATGTCTATCTTAATGCTGCTACCACACTATTTTTGATTGCTATATCTTTGTAATATGTTTTGAAACCAAGAAGTGTGAGTCCTCCAACTTAGTTTTTCTTTTTAAATATTTTAGCTTTAAATATTTTAAATATTTGGGGCTCCTTGCAATTCCACTTGAGTTTTAGAATTGGCTCTCCCATTTCAGCAGAAAAGATCATTGGAATTTTGACAAAGATTGCTTTGACTCTGTAGATCACTTTGGGGAGTATTACCATCTTAACAATATATGCCTTCCAATCCATGAACATGGGATGCCATTACATTTAATTAGTTCTTCTTTAATTACTTTCAGCAATGTTGTAATTTTCAGTGTATAATTTGTTCACCTCCTTGGCTAAATTAAATTTAGTCCTAGGTATTTTATTCTTTTGAATGGTATTGTAAGTGGAACTGTTTTTAAAATTTCCTTCTTGATTTTTCATTGCTGGTGTATAGAAACAACTGATTTTATATTTTACCTGCAATTTGTTGAATTCATTTTACTAACTTGTATTCAGCTCCCTCCCATGTTCTTATTGTCAGAAATTACACTTTTATACATGTGTACACATTAATATAGCTGGGATCTGGCTCCAAATCTGTGATCTTATCCACAGCTCTATAAATGTCATCATATATGTATATATATAGACATATATATTTATGTGTGCTTACAGTTCTTTCATGGTCTAGTGGCTAGGATATACTTACATGTGCTGTGTGTATAGTTGTATGTTTTTATTTGTTTTGATCCCTTCAGTTTTTCTTTCTGACCATGATTTTGGTACATTGTTGTTTCAGGAGGATTTTTAGTGTTCAAACAGAAACTGTGTGAAGTCAACTATTTTCCCCTCATTATGAAGTAGTCAAGATCTTTAAGATATTCTGCTACAGAGGTCTTTGTGGGTAACCACATGTGAGAAGACATGACTTCAAGGGTAATGGGAACCCAGAGGGAGTTATTTCCTTTGTGTGAGGATGAGTATCATGTTAGTGGTGTATGTTATTTGGCTGGGGAATATTCATCCACAATTGTGACTAAATTTAAATCCAAAGTAGCACCCCAGATTGGCATCAAGACCTGGGAGGGGGTGACTGCTGGGCATGCCTGGCTAGACTGCGCCAGGCACAGAGTCAAAAAAGAGTCTCATACCACATGTGTGGTCTCTAAGCTAAGAGCTGAATGAATTTTAAGGGTCATCATGGGCTTGAAAACTCAGTGTGTTGCAGTAACCATGATGCTCTGAAATTTAGAAGTTGTTCTCCATTTTTCTGTCACCATGAAAGCCTCCCTACTCTGGTATGATTTAAGGAAGATAAGGAAATGTGGTATCTCCTCCATGTCAGAGTTTATATTGAACTTTATACCCCATAGGATACCCTAAGTGTAAACCATAAATAAATGGCTGCCCCGGTTATATATTTTCCTTCCTGCATCTCTCCTGCATCCAGAAGTAGGTCTCCAGTGACATCAGAATTATTAACTCTAATCCTAGGGTCAAATGTGACAACATACATGAAAACTGGACGTTGTAAGACAAATATTAACCTTGAATAAGATGACTTTCATTTGTGTGGATTTCCCACACAGATTCAGTCTAATCCAACCAACCTGATCAAGGAAGGAGATTTAGGGAAATTCTGATGATTGTCCTTTGGCCTTAAGTTTCATGAGGGCATGGAAAGTGCCTGCCATGCTCACTTCTGAGCCTCTCATTTATTATGAGCACATAATAGGTGCTCAGTATCTCTTGTTTGCTGATTGATAGCAAAAGTAATGCTGTTAAGTTCCAGTGCAAAGTTGCTTTCCCTTGCTCAACAGATGGCTATAGCCATCTTAGATGGATCTTAGACCAGAAGCCATGTTACCATGGGTGATCAAAAGACTGGCCGAAAGGGGCCAAAGCTGTGAGTGAATGGTCTATGAGTGAACTCTGAGCCTATGGAGGATGTGGGACTGGGTGTGAGGGGCTCAGCCACACAGGAGGTGTGGAAAAGAGTCAGGCTGGGTCATAACATGGCAAGGAGTTATGAGGAGGTGGTGAGAGGTAGAAGAGAGAAAGAAGCAGAAGGCAGAGGAGCAATGTGAGCAGAGGGAACAGAGGCAGACTTGGCCCATAGGTGCTACCCAGTGATTATTGAATAAATAAAGGATAAATCATTTCATTCTAGAAATGGATATTTACTAAGGCTGTGGCAGCCTCCATGCAGGGAGATCTGGACTCTTCCCCAGAGACAATGGTCAGTCACAGAGGGCACTTTGCTTGGTCCCTGGTTTTATTGATCTCTTTTTCCAGGCTAGGAAGCTCAGGATCTTGAAGACCTGGAGGTGTTCCATTTTTCATCCAAAGGAGATGTGTTCTGTCTTCACAGGGGGGTACTTCATGGTACAGGGGGGTACTTCATGTTCTAGGATTTTCTCAGTGGTGTCTTGTCATGAATAGTTATTGATTATTCTTCTTGTGGAGAGCATAAGCAGGGGAGGAACAGAAAGAGAGGGAGAAAGAGAATTCCAAGCAGGCTCTGCACAACTAGCACAGAGCCCGTTGAGAGGCTAGATCTCACAAACCATGAGAAAATCATGACCTGCACTGAAAACAAGAGTCAGGAGCTCAACCGACCGAGCCACCCAGATGTCCATTAATGCTTTTGTTTTTTGGGAGTGAGAGCCTGCAAATAACCAGTTAATGTTTTTAGCCTGGTTTTCTATAGGGTTCCTAAAAATCCTATTTATGTTTATACCATACTCTATTTTGTGGATATACCATATTAATGATTCCCTACTTTGTTATATAGGCCATTTCTAATTTTTGACAATATTAAATAAAATTGAGAGTAATATCTTTATGCTCAAAGTTTATTGTTTATTGTAGCCTCTGTGTGTGTGTGTGTGTGTGTGTGTGTGTGTGCGCGCGCGCTTTGGGTTCTGCTTTTTACTCCCAGTGGTAGAATGGTTGTGTCATATCATATAAACATTCTAAAAAATGATATTGGAACACTGAACTGTTTCTCTTTTTTCTTGGGAAACCCACAAAGAAAGACAAAGACACCTAGGATCCTGGCTCATCAAGCACTCTCTGGTTCTTGCCTGGCCATGGTCATTACCACAGTGTGGTACTGTTTCTTCCTTGTGCCTCTCACCCCTAGGATCTTGCCTTTACACCATTAGACAGGGCCAGGGTTCCCACCAGGTGCTAGCAATTTAGGAGGATGAACATGAGGGTAAACCCACCTTGTGAGGATCAGGGGATGGTTGGGGGGACTTTCATCCCTTCTCTTGCTCCAGCCTCAGTCCCTTATCTGCTGGGTCAGAACATCTCCCTTAGCTGGTTTCTCAGGTCTTTCCCTTTCTTTTTCCATTATTCTCTAGCCTATCAAATAACAATTTGAAGTGGAGAAGTCCCATTGGATATTTATAGTTTCCTCTAAGTGGTACAGGATTCCCCTAAATGTAGCAAAGGGGATTTTTAAAATTCAGGAAGAGGCTATTAGGAAAGAGTTTACACACCAGATTGGATTAACTGCTTATAGGAGTCATCACGCGAAGAAAACCAACCTATGACAAATTTGGGTATTTCTCACTGAGATTAAATGGTTTTTCTACATGTTACCAGGAGAGGAGTCCACTAAAATGTAGTCGTTGAATGATTTTCTGTGATTTTGTCAGGTAAAGAATAACTGCCAAAAAGATAGGGCAATGGCTTGGGAAAATAATTATAATTATGGCCCTCACAGGAGAAAATGAATCAGGTTACTTGAATAAATACAAAAGTAATATGCCGACTTCTATCTTTAGCTTTAGTGGGCCAGGTTAGTT
Organism: Prionailurus viverrinus; assembly: GCF_022837055.1. Taxonomy (NCBI): domain Eukaryota; kingdom Metazoa; phylum Chordata; class Mammalia; order Carnivora; family Felidae; genus Prionailurus; species Prionailurus viverrinus. Next base: position 70,361,418 of record NC_062566.1, read on the forward strand.
AGTCTAACCCTCTGAACGAAAAAGAGGGGAGAAAAATTTTTTAAAGCACTGGTGAAACTGACAAGACAGCGGAGAACTGTCAGGTTAAATTTTGGATTTAATTCTGAAACCCAGAAAGGCAAGCAGAAGTCAAAGCAACACAAAGCATTTTTTGCCCTGAAGGTATTTGCCATCTGAACAATTTGGCCCTAGTTTTGGTGATTTCTTGTGGCAAGAAGGATAAAAGTCAAAGCCCTGGGCTTAAGCAATATGGAGAATCAAGTAGAAAACTCCCTCACTCAAGTCTGATGTCCCATGGGCTCTCCTTTAGCATAAAGGTAAAGTGGAATGAAATCTATCCCCACCAGAGAAGACAGCCTTGGTACTGAATAAAGTAGAGAAACAGCTAAAAGGGAAAAACAACCAAACCCTGAGAAGAAGTTGTGACCAAGGGCCAACCTTCCTGAAGATTTACAGCCTAGGTTCTCATTGACTGGACAGACAGTGTCGAAAGCAGTGGTCTTGATTTTCTGGTGGTTTTGAAGGGAAATGCCCCCAGGTACCACGCAGAAGCAATCGTGAATCCTCTCCAAAGGAGACTTTTTTTTTTTTTTTTTTAATGTTTAGTTTTGAGAGAGAGAGAGAGAGAGACAGAATGTGAGCTGGGGAGGGGAAGAGAGAGGAGACACACAATCCGAAGCAGGATCCAGTCTCTGAGCTGTCAGCACAGAGCCCGATGAGGGGCTTGAACCCATTAAGGGTGAGATCATGAACTGAGCTGAAGTCGGATGCTTAACTGCCTGAGCACCCAGGCGCCGAAGGAGACATTTTTATTCTAGGCCTTGGAAATCCTTCCATCCTCTACTCTCCCCCAATATCTTTTTAAAAGTGGCGAGCTGCACATAATCAAAATGCCAAAGAACACAAGAAAACATGACACCATGAAGAAGAGTCAACAGAAATAACACTTAGCAGGAACAGGTCAGCAAGTACTTGAGATGTTGGAATTATCTGGCACATATCATGTGCAAACTTAAAAATAATTGTAAAGAACAGGAAAATATGAAGTGTCATAACAGGTTTGATAAACGGGACTTGCAAAAATAATAAATGCAATAACAAAATTAAAAATTAAATGGATGGTTTGGCTTACAGACAGAAGACAATAGAAAAAAGCATTACTAGCTGGAAGAAATATCAGAAGAAGTTATTAGAGTACAATACGGAAAAAAAAAAACTAAACTAATCTAGTTACCAGGAACTATTAAAAGAAAATGAACATTGTCTATACAAAATGATCACAATTTCTAATAGTGCTTAAAAAATAGGCTGGAATTAAAATGCAAAAATGTTGGGAGAGGGTAATTGAGATTAAAGTTCCTAATTTCTTTTATTTTCAGGGAGGAGGGTAAGCCTGATTAAATTTAGTCTTTGATAAGTTAAGGAAACATAATGTACTTTTATGTAATCACTAAAATAATATAATATGTATATATATATATTAAAAAAATTTTCTTTTCAACGTTTATTTATTTTTGGGACAGAGAGAGATAGAGCATGAACGGGGGAGGGGCAGAGAGAGAGGGAGACACAGAATCGGAAACAGGCTCCAGGCTCTGAGCCATCAGCCCAGAGCCTGACGCGGGGCTCGAACTCACAGACCGCGAGATCGTGACCTGGCTGAAGTCGGAAGCTTAACTGACTGCGCCACTCAGGCGCCCCTATAATATGTATATTTTGAATAAAAATGTATACATATTTTGAAATATGTATCTCTTTCAAATTAGTAGAAGAGAAAAAAGGAAAGGTAAAAAGTAATCTATCCTAGAAAAGGTAAAAAAGAAGAGGGAAAAAACATAGAATAGTTGGGGACAAATAAACAGCATATTAAAAGAGTACACCAATGACTATATTAAAGGTAAACATACAGAATGCTCCAGTCAAAACTCAAAGAATGTCAGATCAACTATGAAAACAAAACATAAATATGTTTTCTGTGCAATAAACAGGTTTAAAAAGTTGAAAGGAAAAGAAAGGAAATGAATACACCATTGATAGTAACCATAGAAAACCATTATAGGTGTATTCATACCAGACAAAATCGCCTTTAATATAAAGCATCTGTAAAAATAAATAGGGCTGTTTCACCAACAGGTTCATCAATAAATAGGTTAAGTTCATCAGGAAGACATAATGATTTAAAATTTTAATGTGCCTAATTTTATGGCAAGAAAATACATAAAACAAAAACACAAAGAACTTCAGGGGAGATAAATAGTCTCAGGAATTGATAGCATAAGTAGACATCCCCCCCCCCCCAAATCAGTAAGAATGATTTAAACAAAACAAAGGACAAATTGGACCTAATATACATATTTGGAACATTGCACCCACCCCAGTGCAGAATATGTTGTCTTTATAAGTATGCAGAAAACATTTTCCAAAATTGGTCATATACTGACCAAAAAGCAAATTTTGAAAAATTCCAAAAACATAAATCTTGGGACTTTTTTCTGGCCACAACATAATTAATCTAGAAATCAATAAAATGGCAGCTAGAAAAATCCTTATAATATTAGAAAAAAACCCCATACTCTTAAATAACCCACAAGTCAAAATTCAAAAAGAAATTAAAAATTGTGTTGAATAATAACAATAGCAGTTCTTTTTTTCCCCAATATATGAAATTTATAGTCAAATTGGTTTCCATACAACACCCAGTGCTCATCCCAAAAGGTGCCCTCCTCAGTACCCATCACCCACCCTCCCTTCCCTCCCACCCCCCATCAACCCTCAGTTTAACAATAGCAGTTCCTAATAAAAGTTGGGGAATGCAGCTACAGCAAGTGGAGGAAAAGTTTATAGTCTTAAAACTCACATATTAAAAAAACCTGAAATTGTATATCTGAAGAAGTTAGAAATTAAAAGTGAAAAAAATCAATGAAGCATGAGGAAGAAAGCAGAAGTTAATGAAATCACAGGCAAACATACAATAGAGAGGTTTAATAAAGCAAAGATTAATTATTTGAAAAGGTTAATAAAATTGACAAACCTTGGGAGAAACTAATCAAGGATAAAAGAGAGACGGAGCAAATATTTAATATTATGAACTAAAAAGGGAGTATTTTTACAAATGCTGCAGGCCATTAAAAGATAAGCCAAGAATATTATAAAAAATCTTTGTGCTAACAAATTTAAATTTCAGACAAAATAGAAATATCACTGCCTAGCCCCTATTCAAGAAGAAATTGCAAATTTAGGTAATCCTGGAACTGGTAAAGAAATTGCATTAGCAATCAGCAATTTTCCACATAGAGAACTGATCTAGATGGCTTTATTATTAATTTTTACTAAAATTCAAGGAAGGAAAACTTTTAATCTATACAAACTCTTCCAGAAAAGAGGTAAAGAAGGAACATTACCCATCTCACTTTATAAGGCTGGCACAGCCTCGATACAAATAACAGAATAAGAAAGAAAATTTACAGGTCAATCTCCTTCATGATTCATAGACACAAAAACTCTGCCCCAAGTATGAGCTCTTGAAATTCGTCCAACAATATATAAAAAGGTCAATATACCACAGGCAGGTTAGGTTTACACAAAGAATACAGATCTCATTGAACCATAAGAAAGATCAATGAATGTAATTTGCCACAAAACAGATCTAAGAGAAAAGTCATAGAGTTATTTCAATAAACAGAAGAGCAGTTAATGTAATTCAACATCCACTCATGATGACAAAGATATCCTTTTACCAGACCAAAATGGAAAGACATTTCCTTAATCTAATGAACGGTGTTCATAAATCCTCAGAAACCCTTTACTCAGCTCCTCATCTAGTAAGAAAATTGCTGCTTCCGCCTTTCCCACAAGAATGCAGGAAAGTCCTTCTCTCTAGGCTTCATAGCATACAGACTGTGTGATACTGGTATTCTCCTCCCGGCTATTTTCCTCGGGAAGCCTGAATTTGGAAAAGATCTCAAGTGAGAAGTCTGTAGAGATTGAAGTCTATGGAGACTGAAGGGGGAGAATGTGAGAGTACATCTGAGAGAGAAAGTGGGATTGGACCAGAGTAGGGCAAGGTTTGTAGCCCTACAGATTCTGTTTCTAACCTCTCATCCAAGTTCTCTGGACCTGGTGTATGCTCCTGTGTTTGGGGCCCTGGGGTTCTCTTGTTCAGGGAAGATCATCAGGGCACAGAGATCAAGCTCCACTCCTGCCTAAAAGTAATTTGCAAGTGAAAATTACTACTAGGTAGTGGGTCCAGGTGTGGTAAGTTAGTTTGTTTGTTTATTCATTCATTCATTCATTCATTTATCTTTATTTTTATTTATTTTGAGAGAGAGGGAGAGAGAGAGACGGACACACACACACACACACACACACACAGAGAGAGAGAGAGAGAGAGAGAGAGAGAGAGAGAGACAGTGAATGAATGAGAATCCCTTATGGGGCTGGTCAGAGAAAAAGTTTTGGCTTCTCCATGTGTTGGACAACCAGAATAAAAAATGTATGGAGATAGCATGGGGGTAGTAGTTTGGGCTCAAGGAATCTATTTATTTTTGAAGAAAAACTGAGAAGGAAGCACCGATATTCCCACTTATTCTGGGATATTAATCCCTGTGGATAACTCCTTCTTGGGCCTGTCTCCAGGAAATTTTGTGCCTTAGTTCTTACTGTCCAGGGCCAGTAAGCAATTGTTGTGGAGAAGCCCCTGGGTGACGGAGCTTGCTGAGCAACTTGCCTTAGCAACTTGTGACGTATGGCTGGCCGTGGTAACACCACGTATCACGTGGCATTGTATCTTTCCTTGACTCCTTGTGTTTTTCTCAATGTGATCGACCTGGGTTTGGACCTCCTAAATAAATTGTTCCTACCATAATCCTTGCTTCAGGCTCTATTTCCTATAGGAGTCAGAATAGGACAAAGTGGGAAAGCACAATTTTTAGCATTTCTTCCTTGTATCTCAGATTGGAAGTTGAAACTCAAAAGGAGTCTTTTCATAAATTACAAACCAGATAATCTCCTGGGATAGGCTTCCCTTAAAATCTTTCCTCCTTATGGCATCCCGTCCTGGCAGTCTCTGGATCTTTCTCCCCTCTTTGTAACCAAGTTTTAGGATGGAAGGTCTTTTCTTATCCCCTTTCACAGTGAGTTTCTGGGGACCAGGAATGTCACCCACATACTTTCTATTGGTAGCATAAAGCCAGTGTTGTAGCCTTAAAAAGAGCAGCCTGAGATTCTCAGCCCCACCGAAGGAAGGAAGCTTATCCTGTGCCTACTGAAGGCAGAACATCTCATAGGGAAAATGAGATGTTTATACTGGTAAATACTTTAGTAATCGAGAAAGAGTTGGGGCTCAATCCTACAAAGTCACCAAAAAACCCTGCTGGCCTCAAAATTGGTTGTATCTTCCCTTACTCTTCCATTACTTCATTCTTCCTGTTTTACAGTTGTGTGATTGGCAGGATGACAAAAAAACAGCCAAAGAGTAACCGAATGTGCACTGTGAACACAACGCACCTGTAGAACTTTATTTAATGCAGTCAGGAATGGTGGGGATGATAAGAAATGATGCGAAACACAGAGATGTGGGCTTTAAGGCATGGGATGAATGTGGAGTCATAAGGAAAAGGGTAATGAGAAATAAAGTGATAGTTCATAAATTACTTAGTAGATAGTCAAAAGTTTGCTGAAGAATCAGTGATAGAAAAGAGAATGACTTTCCAGGAGCTTGTTGAGATTTCCAGGAAATCGGGCGTGGAGGAATCTTTTAGAATGGATTAGTTGTCTTCAATTGCATTTTGGCGTTTTTCTTAATCCATGCGACAAAGACTTCATCTCTTACTTTCTCGGTGTCTCTATAGGTTTTTTCATTTCTGGCATTTGACCTGGTCCTCTTTGCCTTTTGTGGATTACTTTCACATGGCGTGACATGTAGCCTTTTTCCTGCATGTCATTACCTTTCCACTATGCAGTGTCCTTTCTGGGAACGTGACATTCTAAAAGTGGAGACCAATTGTATAACTTCAGTGTTGCATTTTTGTAGGAAGAATAAATAAAAATGTTTCAAATTTTTTATCTAAATTCCAGGTAATGTCCAGTGTAATATTAGTTTCAGGTGTACAATATAGTATGTTATTAGATTCAACACTTCCATAAATCATCTGGTGCTCATCACAGCAAATGCCCTCCTTAATTCCCATCACCTATTTAACCCATCGCCCCAACAACTTGCCCTCTGGTAACCATCAGTTTGTTCCTTATAGTTAAGAGTCTCTTTCTTGGTTTGTTTCTCTCTTTTTTCCCCCTGTGCTTGTTTTGTTTTTTTTGTTTTGTTTCTTTCTTTAAAAAAAAGTGTATTTAGGGGCGCCTGGGTGGCTCAGTCGGTTGGGCGTCTGACTTCAGCTCAGGTCACGATCTCGCGGTCCATGAGTTCGAGCCCCGCGTCAGGCTCTGGGCTGATGGCTCAGAGCCTGGAGCCTGCTTCTGATTCTGTGTCTCCCTCTCTCTCTGCCCCTCCCCCATTCATGCTCTGTCTCTCTCTGTCTCAATAATAAATAAATGTTAAAAAAACTTTAAAAATAAATAAAAAAAATTAAAAAAGTGTATTTATTTTGAGAGAGAGAGGGATAGCATGATTGGGGGAGGAGCAGAGGGAAAAGGAGACAGGGAAGCCCAAGCAGGCTCTGTGCTGTCAGTGAAGATCCTGAAGCCTAAGGCTTGAACTCATGAACCATGAGATCATGACCTGAGCTGAAATCAAGGCTCAGATGCTTAACCAACTGAGACAGTCAGGCACCTCTCATGGTAGTTTTGATTTGGATTTCCCTGATGATCAGTGATGTTGAGCATCATTTCATGTGTCTGTTGGCCCTATGGATGTTTTCTTTGGAAAAAGTGTCTATTCATATCTTCTACCCATTTTTTAATTATATTATTTGTTTTTTGTGTGTTGAGTTTTATAAGTTCTTTATAGATTTTGGATCCTAACCCATTATCAGATATGTCATTTGCAGATATCTTCTCCCATTCTGTAGGTTGCCTTTTAGTTTTGTTAATTATTTCCTTCGTTGCGCAGAAGTTTTTTATTTTGATGTAGTCCCAATAGTTTATTTTTGCTTTTGTTTCCCTTACCTCAGGAGACATGTCTAGAACGAAGTTGCTATGGCTGATGTCAAAGTAATTATTGCCTGTGTTTTCTTCTAGGATTTTTGTGGTTTCATGTCTCACATTTAGGTCTTTCATCCATTTTGAATTTATTTTTGTGTATGGTGTAAGAAAGTGGTCTAGTTTCGTTCTTTTGCCTGTAGCTGTCCAGTTTTCCTGACATAATTTGTTGAAGATACAGTCTTTTTCCTATCTGATGTTCTTTCCTGCTTTGTCAAAGTTTAAGTGACCACATAATTGTGGGTTCATTTCTGGATTTTTTATTCTGTTCTGTTGATCTATGTGTCTCATTTTTTTGTGCCAGCACCATACTGGTTTGATTATGACAGCTTTATAAGATAACCTGAAGTCTGGAATTGTGATGCCTCCAGCTTTACTTTTCTTCTTTAAGATTGCTTTGGCTATTTGGGGTCTTTTGTGGTTCCATACCAATTTTAGGATTGTTTGTTCTAGCTCTGTGAAAAATGCTGGTGGTATTTTGATAGGGATTGCATTACATGTGTAGGTTGCTTTGGGTAGTATTGATATTTTAACCACATTTGTTTTTGAAATCCATGAATATGGAATGTCTTTCTATTTGTGTCACTGAAGAATAGATTTTCATCTTTTCATTTTCATTCCTATGTCACTGGACTCTCTGTTTCCTATTTGATCTCCACGCTCTTTTTCCTTTCATTATATGAAATGACTGTACAACACATACCTGATACTCAACATCAATGTTTTTATTTGACATCTTGCCTCCAACCCAAACTCTAGCCAGGCTGAGGAGAGGAGGGCACCTTGCTATACTTAGGAAATCTGTGACAGGCAGACAATGGGAGCATTATATTGTGCTATATAATGGGGTCTATATGTGATAACCCTGTGCTACGACATCCAGATGGAAAGTAGACATTCCAATTGCCTAATCAGTCATAATATAACCTCGATACCCCTTTCATTGCCCCAGGCTTAATGAAAATAAAATAATCCCTTGAAAACATGTCATAGAAAAAGTGCAAAATGCCTGGGACCTGAGCTAAGGCTGGGGACTCATTTTGATTAGTCAATAACCACAAACTTGCAATTAACTGCTGTTACCACAGATCATTCTTCTAGGGTTTACTGTGTTGCAAGAGCCGTTGACTCTTTACAGTCATTGTAGCCACAGCGGGAACCTCATGAATAGTTCACTGTGGGCTTTAGATCAAAGATAGAGATGGTGTTTCCTGCAGATTCTGAGTCTTTCCACTACTTGAGCTGACATGGGGAAGCCAAATCTCAGAACCTTGGAGAAACAGTCCCTAAGGGAAGGGTTTTTATATAATACAGATGGAGGTGGAAGGTTCAGGTCTGGGCAATTCTTAAATTCAAAAAGAATGTATTAAGTACTTTCTCTCTGTGTGGCATTGTACAAAGCACTGGGGATCAGATGGTCAGCAATACCAATTTAGTTTCTAACTTTGAGGAGCAAGACATACATTAGCCAAATAAACATACCTGTGTGTGATTATGAATGGTGGCAGTTACTCTGAAGGAAAAAAAATTTAAGAGAATAGGACAGGTTACCCTGACCTTTATAGGGGTCAGGAAAGACCTTCCTGAGGAGGTGATATTTGCCAGCCATGAAAACACAGTTGAGGATGGAAAGTGTTTTCCATTACATTTAAGTAATTATCTTGAGGTGATCACATACCTGGAGGTTCTGGAGTATCTGAACATTATGACATATGATGAAGAGTTTTGCCAGAAACTAATATCTTCTATTTTCCAGAAGATATGTGGAATTCAAAGACAATAGACAGAAATTAACTGGAGTCTTTGAAAATTTAAATCTTCTGTTTTAACCAAGGCATCATCATAGTACAGAAAACAACTCTGGGCTGGGAGACGATATTTACAATTATCTGTTGAAAAAGGCATCTAGAAGGGGCACCTGGGTGGCTCAGTTGGTTAAGTGTCCGACTTCGGCTCAGGTCATGATCTCACTGCTGGTGAGTTCAAGCTCCGTGTCGGGCTCTGTGCTGAGAGCTCGGAGACTGGGGCCTGCTTCGGATTCTGTGTCTCCCTTTCTCTCTGCCCCTAACCTACTAGCATTCTGTCTCTCTGTCTCTCTCTCTCAAAAAACAAACAAACAAACAAAAACATTAAAAAAAAAAAAAGAAAAAGGCATCTAGAATATATAAAGCAATCTTTAAGATTCTTAAAGAAAACAACTCAAATGTAAATGTGCAAAGGATGTGACAGACAACTCATAGAAGAGCAAACTGAAATGGCCAGTAAATATTTGAAAAATAATGAGCCTCACCAGTGGTCAGGGAAGTGGTAATAAAAACCCTCATGATTTCCCATTTCACCTTGAATAGACTGACAAAAAGGATTATGCTTTACAACACTAAAACACTGGAACAATAACTTTGTGAAGCAATTGGGCAAGACCAAAGACGAGTGAAGGTACATATACTCTATGACCCAGCCATTCCACTTTAAGGATCTACTCTGGAGAAATTCTTGCACGTATGAACATAGAGGGACAGTAAAGAGTGTTCACTGTGACCTTATTTTTAAAGCAAAAATTGGAAACAACCTAAATTTTCTAGGAATGGATACACAGAGTGTGTTATTGTGCATCGATTACTGTGAATAGGCTATACTTACATGTACCAACACAGATAAATCTCAAAAATACATCACTGATCTGTTTCTTTTAGAGAGGGAAACAGGATGCCTAGCAGTCAGAGGTGAGAGGAGGATTTTTACTTTTTCATACTTTTGGAACTTAAATTTTGCACCAGGTAAACATATTTCTTTAAAAAAATACAATTAATTAAAAAAATGTTGAATAATTGCAAGGTTGCAGAGGCTGGTATAGGATCAACCATTTTTTTTTTTAATTTTTTTTCAACGTTTATTTATTTTTGGGACAGAGAGAGACAGAGCATGAACGGGGGAGGGGCAGAGAGAGAGGGAGACACAGAATCGGAAACAGGCTCCAGGCTCTGAGCCGTCAGCCCAGAGTCTGACGCGGGGCTCGAACTCACAGACCCCGAGATCGTGACCCGGCTGAAGTCGGACGCTTAACCGACTGCGCCACCCAGGCGCCCTGAGGATCAACCATTTTTAAAAAGTTTTAAGGAAGAACAGCCAGCTCTCTTCTGCTCCCCATATTGTTTCAGCAACTCACACTGCTCACAATTTAACTCAGATGAGTCCAGACTTGCCCTGTTGTTTCTAAACCTGAACTACCTGTGGCATTGGCTGGGAACCAAAGCTCTTGATTTTCTTCCATTATCTGCTTCTGACAATGGAGACACCAGGGGGAAGAAAAATTTATCAGGGACCAGTGAAACATTGGAACCTACACAAGGGAGAGGCCGAGTTCTCATTTTCCTCCTACCTCTGAGGGCAGGCACCTGGTGTGCAGAGCAGCCCCTGCTCTGGAAAGCCTGGCTTCTCTGGATGATCTTTTCAGCTCTTCTTCCTTTCTTTTTTTTTTTTCTTTTTTTTTTTTAATTTTTTTTTCCAACGTTTATTTATTTTTGGGACAGAGAGAGACAGAGCATAAACGGGGGAGGGGCAGAGAGAGAGGGAGACACAGAATCGGAAACAGGCTCCAGGCTCTGAGCCATCAGCCCAGAGCCCCACGCGGGGCTTGAACTCACGGACCGCGAGATCGTGACCTGGCTGAAGTCGGACGCTTAACCGACTACGCCACCCAGGCACCCCTCTTCTTCCTTTCTTAAGATTGTTTGCTTCCTTCTGAAACTTATCATGATGTGCAGGCTGGGTTACAACAAGGCGCTTTGCTGAAATCTGTTGTACACATTGATATCTACAGTGTAGACTGATTATCTCCCTACTCAGATTTCTAAGTCCTGGTGTATCTGAGTTCAGCTCTCTTATGAGGGAGAACTGACCCTTCTCTTCGGCCCCTCCAACTGGAGGATGAGGCCTAAGTTTAATGCCTAGTTGACAAGGTCTTGGATCACTAGCCCAGCCTCTTCTCTCATTAAGTCCCTCTTCTTTGCACTGATTCCCAGTGCTTTGTACAATGCCACACACAGAGGAAGTACTTCATACATTCTTTTTGAATGAAAGAATTGTCCAGGAGTGCTTGGGTGGCTCGGTCAGTTAAGTGTCGGACTCTTGATTTCAGCTCAGGTCACGATCTCACAGCTATGAGATCACGCCCCTCATTGGGATCCATGCAGGGTGTGGAGCCTGCTTGGGATTTTCTCTCTCTCTCTCTCTCTGTCTTCCTCTGCCCCTCCCCTGCTCATGCTCTTGCTCGCTCTCTTTCAAAAAAAAAAAAAAAATTGCCCAGACCTGGACATTCCACCTCCTTCTGTATAAAAGCCCTTCCCTTAGGGACGGTTTCTCACGTGTTCTGAGATTTGGCTTCCCCATGTCAGCTCAAGTAATAGAAAGTTTCAAAATTTACATCTTGTACCTCCTATGGGTGGTGGTGAGGGGGAGTATTCTTAAGTGACTTTGTGGCATTAGTAGTATCCTTGAACAACTTCCTGAGTTAAATTGGGAGAGAAAAGTCTCAGAAAGAAAGGTGTATACTGCACCTGGACCCCCACAAGTGGCCAGGCTAGCCTAGGACGGAGAAGCATCAAGTGAAGGAATAAAGGAGAAAAGAGCTGAGGTGATGGGGTCATGGAAACCTGCCACTGCTCGGGCCTACATCTCAAGATTCTCAGAGAGAATCTCCCTGCTGCGTGAGTTCCAAGTGCGTAGGGACACTTGGCAAGCAGTCCAAAGATCTCTCCTCTAACTGAAGACAAAAACTTCTTGGTGGCCCCAGAGCAGGCTCCCTGTCATTGGCTGGGGAGACCCTGTAAGACCATAGATGTTTATAGAACAGTAAGGTGAAGAAGTAAAATGACAGGTTTGTGGCTTTTCGTGCTAACTCTTCAGCTGCCACCACCTGAGGACTGGGTTGGGTGGGGTGGGTAGATTTCTTCCGTAAAGCTCGGGTCTAGTTGCATGAGTCTCGTCCTAGTGACAAAGCAACCCCATCAAAATGTCCCTTTTGGCTCTAAGCTCTAGCAGTGTCCCATTATATACAATATACACATTATATACAAAAAAATAGTTTTGTACATGGGAAGAAACAATATAAATTCAAAAGTGACAGACAAGGATTAGCTGTATCACTGACCTCTTTAAAAAGTGTATATGGATATCCAATCAAAACCAACACGGTATCTCCCTTGAAATGTTATCTATACGAATTTCCAAGTAGACCACAGGACTGTTTTGGAAGGTCCTCAGAAGGCTCCATCATTGATCAGGTAACAGAGTAAAAACTCTGTTTTTACAGAGTCCTTTTCTTTCAAGTGGAAGGGGGAAAAGATAGAAGGATGGGAGAAACTATTCAAACTTCGTTTTTCCTTGTGGCTTGCGGGCTCCTGCTCCTCCTCAGCCTTCTTGGAAGCCTCCTGGCCCTCCAAAGCCTCCCTGGCCTCTGCCACCACATCCATCTCAGCCTCCTCTGCCACCACCTTGGCCTCCAAAGCCGCTTCTGCCTCCCCCTTAGCAGATGAATTTTATTCATTAAGTCTGTATTCTCTTCAGGGATTTTAAGATCTCTTCGGGGGCCCCTGGGTGGCTCAGTTGGTTAAACACCCAACTCTGGTCATGATCTTATGGTTTGTGAGTCTGAGCCTCGTCTGGCTCTGTGCAGCTTGGAGCCTGCTTGGGATTCTCTCTCTCTCCCTCTCTGTTTGCCCCTCCCCTGCTCGTGCTCTCTCTCTCTCTCAAAATAAATAAATGAACTTAAAAAAAAAAAAGATCTCTTCAGACAGCCCCAACATTTCCTGGCTAACATTTGTGAAGAAGGCTCTAAGGCTTTGTGTCCTCATTTTTAAAATGGAGGCTGATGTTGCTGGTTGCCTGTCCAGTAGCCATCTCTCCTTCTTCCTCACTAACCAACTCCCATTTTACTCAGAGTGGTAATGGCACCCAGTTAAATATACCCACCATCCCAGACTCCTTTGCACATAGGGATTTAAGTGTGATACAGTTCTAGCCCAAGGAAGTCACTGAGCAGGGTTTCTAGGAGAGGTTTTAAAAGGGCATCTTCTCTTTATTCTTTGTCCCTTCCTTTCATGTTTGGAGAGGGAGTATCACTTAGGACATACGGCTGTGAGATGGTGCGAGTGAAAACTTCTCTCCCTTCTCTACTCCCTCCTTTTTACTGCTCTCTCCTTTTCTCTCCAGGACAGTAGCTTGTTTCCAGTGTGCATTTTCTACCTGTGCAACAGCTGCTGATGCTTTCATGAAGCACTCGGTTGGATTTACCTTCTCATTACACTTTTCAGAGGGAGTCACCTCACAAGCACAGATGTGGTAGAGAGCCACAGGATGGGAGATGTGCAGATAAAACAGATTCAGAAGCAGAAAACTGACTACACTAATGGCCCATGATGAGAGAGGGTACTCTCTAGCCCCCAGGCCATGGACATGTTTCAGACCATGGACTATGACATGACCTGTGTGTGACCCTAGCTCAAACCAAAATTACATCAGTTTATAGAAGATAAGAGGTGATATATTTCAAATTCTGGAGTTTTAATTTTTGTTTTATTTTTAAAAAAAATTTAAAAAATGTTTATTTATTTTTGAGAGAGCAGAGCAGGGGCAGAGAGTGAGCACAGAGGATTCGAAGTGGGCTCTGTGCTGACAGCAGTGAGTCTGATGCAGGGCTCGAAGTCACGAACCATGAGATCATGACCTGAGCCAAAGCCCAGAGTTGGATGCTTAACCAATGGAGCCACCCAGGTGCCCCATGGAGTTTTTAAACTTTATACCTGTACATTGATAATTTTGAGTGATTAAACATGCTTAAATCAATGCAATACTTCTTAGGGAAAAAAATCATTGAACAATCTAATAGGATCTACAAACTAATAAGAGAGTTCAGCAGTGTTTCTGGGTGCAAGATAAATATAGAAAAACCAATTGAGTTCCAGACAATTTTTTAAAAAGAAATTTATTTGCAATAGGAAAAAAGTCACTAAGGTATAGAGAGGTAAATAATAGGGGGGTGGGGTGAGGCTTTTATGGAGAAGATTATTTTATTTTATTTATTTTTTCAATATATGAAATTTATTGTCAAATTTGTTTCCATACAACACCCAGTGCTCATCCCAAAAGGTGCCCTCCTCAATACCCATCACCCTCCCTCCCCTCCCTCCCACCCCCCATCAACCCTCAGTTTGTTCTCAGTTTTTAAGAGTCTCTTATGCTTTGGCTCTCTCCCACTCTAACCTCTTTTTTTTTTTCCTTCCCCTCCCCCATGGGTTTCTGTTAAGTTTCTCAGGATCCACATAAGAGTGAAAACATATGGTATCTGTCTTTCTCTGTATGGCTTATTTCACTTAGCATCACACTCTCCAGTTCCATCCACGTTGCTACAAAGGGCCATATTTCGTTCTTTCTCATTGCCCTGTAGTACTCCATTGTGTATATAAACCACAATTTCTTTTTTTTTTTTTTAAATTTTTTTCAACGTTTATTTAGTTTTGGGACAGAGAGAGAGACAGAGCATGAATGGGGGAGGGGCAGAGAGAGAGGGAGACACAGAATCGGAAACAGGCTCCAGGCTCTGAGCCATCAGCCCAGAGCCTGACGCGGGGCTGGAACTCACAGACCGCGAGATCGCGACCTGGCTGAAGTCGGACGCTTAACCGACTGCGCCACCCAGGCGCCCCAAACCACAATTTCTTTATCCATTCATCAGTTGATGGACATTTAGGCTCTTTCCATAATTTGGCTATTGTTGAGATTGCTGCTATAACCATTGGGGTACAAGTGCCCCTATGCATCAGTACTCCTGTATCCCTTGGGTAAATTCCTAGCAGTGCTATTGCTGGGTCATAGGGTAGGTGTATTTTTAATTTTCTGAGGAACCTCCACACTGTTTTCCAGAGTGGCTGCACCAATTTGCATTCCCACCAACAGTGCAAGAGGGTTCCCGTTTCTCCACATCCTTGGAGAAGATTATTTTCAAAAAAATGGTGAATCATACTATGTCCTTAGATAAGAAGACTTACTATTCCTAAAGGTGTCACTTCTCCCAAAAATTCACTGTTGCAATATTGTTTTCAGCAAAAGCCCAGTAGAGTTTTTCAAGCAACATAATAAGTTGTCTTTAAAAGTTCAAATAACCAAGAAAAAAATTGGAGAAGAATGAGATGGGGGCTTAATGAAGCAAATATTAATATTTATTACAAGGCTATAATTATTAATACAATGCAGTATTTACACAGAGATTAAAAGAAGAGAAGACCAATGGAAGAGAGTAGAATGTTCAGAAAGAGACCACTTTGGGGCACCTGGGTGGCTCAGTCGGTTAAGCATCTGACTCTTGGTCTTGGTTCAGGTCATGATCTCATGGTTTGTTTTGAGCCTCGCCTTGGGCTCTGAGCTGACAGCATAGAGCCTACTTGGGATTCTCTCTCTCCATCCCTCTCTGCCTCTCACCCGCTTATGTGTGTGTGTGTATGTGCTCTCTCTCTCTCAAAATAAATAAATAAACATGGAAAAAAAAAAAAGAAAGAGACCTCCTCACATTTAGACTCAATACATGACAGAGGCATGATAAATTACTGGAGTAAAGATGGCTTCTCATCAATGGTGCTGGACAATTGGTTACTCATGGGGAAAAGTTAAATGACATCACTAATTCATACCATCATCAAATTAGAGAAAATTAGAAAAAATAGAAATTAAACTGGAAATTAAAGATAGAGATATGAATGTAAGAAACATTTTTATAAGTCTAAAAGAAAATACAGAATACATTTGTAACCTTAAAGTAGACAAATTGACTTAACAAGACACAAAAAGCACAGACCATAAAGAAAAATACTAATATATCTGTTTAAGTGAAAAAAAAAAAATCTGCACACCAAAAGAAACCATAAACAAAGTTAAAAGACACGAATTCCTGAATTCCATAGCAATCTAACCCCTGAAACAACATGCTGTTTCGACAAGAGATATGTTTTGATCCAAGTTTGAATATTGGTTTGATCATTTACTAATTTTGTGACTTAAGCCAAGTTATTTAAACTCTTTGAACTGTTTCTTATATGTTAAAAATGTCAGTACGCAGGACTCCTAAAATGATTAAATGAGATAAGGTATGTAAAACACCATGCCCAGAGCTTGGCACATGGTGGGTACTTTTTCCAGACAATTTTGTGGTACCAACCGGGAAAAATGTAGTGATGCAGTCCTACCTGGGAAGATGCTGGTGAACTTTATAACTTCACTGTAAGTCAAAAAGTAGTGTTGCGCTATTTTACACCTGCCAAACCTATGACGTCCCCATCTATATGCCAGCCCTTCAGAAATTTTTGGATAATTCTTATTTCCTCCCTTAATCCTTTTGGGGGGGCAGCTATTTATCTTCAATGAAAAGGTGCTTAATATCACTAGTCATCAAGGAAATGCAAATCAAAACCACAATGAGATATCACCTCACACCTGCTAGCATAGCTATTATTAAAGATAAGAAGTAACAAGTGTTGGTAAGAATGTGGAGAAAAGGGAACCTTTGTGCACTGTTGGTGGGAATGTAAACTGGTGCAGCCACTGCAGAAAACACTATGGAGTCCTCTCAAAAAATTAAAAATAGAACTATCATACAATTTGGCAATTTCACCTCTGGGTATTTATCTGAAGGAAATAAAAACACTAACTAGAAAAGATAAACGCGCATCCATGTTAATTGTTTACAATAGCCAAGACATGGAAGCAACCTAAGTGCCCACTGATGGATGATTGGATAAAGAAAATACATACATACATGTATGGATGGATGGATAGTTGGATAAAAAATATATATAATGGAATGTTATTCAGACAGAAAAAAAAAGAAGAAAACTTGCCATTTGTAACATCATGGATGGACTTTGAGACCATTATTCTAAATGAAATACGTCACAGAAAGACAAATACTATGTGATCTCACTTATAGGTGGAATTTGCACTCCCTACCCCCCACCCCCCAAACCCCCACCCAAACCTTGAACTCATAGAGAACCGATTGATGTTTGCCAGAGGCAGGGTTGGGGGTGGGGGGGTGAAATGGGTGAAGATGGTCAAAAAACAAATTTCCAGTTATAAGTACATCCTGGGATATAATACATAGCACGGTAGCTATAGTTAATAATGTTGTATTATGTATTTGAAAGTTGCTAAGAGAGCAGATCTTACAAATTCTCATTACAAGACAAAAATTTGTAACTGTGTGTGGCGATGGATGTTAACTAGCCTTATTGTGGTGATCATTTCACAGCATATACATACATTGAATCATTATGTGATACAAGTGAAACTAATTATATATCAATTATATTTCAATGAAAAAGAAACTCATCAAAGTTTTCCTTCCATAATACTAAGATTGAAATTAAGATCAAAATTCAAATTCTATGCAGAAATTAGAGTTGGAGGCTTAACTTGGCATACCATTAAATCTTGACGTTTAGCTTTTCTTGGCCTCCTTTTTCTTATAGGGGAAGTAGGAGTGACAATGATACCTCATGACTATTCGGGATCAGAGCTTCAACCTAATATAGGAATTTTAGAATAATAATTTCATTATTTGTGTCCAAGAGGTTTGGTCTTACACCTAAGAGTAGATGAGGGAAAGCTGTGAGCCTTCTATCTCTTTTGGATTTTCTTCTCAATCTAGAGTTTGTGCTTGGTTTAAGAGGAGGAGTGGTCTACCCAGACCCATGCTACAACAGCCCACAGTAATGTGGCTTTTTCCCACCACTTCAAAGGCACTGTCAGGAAGTCCACGTCCATTGTGCTGTCAGTAGGACCTGCCTAAGAACCAGCATCCGACAGATGGGGCTGCCCTGGGAACACATGGCAGAGCGTAGACAAGCAGAACAGCCTGCTCTGGAAAGTTCTACTTATAGGTGGGGGAATCGGCTCCTCTCTATGAGAAAATAAGCTATGTGATTGAACTTTCCAAAATGTTATTCTGGGAGATACAGAGAAGTTAAGTTTATAACTTTTGGGGTTAGGGAATGCCTTCTATTTCAAACCTTATACAAGTCAAATTTCATCTTGACCTCTTATTGACCCAAGGGATCATTGTTAACCACCTTTCTGCACCATAACATTATTTATTGTAACCTACAGCTTAGGGCATTTATCTGGAACAGAAAATGTCATCAAAATGGTCCATCATGCAGGCACTAGTTACGTGTGAGACTTCCTAGCTTAGTGCCTGGAACACATCTTATGCTTAATAAACCTGTGTGAAATCCACATCACTGTAATGTTAAAGATTCTGTTTGAAATTGCTATAAATATTTTCAACATATAATAATGGAGAAAATGGTACAATAAATGTCTATACATCCCTTATCCAGGTTGAACAGTTAACAAATTTGCCATATTTTCTTTTTTGTGGTTTAAAATTTTTTTTGCACTTTTATCCATTCTTTTTATTTAAAAATTTTTTTAATGTTTATTTATTCTTGAGAGAGAGAGAGAGAGAGAGACAGAGCATGAGCAGGGGAAGGGCAGAGCAAAAGAGGGACATGGAATCTGAAGTGGGCTCTAGGCTCTGGGGTATCGGCCCAGAGCCTGATGCAGGGCTGGAACTCATGGACTGTGAGATCATGACCTGAGCCAAAGTCAGACGCTTAACCGACTGAGCCACCCAGGTGCCCCTATTTGAGTTTTTATTTCAATTCCAGTTGGCTAACACAGTGTTATATTGGTTTCAGGTGTACAATATAGTGATTCAACAGTTCCATACAACACCTGGTGCTCATCACAGCAAGCGCACTTCTTAATCCCCATTACCTATTTCACCCATCCCTGCATTCCCCCTGACGATATTTGCTTTTTTAAATGCCATTTAAAAAGTCATTTGTGCCCTGAAATTTGTTCCAAATCAGAAAAGACTTGGAAGAAAGTATGACCTGGCTTTGCCAGTCACAGCACCACATCTCTTCTTGTGACACACCAAGCCTACCGCAAGGCTCCAACAAGCCTACCGCAAACACGTGGGACCACATGCTGGAGAGGGCAAGGGAGGCCTCTCACACTTTGCTTGGTACAGAGAGAAGGAAGATAAGGAGGAGGGGCCTGTGGTGACTTGTTCTGATAATGTGTCAAACATAAGTCACATTTTTTACCATTTTGCCATGTTAGAGATTTCCACTCCCATCAGAGCCAAGGCTTTTATTATTATTATTTTTAAAGTAGGTTCCACATCCAGCATGGAGCCCAATGCAGGGACTGAACTCATGAAGCTGAGATCAAGAGTCGCACTCTTAACCAACTGCGCCACCCAGGTGCCCCGTGCCAAGGCTTTTCTGCATCGAGAAAGTTTGCATACAACCTTCTTCCTTCATTAAAAACAACGAATGAATACAAAGCCCACACTGATGAGGAAACCTTTCAAAGGGGAGACAATCAGAGACAATGAAGGAATTTCTTCCACTGTGGCCTATTTTCCACTCCATTTCTACTAGGGGTTCCGAGGAGAATTCACATTTATCAATTTCTACCTCCAGCCTGATGACCCGCAAATCTAGAGCTCCAGCCCAGACTTCTCTCCCCAGCTGAGACTGGTAATCCAAACTGATTTCTAGTACCTTCACCTAAATGCCCCATGGACCTATCAGACTCAGGGGTCCCAAACTGGACTAATTATTTCCGCTTCCTCTCCAGAATCTTTTTGAAAGCCCCAGCATTCTCAGATTTAACTTTCACAAATGATTCCTAAATGACCCTGAAACTTGCCCTCCCCCCATTTTTTTAATTGGGGCAAAAGTCACTTAACATAAAATTAACCATGAGCCATTTTATTTTATTTTTTATCAATTTTTTAAAATGTTTATTTAAATTTCAGGGGCGCCTGGGTGGCGCAGTCGGTTAAGCGTCCGACTTCAGCCAGGTCACGATCTCGCGGTCCGTGAGTTCGAGCCCCGCGTCAGGCTCTGGGCTGATGGCTCAGAGCTTGGAGCCTGTTTCCGATTCTGTGTCTTCCTCTCTCTCTGCCCCTCCCCCGTTCATGCTCTGTCTCTCTCTGTCCCAAAAATAAATAAAAACGTTGAAAAAAAATTAAAAAAAAAAATAAATTTGAGAGAGAGAGGGGGGCGGAGAGAGAAAGAGAGAGAGAGAGAGAGAGAGAGAGAGAGAGAGAGAGAACGAACAAGTGAGGGAGGGGCAGAGAGACTTGGAGACACAGAATCGGAAGCAGGCTCCGAGCTGTCAGCACAGAGCCCGATGTGGGGCTGGAACTCATGAGCGGTGAGATTACAACCTGAGCTAAAGTCAGATGCTTAATCGACTGAGCCACCCAGGTGCCCCAACCATGAGCCATTTTAAATTGTACAATTTAATGACATTTAGTGCATTCACAGTGTTGTGTGATCATCACTTCTATCTAGTTTCAAGACGTTTGCATCACCCCCAAAAGACATACACCCATTAAGCAGTCACTCTCCGTTTCCCCTCCCCTCAGGCCCTGGAAAACACAAGTTTACATTTTATCTCTATGGACTTGCCTATTCCATATGTTTAATGTAAACGGAGTCATGCAATATGTGATGTTTTGTGTCTGGCTTCTTTATGTCAGCAGAACGTTTTCAAGGTTCATCCATGTTGTAGCATCAGTGCTTTAGTCCTTTTTCGAGGCCAAATAATATTCCATTGTATGGATGGACCACATTTTGTTTATCCATTCATCAGCTTCTGGACATTTGGGTTGTTTCCACTTTGTGGCTATTGTGCGTAGTGCTGCTATGAACACTCATTTATGTGAGTTCTAGTTTTCAATTTCTTGATATATACCTGGCAGTGGAATTGCTGGGTCATAGGGCAGTTCTGTATGACTTTTTGAGCAACCGCCAAACTCTTTTCTGCACGGGCCACACCATTTGACATTTATGTCTTACTCTTTGCATTCCCACGGCAACATACAAAGTTCTAATTTCTTCATATCCTTGCCCACCCCCACCCCCACACATTAAAAAAATTGTAGCCAGCCTAGTGGGTGTGAGGTTGTGGTTTTGATTTGCATTTTCCTAACGAGTAATGGCATGGAACATCTTTTCAGGTGCTAGTTCGCCATTTGTATATTTTCTTTGGAGACGTGTTTATTCCCCTCCTCTGTTCATTTTTTATAACATCCTTGACTTAAAAAAATTTTTTTTAAGTTTATTTATTTATTTTCAAGAGAGACAGAGAAAGTGAGCAAAGGAGGGGCAGAGAGAGAGGGAGAGAGAGATCCCAAGCAGTTTCCCGCACTGTCAGTGTGGAGACCAATGTGGGGTTGGAACTCATGAATCGTGAGATCACGACCTGAGCCAAAATCAAGAGTCAGACGCTTAACCGACTGAGCCACCCAGATGTCCCTTAATGTCCCTGACTTTTTATTGAGACCAGAATTTGAATCTCAGGCTGCAAGCCTGGTGTGTGGGGCAGTCACTTAGCTGGGTGGCCAGCAATTGTAGCAGAGGGAGCTTTCTCTTCCATGCTTGTTTTCTTGCACTCTTTCCCAGTGGGCAGTTGTTATACAGAAATCTAGTCAAGACTGTCATGAATCTGTTGTCTTGGTTAAGGGCACTATCATCCACATAGTCATCCAAGTTAAAACTTTGCTGTAATCCCTCACTCCTCCCCCTTCCTAACTGCCCTTATCTGCTCAGTTACCATCAGACAGCAGGAAGTGCCAAACCTGCAGCTCAGCTTCAGAAACAATACTAAAGTTTAGGGTGGTGTATTGGAAACTGACCTTAATCCTGGGTTCATTTTGTATTAATGCCAGAATTTCCCCTTTGTTTCTGATTCTTCATTTCGAAATTTTGTCATGTGGTGTAAAATTTTGCAAGCTGCGTCACATGTGCTTTCTTAAATCCAAGGTGAAAGTACAAGTTAAAAAAAGGTTTACACAGTTTAACTCCTGTATAGTTCTGTGAAAACGAAACAGCTTTTATCATTTGCTAAGTACTCATGAAATACGTGCTTATTTTGGAAATGCAGAAACTGCACACAACAAGCAAACACATAAAAAGAGTAAAATAAAAATCGTCTATAAACTTACCACTAAGTCCTGTTAATATTTTGGCAAATATCCTTTCAGTGTTATCTATCTACACTATTTGTTTTAAAAAATAGGACTATATTATAGATATTTTCTATAACCTATGATTTTCATCTGACAGTATATCATGACCATTTTCCTTCATGGTTAACTAGACTTCCACAGATGTAAGTTTTTAAATATTATATGCATTAAGTGTCACTGGAGAAGCCTGTTAAAATAAAGATTCCAAGTCATACTCCCAGAGATTCTGATTCTGTAGTCTGGATCTATGCCCAGAACTCTATACTTTTTTTAATGTTTGTTTGTTTGTTTGTTTATTTATTTATTTATTTATTTATTTATTTATTTATTTATTTATTTTGAGAGAGAGAGAGAGCACGTAAATGGGGGAGGGACAGAGAGAGAGAGAGAGAGAGGGAGAGAGAGAATCCCAAGCAGATTCTGCTCTATCAGCATAGAGACTGATGTGGGGCTTGATCTCATGAATCGTGAGACCATGACCTGAGCTGAAATTGAGTCAGACGCTTAACTGACTGAGCCACCCAGGTGCCCCCAGAACTCTGTATTTTTAACAAGCCCTTGGCTAATTCTGATGCAGGCTGTTCTTTAACAGTTTGAGAATCACCTTTATACACCAATAATTATAACTCTTGCCCAATTTTCCATTGCGTAGATATACCATTGTGTATTCAACCAGCTATTTATTTCACAACAGTTATATTAGTTGCATTTTTTCACTGTGTTATTAACACACCTGCTATAGATATCCTTATCCCTGCAATTTTGCCTTCATGCGTGACTGAACGTTTCTTGGTCACACTCAAATTGGGTGGGTTTGTAAAAGTGATGCTGCTTGGTAAATGCTCCTGTAATTGTTGAATGGAAGACTGAAAGCATAGAGGCTGTAGAAAGCCTCTTGAGAAGCCATACTGGGGCCTGAGGGAGACAGTTGAGAGGAGTTAGGGTTTCAGAGGGGAAATGAAAGTGGAAGCAGATGAACGTGTGAAGGAGTGAGATTCAAATTTTATCTAATGGAGGCTAGAAAGGTTTTACCCCTGGGCCCAGCTAACAAGGTGTTCTACTTCTCTAGAAACCAGAAGAGGGACAAAAGCCATCCCTTTTACTGAAAGCTTCATAGCGGAGCATCAGTCTTGGGTCAAAGGAGAAGGGGTAGGGGCACTTGGGTGGCTCAGTCGGTTAAGTGACCGACTCTTGTTTTGGCTGAGGTCATGATCTCAAGATTTTGGGGCAGAGAGCCTGCTTGGGATTCTCTCTCTCTCTCTCTCTCTCTCTCTCTCTCTCTCTCTGCCCCTTCCCTGCTTGCGTGAGTGCGTGCGCACGTTCTTTCTCTCAAAATAAATAAACTTAAAAAAAAAAAGGAGAAGGGGTAATGCAAGGAGAGAGAGGAAGACAGGGAGACAGCCCAGGGTGTGTGCCCCAGCTCAACTTGTGGAAGAGAGAGGTCAAGGGCACAAAATGAAAGCATTCTTTTCCCTAAAACTCTCGGAGAGACAATGAGGCCGGAGCAGAATTGCTGTGCTGCCGGAATGTCAAATCCTAAGACTAGAACCAGGAAAGAGGGAAGAAGTGTTGACACCACTGAGGCATGAGACACGGTTAGGTTGGGTGCTTTTAGAACTTCAAAGAAAACACAGCATCCTTTGGTCTCCACGGCCTGTGTTCATTCATGGGACATTAGAAGAGGCGACGGCTCAGAGGTGATACTACAGACAGTGCTGCGGTGTGTTGGTGTAGCTTTGCAGGCCGTGTCCTGCTCGACAGGGAAGAGGACGTCAGTGCCAAGGAAGAGGGCAATTGCAGCTCTGTGGATTGGCAAAGACCTTGTTTGTGAGCACTTGTGACGCACCTCCTTTTAGGGGCTTCTGGGGAAATACGTAGCAGGAGGGGAAAGATGAGGACATGGGTGAGGTACTTGGAGCCTGAAAGTTCTATATTAGAAGCCAGCAAAATACAGGAAATCACGGACCAGAACTACATGTGTGGGGCCCAATCACAAGGCTGTGGAGCAGAGAGTATGCCTGGAAAGGATTGCTCATCTCTGTGCGGTGTGCGTGACCACAGAAGTGGGTGGTAGAGAGGACATCTGCCAAATCACTTATCAGAAGCCCCCTCATGAGTGACCAGAATATGGAGGTTAGTTCTAAGAAACTCATCTCATTTTGAGGTGAGAGAAGCTAATGTTCCCCTCCACCCCTGTTCCCACTGCTCCCCACACTGGGCACACTGAGGGTGGGTTCTTGCTGCTGCTTTTGAATCAGCTCTAGTGAAGCCCACTCAAAGTCTTGCTATAGGTCAGAGAGTGAATGTAGGTGAGGGGAGGGGAGGCAGAGGGGAATCCAGGGCTGAGGGCACCGCCGAGGACGGGTGTCCCTGTAGTATAGAGAAATGTAAAGGGAGCTTATGCAGTGACCGGGGTGGGAGGAGGGGGACAGATGCAGTGACGAAAGCAAACAGCCTCGAAACATCTGGGTTGGTACCAGAAAAAGCCCAAGAGGGTCCAGAACCGGATGTGGTGGCTTCCTGTTTGACATCTCACACAGCTCCGCGGAGAGCAGCAGTGTTTACCAGCCAGGTTAAGATTGCCACAATTGCCTGCAATCAATTAATTTATAAATTAGTTGGGGGAGAATGGCCATTTTAATTGATTTTTACTAAAAAATGCTTATTTTGTGTGTGTGAGAGAGAGCGCACACATATGAGTGCAAGCAGAGGAGGGGCATGGGGGGGAACGGAGAGAGAGGTGGGGGGAAGAGAGAATCCCAAGCAGGCTCCACATTGTCAGTGCAGAGCCCTATAGGCTCAATCTCACGACCCTGGGATCATGACTGGAGCCAAAATCAAGAGTCAGACACCCAACTGTCTGAGCCACCCAGGTGCCCCCAAAAGCAAGAAATTTGTCTAAAGACACAGTACCATTATTAAAATCAGAAGTTAATATTGCTAGGGGTGCCTGGGTGGCTCGGTCGATTAAGTGTCTGATGTTGGGCTCAGGTCATGATCTTGCAGCTTAGTGGGTTGGAGCCCCGCCTCAGACTCTGTGTGACAGCTCAGAGCCTGGAGCCTGCTTCGGACTCTGTGTCTCCCTCACTGTCTGCACCTACCCCACTCACGGTCTCTCCTTCTCTCTCTCAAAAATAAATAAATAAAGTTAATATTGCTATAGTGCTATTATATAATCCACAGAACTTCTATTTCTCCAACTGCTTCAATTCTATTCTGTATAATGACAGAAAATCCAAGATCACATGGAGCATTTTGTCCCATCATTCTTTAATTTCCTTTAATCTGGAACAGCTTCTGAGTCATTCTTTATATTTCACGACATTGACATTCTTAAGAGTACAGGCTAATTATTATGTAAAATGGCCTTCAATTTGGGTTTGATAATTCCTCATGACTGGATCCATGTTATGGACTTTTGGCAGGGAGATCACAGAAGCGATGCTGAGTACTACTCCTGCATGACACCAGGAGGCACTTGCTGTCAATCAGTCCCATTAGTGGTAAGAGTAAGGTTACTATTTCACCTTTTGTAATTAATAAGTATTTGTGGGGAGACCCTTTGAAAGTACATGATATTCTGTTACTCCTCAAATGTTCACCCACTAGTTGGGATAGTTCTTGCCTATAAACATTATCGTGAGGCTGGACCTAACAGGAATTACCAGTGATTTGGAATTACAACGTTCGGAAGAGAGGGGTCAAAAGTGATTCCTGGGCTTTGGGCCTGAGTAGCTAAGAGATGGTGGTGCCAACAGGGGAGAGTGGAGGGAGGAACAGGTAAGGGAGGGAGAAGACAAATCAAAAGCTCTGTTTTGCACACGGTTGCATGTGTCATGTCTATTGCACATATATATGGAGTCTGGGTGGACCAGTTGGAGCACTGGGAAAGGTCAGGGTTCAAGATGGCAGTCTCCAGCCATTTGGGGCTGAAATGAGATAAAGCACACGGACAGACTTAGGGCCCTCTAATGGGCGGTGTGTGTGCACAAGGGATAAATGACTAGATACTTCCTCTTGGTTGCAGGATCAAATGTGCTTGTTACGATTTTAGTAACTAAAACTCTCTTCTCATATTCCAATTGATCTTCTGTTCAATAAATGGCATAATGCAGGTTTTAAGAATGTACATTTCTCTTGGAACTCAGTAAAACTATTATTTTAAAATAAAATTACGTCTTCCACTAATAGTTTTATTTTCCCTGTGTTGCTCCCTCATGTGGGGGAAAAAAAAATTGCACTGGACTGCCTTGCCGAGACTGTAAGAAAACCAGTCTGGGCACCAGAGGGCGCCATGCAGTCAGTGCCGGCAGGAAACCAGAAAGGTGGCGATTGAGAGGTCCCAGATTTCCTTGCCTTTTCTCTCTCTCCTAATTCATAAATCAGAATCCTGGGATCTGATCCCCGCAATACTAGTACTCTCAATAAACTGTACATGAACTGTAAGGGCATCTGGAAGGGGGCAGGCTGACCTGCATCATCTTGACAGCAAAGGATGATTGGAGCCAGGGGTCCTGTTCAGAGCTGATAAAATGTCTATGAAACTCTCCCGCTTCCCCCCTCCCGCCCCCCCCCCCCCCCCCCCCCCGCTCCACTCCCACTGCTAGCCCTCCCGAGAGTCACCACGAGAGTCACCACCGGGAGAGTGTTCCATAGAAGGGGAGGGAGATGAAAAAGCCACATCATCACCTCTTCCCTTTAGCCCTTTCCCAAGCTCTTGTAAAAATTTCAGCTTCTCTCCTTAGTCATTTCTCCCCTCTAATGTTTTGTTTCAGAATTAGCTAGAAAACTTCTGTTTTTTGTTTTTTGTTTTTCCTCTTCAGCATTTTGCTTATCCTATGGTTTATTGAACTCTGGAGAATTATGCCCTATAAACAAATAAAGGTATTATTATTATGTAGCTCTATTCAGAGAATTAGTTGAAGGGGAAAAGTGAGATTTTTCTTTATTTGCTTAGAAATATATTGCAGTCACCATAGCTCTCCTCCAGCTATGGATTAATGGCATAATTATTCACACTGGGCAACTGAGATGGAATGAGTTTGAACTTGGCATGAATTAGTATACTAAAATATGCCTCCTGTTCTCTCTCATTGCCTAATTAATTCTGAATTATGAAATTCCCTTTGAGTTTCCCAAAACTCATGGTCACTGGATTCTGGTGAAATTATTCTTTCTCTGCAATACAAATCAAGTGATTTGATAATTATGGGCTATTTGAAAAGATAATGTTCATTTGAGCATCCTGGGAGGGAGAGAGCAAATCGAAGAGAGCTTTCTAGAGGTTTTATAGTGAAGAACCTGTACATGTTGTGTGTATAAGAGTCCCAAAGGAGACTGAACTTGGCACGAGCCAGCATCACCATGGAAGAAGCATTATCCCAAGTCTTTCTGCCAGTCCTGTACCTCAGTGTCTGAAATTTCTACTCTGAAGGCCATGCCTTTGATTAGGACATCGTCTTCAGAGTTTCCAAGTTAAATATGAATGAGTTGCCCATGGAGAAAACACAATCATCCACCTATGCAGTGGGGGAGAACTTGTCCTTCTATGACTAACCTGCCCATGTCCTTACTAGCTGTCCCTTGAAGGGAGGAACGGTCACTAACATGAATTATTAGAACTCAAGACATTACCTGGGACTTAATAGGTAACGGATAAGACATTGTGACATAAGTAGCACAAACAGAGGCCCGTGAAGGGCCTCTCTCTTCACTTCTATGGGGATGTGTAAGTGGATTCAAGACCACTATCCTCAAATGACTTTCTTCCTGAAGTTTGCTAGAGAGGTTAAGATCTTAAGAATTGGATCCAAGTCTTGAAGGAGAAGCCTGAGATGTGGAGTCTTAGTCAACCATTGTGAAGACTTTGAGGTGGGTGGAGTATTAGGCACTGTAACAACCATTGGTAGAGTGGCATTTAATTTTTTGTTATTCGTTGTCTGTGGCTCCTTTATGATCCTCGGGGAATTGGGGGTGAAGAGAATAATTGGCATCATAAGATTTTAATATTTTTCTTTGGATTCCTGGTGATGGTATAGTTATACGTTATCAGTATAAAAACTCCAGTATAAAATCTGGCAATATTCATCACTCATCTGGGCATCAGTTTATCATATTAGTTCGAAATGATATCTCTCTACTGGATTTTTCTCATCAACATGTAAACATTCTGTATTATCTCTCATCTGGAAAACAAAACAGAATTTCCTAAACCTCTTGCTTGCTCCATGCCTTTGTTCCCCTTTAGGGAAGATTTCTAAAACATGTCATTTGTACTTTTTGCTTCCACATTCTCACCTCATATTCTACCCAATTTTTGTCAGTTTTCACCCCACCGATTCACTGAGCTCATTTTTGTCAAAGTCATCAATGTTCTCTCTCTTGCTAAATTTAATGTAATTTCTGTGTCTTTTTCTTTCTCGTATCCTCAGCTGTTTTTGGCATCACGGACTTTGTTCTTTTTCATAAATCACTTAAAAATTTTTTAAAATGTTTATTCATTTTTTTGAGAGACAGCATGAGCAGGGGAGGAGCAGAGAGAGAGAGGGAGATACAGAATCCAAAGCAGGCTCCAGGCCCCGAGCTTTCCGCACAGGGCCCAATGTGGGGCTCAAAATCATGAACCGTGAGATCAAGACCTGAGCTGAAGTCAGATCCTTAACCGACTGAGCCACCCAGGTGCGCCTTCATACGGCACTTTTTAAAAAAATTTGGGATATCTTTGCCCATGGATTTTCAGTCTGTTTTCCTGGAGTTTCCTTTTCCCAGGACTCAGTATTTTTCTTTATCTATGCTCATTCCCTAAGCGATGACATTAGGTGCTATGGCCTCGAATACACTGCCTATACACTGATGACCCTTGGGTATTATATTATCAATTCTTGGTGCAGTAGCAAATCACTCCAATATCTCAATGCCTTACAATAAGCACGTGTTTCTTGTTAATGGTACATAAATGTTATGGGTCAGCTGTGGCTCTGCCTAACTTGGCTGGACTAGCATGACTTCAAATTCTAGACCTAGTAGCCAATTTCTGCATTATGTTGTGCTTATGGTGGAGGGCAGAGCCGGAGAGTGCAACACAAGCCATGAAATCACATTGCAAGCTTTTGCTCAGCCGTGGGCCTGCCCATGTCACTAACCAAATCATATCCTAATGTAAATATATGAAGTGGAGATATATTTTCCCTCCAAACCATGCACAGATAACTCACGTGACAGAAAATTAGTGAACTGTCTGCTCAATATGGCCATAGAGATGTCCAGTAAGCATCTCAGATTTATTATGTCTCAAACAAGACTCCTCACTCCTCCATCCCAACCTGGATGTGTTGCCTTCTCAGTAAACACCATCGCTGCCCAGATGATCAGGCCCTCACCTACAAGTTGTCATTGACTCATAGGCCATGTAAGAGCAGATTCTGCTGCTTCTGCCTTCAATATATATCCCACCTTCTAACTGCCACCAGCACTATCATCCCAATAGTCCCCTACCTGGTTTCCCTGCTTCTTCTTGCCCACCTACAATAAATTCTTCACACAGCAGGCAGAGGGATCTTTTTAAAAAAAATTTTTTTAACGCGAATTTATTTTTGAGAGAGAGACAGAGCGTGAGTGGGGTCGGGGCAGAGAGAGAGGGAGACACAGAATCTGAAGCAGGCTCCAGGCTCTGAGCTGTCAGCACAGAGCCTGATGTGGGGCTTGAATTCATGAACCATGAGATCGTGACCTGAGCTGAAGTTGGACGCTTAACCGACTGAGCCACCCAGGCGCCCCAGAGGGATCTTTGAAGAATACAAATTATAACTTGTTACTGCCATACCCCAAACCCTCCAGCACCCTGGTTTCTACACAGCCACTAGGTTTCTGCATGGCCAAGTGTCAATTGTAGTCTCAGATGGACAGGAAAATCAGTCTCAGATACTCAGGCACGTGTAAACCAAACTACATTTACTTATCTAAAAAAATTACAGGAAGGACGTCCTTACACTCTGGGCACATGGCAAATGTATTAGCAACATTTTCCTGAACAGGTGGCAATTGCAAGCTTTTAGACCCCAAAATGCCTCATCAACTGGCCAGCAGTTGCAGAAAGCAAGGTCTGGGTGAGTGGAGGTCACATCAGAGCTTTTGGAAACTCCTCTCCTTCCAGATCCCCTACAAGGGTGGCAGAGTATCTGATGGTCTAGACTGTGGGCAAGCTCAACCTTATCTGAACCAGGTACATTCAAGGTCATTTAATATACAAGATCACCACAGAGAGCAGTAAGCACCATACATTCAGGCATAAATACAGACCTCATGTAGAACCCCCAACCCCCCCCCCCCACCCCAGCTAACACAGCCTGATACAAGTGACCCCTGAACTTGATGGTGTATAACTAGGGTCTGTTACCCAGGAGCCCCTGGGAGTTATGCTAATTGGCCTTCAACGTGGCTCTAAGTCCTCTCCTGCCGTCCTCCATCATGCTCCAAATAAAACTCAAAGTCCTGAAAATGGCTTCAAGATGCAAGATGGTCTGGCCTCTGATGAACTTGTCTCTCCTGCTGGTCACACTGGCTTCTTACTTGTCCTAGGACATCCCAAGCTCATTTCTGTCTGAGAACATGTCCTTTCTTGTATCATCCGTCTGACTGCATGCTCTTTTTCTAATTCCTCTGATAACTATAATTTCATTGGGGTACCTATCCAAATCCCCCTCACTCCTTAGTGAGGATGTTTTACCATCCAATCTAAAATAGCGTCTGCTCCAGTTCACATCACTTTATATTGCCTTTTAATATTTTTTAAAAACAAGTTCATTTATTTGAGTACTGTCTACATCCAATGTGGGGCTTGAACCCATGACCCCGAGATCAAGAGTCTCATGATATTCCTACTGAGCCAGCCAGGTGCCTCTTCTTTTAATATCTTCATAATACTGAACACTTCTTGCCTTTATGTCATATATTTATTTGTTTAATCTTTAATCCTGTCTGTCCTGCCAGGATACAAACTTCATGAGGGCAAACACTTTGACTGCATTTGTCCCTGCTGTATTCCCATTAACACAACAGCATAGGTGGGGAACAGCATAGACAGGGTTCAATAAATATTTGTAGAATGAATCACTTAATGCATGAGTGAATGAATCAGACACACAATAAATAAGCTAGGGGAGTGATAAGGAGAGTGTTTTGGTGAAGATAATTATGATAACAACATGAAGAAACGTATTATTATTTTACAGACAACAAAACTGAGGCCTAGAAAGTTTGTGTGCCAAAGCCACACATTTAAGACTCTCCATGCTGCTTCTGATATGCTAAAGCAGTGGTTTCTGAAATGGGGGTATTTGTATCCCAGAGGAGGGAAACTTGGGAGGGGGAGTATGGCAGAAAAATTAAAATGTCAATTTCTGCTCTTTTACCAACATATGTGATTTTAATTTCGATTTTATGTAGGTTTTATAATGTATTCAGTTATATCATGTACCACTAGTTCATATTTTATTGCTAAATAAATATTTACAGATGTGGCATGTTTGCTCCAAAAATGTTTGGAGGCCACTTAAGTAGACTACTGTGCGTTTCTCATAAGTTCTGAGCAAGATGGGGGCACTGTGTGCCCACAGTGGCGAGGAACATGGAATCCGTGGAGGTGGAGGGATGTTAACCGCTGACACCTTCAGCTTGAGTTTGTGGGTGGGGCTAACACGTAGCTTCCGTTTTCCCAGGTGCCCCAGGTGCCAGGGAGGCACGCCCACTCGCTATCCCCACAGCCAATAGGGGACTGAATTAGTTTCTGAACAGTACTGGACACATAACCAATGGAGGCTAAAGCCTTTAAGGAAGTGCTTCTCCAAATTCTGGAGAGGGCCAGGCTGGGAACTACTTCCTAGTTCTTCCCTCCTACACTTAACCTTTCGCTCGCATGCGCACACAGATTACATAGACACACACTCCCACACTTCCAGAATGTGAGAGATTAAAGAAATTATCTAGCCCAATATTTTCATTCTGTAGATTAGAGATGGGAAACACAGCTCGTTTGTGGCAGGACCAGGACTAGGTCCTCCTGATCTGACTTCTGGCTCCCGGGCTTCCTATCCTTCCATGGAAGCCTCGCTTATGGCCATTTTCTTATTGGGTAGCTTTTACCCAGAAGGCTGGTCCCATTCTCGCAATACTGGGTCTTTGCAATATTGGAACTCTTGGGACCGTCAATAAGCAGGGTCCCCCGGGTGCATTGCCCACTTTCCCTTCATTTCAGTATGATGTGATCCTCAGACGATGAGGCCTGCGAAATAGGTCCCTGAAGCACTGAATGGCTCTGTCGCCTTTATTTCCATACCTTTGCAGTTAGTTCTCTTGGCCCAGCCCTCCAGGCAGCAGCTCTCCCCGCCTTACAGAGCAGGAACCCAAGCAAGTACTGGAAGCTTAATTGATCTGGATGTTTGGAATCAAACTTCATTAGCTCAAATTACTTCAGTTTGCCTAATTTGTTTCTCTATGTGAGCTCTGATAAGCTTGGTTTAACATCTTCTAAACTGTGGTGTTTATCATCATCAATGCCTACTCAAATTACCCCTGCAGAGCAATGGACCAGGAGAAAAATGGTTTACAAGGTGTAGCTATTTTGTATTTTTATACAAGTGCACAGAATGCGGAGCCCAAGTTGGTGGATTAGCGCATTTATTTCCCTAGGACAACTCTACTTTTTAAAAAATAGAATGCAGCCAGAAAGATCCCTTCCGTCATTAATATTCAAGTATAATTTGTGTAAGTGTTTCAAGTCCCATAAACTTTGAGATTTTTTTTTTTTTCTATTTAGAGATAGGGACAAATCCATCATTCTTGTTTTTGTTCAAATCCGTTAGAGACTTTTGACTGACCTGTGTGTTTACATGTTTGCAAATATGCATATTGTGCTTGAGGACAAATTATCCATCTGAAAAGAGGTGTGTCTCCCTCGGACTATTGATTCATGCTAAGTGCAGAGAAACTTTTAGCACTATGGAAATTCATACTGAGTCTCTGGAAGGAACTATAGCAATGGTTGCTTCCAAGATAAGGTCCTGAGAGGGAGATTTCCTTCTATAATACCCATTTATAGGTGTTTTATTGCATGTATTATCTTTCCCCCAAATTAAAAGCAAAAATACTTGTCAGTAACAATAACCCCAAATAATGAGTTTCCCACAATATGAAGGCCTGTAAGCTGTGCTACATATATAGCTTCTAATTTTAGGTAAATCCAAATACCTTAATTCCAGCGCTTGATACGGTAGCCAGGTCGGTGTTTCAGACTTGTGACAACTATCTGTCCATTGGTTACCACTTTAACATGGAAATTACACGTGAGACAGCGTGGCCGACACTGAGAATATGGAGGCCTATGTTAACATCATCAAACTTACCTCAATAATCTTGTGTCCTTCTCCTAGAATCTGGAACATCCAAATGTTGTCATTCATTGCAAATGCTGCTGGAGTGATGGGCTCACAGATTAATAAGAAAAGCCTGTGTTTTAGCCTGTCCAGGTACCTCTCTGCACGGACGAAAATCAGCTCATTTCCCGTATTTCTTTGCACTCCATAGGTGTATCCACTTACACTAGAAATGGAAAATTCAGACGATAGAACATATACTCCAGAGCCTCGGTGCTATACACACCAAGATAAGAAGTTCGGATAATCAGGCAAAATTGTCTTCCTTATTTTTCAAGTGGTCCAAATAATTGTACCAATTCCCAACTTCGCTTCTATACCAAGTATCCCTCGACTGACCCCACCGGGTACAAATAATGTCGAGTGTGAATGTGGTCACATCAATATGCATATTGCGGTTTAGCTCACTCGATAGTCCTCCCCAGTGGGATCTGAAACATCTGTGTCTCTGCCCCCTTGAAAGGTTCCACCCACATCTCCGGTCTTAAGGAGCCTCTGAGGGGTCAGAGTTCACTCAAGAACCAATCCAGGAAACAGCACGGGCTGCCCGGTGTGATGTCTGAGCTGCTTGCCACTCCTCTGGGCCCCTCTGTGCTCATTCACTTCCCAGCCTCCATCCGGGACCTCCCCCAGGCTGTCACACGTACCCCTGGAGCTGTCCACTTGGCTCAGGAAACTCTGCCTGTCCCGTGCTTGGGTCCTTGCTGCTGTATTGCATTGTCAGTAGAGGGGGAAACAGCCACCCTCTTGCTTGGGTTTGGCTCTCTGGCCAGGGTCCCACAGCAAAGCGGCATGGGCCCAGAGCTGCCACAGTGCTTTTACTTTGTTAAAAAAGAGCTTTATCGAGACATAATTCATGTACCATATGGTTCGTCCATTTAAAATGTGCAATTCTTTTTTTTTTTTGCTTTGTTACATTATTAATTTTTTATTTTTTAATTATTATTATTTGTTTATTTGAGAGAGAGGGAGAGAGTGTGTGCACATGCACAAGAGTGGGAGGGGGCAGAGGGAGAGAATCCTAAGCCGGCTCCACATTCAGCATGGAGCCTGATGCAGGGCTTGATCCCATGACCCTGGGATCATGACCTGAGCTGAAACCAAGAGTTGGATGCTTAACTGACTGAGCCACCTGGGCGCCCCATAGTCTTACTCATTTTTAAAAATGTAATAATCCATCATATTGGTAATACTTAATATACTAAACCGTATTTCTGATATTAGGATCATTAGGTAGATTCCCAGGTTTTGCTACTTAAATCACCCTGCAAAGACAATTTTTCAGGTGCCCGGCTAGAAAATGTTCTTGTTCAAAACAGTCAATAAAAATGGGGAGGAGAGGCAGGCACCCTGATCCACTCCTGACACCCTGGCCATGAAGGGGGAGAAAGAACAGTTGCAGGAAACAAGTCCAGCACTAAAAGGAGTCTGGCTTCCAGAGCTCTTCTTGGTGGGGACTCTGAGCTGCTGTCACTTCTGAACTCAGATTGTCAAACTGATGGAGAGAGCGGTAAACAGCACTTCAGGTACTTCCGAGCAGAGCAGTAGACGTTGTCTGAATCCTGCACACATCTGTCGTGACACATTTCCCTGCAATCACCGAAATGGCTCTTGGCTGAGGCTCCTGGGTGGCTCAGTTGGTTAAGCATCTGTTTGGCTCAGGTCATGATCTCTCCACCTGTGAGTTTGAGCCCCACGTCAGGCTCTGTGCTGACAGCTTGGGGCCTGGAGGCTGCTTCAAGTTCTGTGTCTCCCTCTCTTTCTCCCCCTTCCCTGCTCACGTTCTGTCTCTCTCTCAAAATAATAAACATTAAAAAAATAAAACAAAATAAGTGGCTCTTGGCTTAGTAGAGTCCTGGCACCCCTCCTTCCTAATAAGCAGGATGTTTGGTGAAGACTACTCAGGCCCGTGTCTTCTGTAAACATTCTTCTCTCTTCAAGTTTGATAGTTTCCTCTTTATTTGCCAATCAGCAGCTAGTTCTCATCCATGTTGTCTGTAGATTTTTCACAATGGTAATAGGTACACAGTTAACAATGTATAGAGCCTGTCTGGTGCATCTGCTTTCTCGTTATGGACAACTGCACATGAGTAAGGTATGGAACATTCCTTATTCCTTTGGCCCAGACAGCTTTGTTGAGCCTTGTGTCAATGTGCACATCTGGACTTCCCATCTCCTTTATGGCAAGTTTCTGGATCTCTTTCAATGCATGAGGGCCATGGTTCTTGAAACCCACCCCATGGACGTGCTTGTGAATGTTGATAGTGAATTCTCTGGTCACTACCTCGCTGATGGGAGAATAGCCCTTCTCACCACCCTTCCTTGTGGGAGCCATTCTGCTGGGCCCAGGTTGGAAAGCTCACTTCAACAATTAAAAAAAAATTTTTTTTTTTAATGTGTACTTATTTTTGAGAGAGTGAGCGTGAGTGAGGAAGGGGCAGAGAGAGAAGGAGACACAGAATCTGAAGCAGGCTCCAGGCTCTGAGCTGTCAGCACAGAGCCCGACGTGGGGCTCAAACTCACGAGCTCTGAGATCATGACCTGAGCTGAAGTCAGATGTGTAACTGACTGAGCCACCCGGGTGCCCCTGGGGAAATCTTTTAAAAACATTTTCACACAGACTGGCCTGATGGCTTTCACTGAAGTGAGAAACAGTCAATTATTCATTCAACTAGTTAGGAGATGGTTACTAGTGGTGCTGGTTGGGGCCCGCCAAGAATTGGGCACTGAGATGGGATGAAATGAGAAAGACTTATTAGGGATATGCCTGAGGGGAAGGTGAGAGGGGACCAGAGGAGACTGTGAGAGTCATTCTGAGGCACAGGTCTCGTGCCAGTGGGGGAGGGGAAGGGAAAGTTGGGTGGAGGCATCCTAGATCCCTGTGCAGTTGAAGGAAGTCTGGCAAGGCTGTTGGGAGTCCTCAGTCAAAGTCAGCTGTCAGAGGAGCCTGTATCTCCCTGGAACAGACCTGCCTCAGTGTCCCTGCTCTGCTTTGCCTTTGGCCAGGAGAAGCCCAGGGCAGGTGTGGCCTCTGCACAACACAGTGAAGGGCTGAAGGCAGAGCTCTGAGAGGCACAGTTCCAGTGAAATGATCAAGTGGGTTTCACATTTAGAATGATTCTTGGGAGATTTTGAAAAAAAATTTTTTTTAAGTTTATTTATTTTGAGAGAGAGAGCACATGTGCACATGAGCTGGGGAGGGGCAGAGAGAGAGAGAGGGAGAGAGAGAATCCCAAGCAGGTTCAACGTTTTCAGTGTAGAGCATAACGTGGGGCTCGAACTCAGGAACCGTGAGATCATGACCTGAGCTGAAGTCGGACGCTTAACTGACTAAGCCACCCAGGTGCCCCTGGGGAGATTTGTGAAAAAGAAATTCTGCTAGGAAGATCTTTTGCCATTTCCTGTTAGAAGTCTTCCTCCCTATTGGATGTTTATGCTGGAGAACACTGACTTATCACACAGCTGGGTGGCAACTCCTCATCTTCTAAGATGCCTGGGGTCTGGGGGCAGCTGTGTGTGAACCCCCTGGATCAGAATGGAAGGTTGTAACTCCAGCAACCTTAACAGAAGATCCCTCACACCATGTTCACCGAGTGCCTATCATATTGGGGATGTGATGACTACAGAATGGCTCCATTCTGATCATGTCATTTACCTGAGGGTGCGAGGGGCAGGGTCAGAACTGGAAAGCAGGGTTCCCGACTCCCAATCCAGTACCTCATTCAGTATCATTGGATGACATTTCATTTCCTCCTTCCTTTCTCGTTGTTTGGGGTTGGTTTGTTCCCCTGAAGACTTTAACCTGCCTTGTGGCTTCACCCCAGCACCCATGTGTCTATGAAGAATGCTTGCTGGTAGTGTAGTGGGAGGGCTCTGTTTATACCATGTCACCTCATCTCGGTACCTGGCTTCACTGTTTCCTACTCATTAGAATCCTGACCCCTTTCTCCCCGGCCCCAGTGTCCTTTCTTGGTTCCCACCATGAACCTTGAGTTACACTGGGCTCTCTTCCCTTGCCTCAGAGTCCCAGGGGGCAGTCGACCAGGAGCTGTCTCTACACTAGCTGGGCCTGGGGCCTGCCCCCTCCTTGTGCTAAGGGACCCATCCAGGAAGGTTGGGGCTTGTGGCTTGGCCATGTATGGAGGGGAGAATCGTGGATGTGCATGAACAGGCTTTTGAGTTCATTGGTCCTCAGATGCCTACCAACCCAGAACCCGTGTACCTCTAGAGCTCTATTCATAGCAGGAATATACACTTCCACGTGGCACTGAACTAAATTAGAGAAAATGCATTGACTGTGGACAGGGTTGGGAGTAGTTGATTAATTAGGGCCTATCTCATGCATCCCAGCACACTTCACTGCTCCTGCTGTTGCTGGACATTAGCATTCCACTGTTGCAGAGCTTTAAATAGTACCCGTTCCCCTGAAGGGAAAGTCCAAGGTCCATTTATTTGCTAAGGGCTAAGATTTTCCCCAGGGGATAAAGTGCTAGACTGTCAGCTAGACCCCAGGAGACCGTGTTTACACAGTCCTTGCTTTGGCCAGGCCAGGTAAGGCTTAAGCCTGGAAAGTGTATGTGGCGATGGCAGGACTCCGCGTGTGCAGAGCCTTTTCACACTCAGCCCTTCACTTCATCGTAAATCCATCTTGAGTGGTTGGCAGGGCAGATGCTGTTATCCCCATTTTGCATGAAAAGCATCATGCTTTCAGCGAACACGTTTTGGGTACTTACTAAGGTTTTCTTAGTATTTACTGAGTGCTCACTACATCCCAGGCACAGGCCACTTGCTGTCTCATCCAACGTCCAAAGTCACCCAGTGACACAGCTGCTACGGCTAACCCCATCAGGCGGATGCAGAAATGGAAGCCCAGAGAGGCGATGAGATTTACCCAGGACACGAGTGAGCGGCAGAGGTGAGGTCTGAGTTGTGCAGTCCGCCTCCAGGCCCTGGGCTGTTCCGCTCCACTGACAAGCATTCTGTTCAGTACGTGAGCCAATGATTACTTAGTTACAGCTGAGGGAGGCCCCGAGGGAGAAGTAGCACGTGCCATGAGAAAATAAAAGAGGGCTCCCAACTTGGCGTGGGGAGAAGGAAGGCTTCCCTGAGGATGTAACATTTAAATGCAGGCTCAAAAGAGGAGCGGGGGCAAGATGGGGGTGGGGGAAGGTGGGAGAGAGGCCAGGCAAAGGCCCAGGCAAAGGCCGAGGGGAGACTAGGACCTGCCCCCAAGGACCTGGAAGAGCCTGCTCTCTTTGCTGAGTGAGCAGCGTGGGGCAGCGGACGGAGACAAGGTGAAGGAGGTCGGTAGAGGTAGGATTTTGTAGTCCACACTGAAGACTGGTCTTGGTCCAAGAGCACTGGGAACCAGCTGAAGGTGGGGTGAGGGCTTCTCAGAGCACACTGTGGCTGGGAGCAGAGACGATGGAGGCACAGAGTGGGGCCCGGGATCGGCAGACTCGTACAGTTACAGTCCTGCTGGGGAAAGAGTGGAGATGGGGAGAAATGGGTGAGCTCGGTGAGCTTTGGGAGGGAGAGTTTGTGCTGACACACACTCACGGACTCTCCGTGAGCACTGGCAAGAAGGATGGATTGTAATGCAACATTTATACGAAGCACTCCTTCAACAATAAAGCCAGTCCTAAAATCATTCATTTTTTTTATTTGCGAACAGTATTAAATTAGGACAGGAATGAAAGGTGGGATGGGGTGAGACCTTGCCTATGGGGATCGTCCCTTCTGGTTGCCATCATGTCTTCCAAAGGAAGGGGACAAACTCTTCCACACCTGGAGAGGACTTAGAACTATTCTTCATGAGGGGTCAGAGGATCCTGGAGGTGTTTGAAGGACACAGCAAAAAGGGAAGATTTCTAACTGTGTGTCCGTGTGTGTGTTTCCGAGTCTGTGTGTGTCTGCACTTGAAGCCAGTTTGCAAAATCGGATCACAAAACTCCTGTGAGAAGTGCCAGGCAGTGTTTCTAGGTAGTTGGCATAGCCCATATGAAAGGAAATAAATTCAGCTGCTTACATGCACTTAAAAGATGTGCTTAAAAAAATGTACCTGAATTTACTGGATGTTTTGCCATTGGGTAGCTATAACCTGCTCTAAATTTTGTTCCAACCTGGCCCCCACAGGTTGCTCTGTCCTCCAGCTGTTATTATATGCTGACTAATGATAAAGTGGGTCCCTCGTTATAATTTTCCCATAGCCTCACGTTTGTGGTTGTTTTGAGCCCTTCCTTCCAAGTGGTAA
Source organism: Prionailurus viverrinus (assembly GCF_022837055.1). Classification (NCBI taxonomy): domain Eukaryota; kingdom Metazoa; phylum Chordata; class Mammalia; order Carnivora; family Felidae; genus Prionailurus; species Prionailurus viverrinus. The sequence continues at coordinate 70,401,352 of NC_062566.1, forward strand.
AAGATCATTGGTTGCAGTTCCTCGAACTCTCCTTCCTCCATCCCTCCTTTCCTTGTGTAGCAATAGCAGCTGTAGAAGAAACCTGGAGTAGCACACCCTGCTAGGAGATGCCACCAGGTGCAAACAAAATATTATTAGCACCCAAGTTTGAGGCATTTGATTCTGGAAAGTAACTACCTATTTGATACACCAGAAAGGGAGGCAAGCCATTTGACTTGAAAGAAAATAACAATGTGAGTCAGCGTCTCTGTCAGAAGCTCTTGCCTCTTGAATGGTATTGTCCTCATGCCTGAGAGCAACTAACCCATTAGACAACTGAAGGTCGCCTTGACCTTCACTGCATTAGAGCATCAGATAGAACCCAGTGAGGCCCAAAGATGAGCAAATAGAGCACGAAGCCTGTAGAGCCTGCCAGATGCCTGAAAACATTTTTTTGAAAGACTCCTTCATTGTGAAGTTTCTTCAAGAAATTTGATCTGCTCAGTTCCTTAATAAATCACCCTGTACTTTCTCAGTGGACAACGTGGACAATATTTACTTGATTTGAATAAATGACTACCAACGTGCATAAGGAAGCTTCTCTTCAAAGTGCATCCATTGATTAATGACTCGGGCAAGAATCACTTCACGGCTCTTTGCTGCATTATTAGTCATTTTGTAATAATGGCTTTTTGTCACTTTAAAATGCAATTTTCTTTATAACTCAGTTATGGTCGCGTGTGTTTGGAAAGGTTAGCTGGTGACTGTGTGATTATACTCACCCTGTGACCATTTGGTGACTTTGGCTTTGCAGGAAAAATTTACAAAACTTTTGGACAGCGTGCCCTTGAAGAGCAGTGCCCGGTGATACGCAGAGCTATAGGGCTGGGTGAGCCCGTAGATCTTTTCCTGCACAAGTCCCTGAAGTTGTGGAGGAGGAAACCGAGGTACGGGGGTGATATGAGGGCTGCCCTCCCCAAATCGGCCCAAGTTTCTCAGTTGCCTCCGCTGTGCCTCTACTGTGCTAAGTGCTGGGGAAACACATGGCTTTGGTCTCAGGCTCACCCTCTACTGGGGGAGGTAAGAGCTGGCAACAGGCAAACATTTAAAGACAGCATAGGGCAACATATCAAATGTGAGCAACTGGGGCCCCGACTAATGTACTGCGCTGTGCTTTAGAGCCATGCTGCACATCACGGTCACTCGGTAGGCCAGGTTGGAAACAGAGCGAGTGTTGAGGCAGAGCAGAACTGTGAGAGCATCATCCCGGGGGACAGTGGAAAGCGGGCCATACGCAGCTTCAGTCTAGGTCGTGTATGGCAGGAGTGCCGGAGGATCAGAGGGCAGCCCATTGAGCTTAGAACCACGGTGACAGTAAGGAGTAAGGTCAGGAAAGCCAGAGCGTTCCTTCCCCACAGAGCTTCTTTCCTCCTCACTCCAGCAGCGGCAGCGGGCTTGAACCCTGTCATGGTTTGACTTTGAGCAAGTTGTGTCACTTAAGTTTCATTTCTGTAACTGTAAAATGAGAATAATAATTAGTGACTGCCTCATATAATTTTGTGAAGATCAATTGAGATAATGCATGAAAGTAAAGCACACAGCAGTCTGACATAGAGCTATGCTTATTATAAGGATCTATTATTAATATATTCAAATCAACTATGCTGTTAGCACAGTTGCCGATAGCAACGAGAGAGAGAGAGAGAGAGAGAGAGAGAGAGTGAGAGAGTATATGTTTCCATTTACTGTACTGTGGCTATTTTAGCCATCGAGGAGAGACCTGGATTATGGAATCCAATTGGTTGTACAATGAACAGCTCTTTAAATGGCCAAAACAACAAATGGCGTTAAGGTGGAAACACGAAGAACAGTTCATTTGTAAGTGGCCCTCTAAGAAGTCTGTTAGGAGTTTACCTGTTTCTTTTTTTTAGACTACATTTCCCAGAGTCCCTCACAGGTAGGTGCAGATCATGTGACAGGCTATCAGCCAATAAGATGTGGGAAGGAAGATGTACTCTGCTTCCAGGTTGAACAAAACACTGTATGATCCCCCCCACTTTCTCCACTCTTCCTTCTTCCATGGTCTTGTGTTCCAGATGGTAAAGCTACTAAATGGAAAGATCACATATCCCTGAGTCACTGCTTGTAATAGAGCCAAGGAAGGGAGTTGCCCAGAATTTACTGAACATTGCATGAGCCCGAATAAATTTTCACTATGTTAAACCTCTGAGATCTGGGGAACATTGTAAAAACTAGTTTTAATTACATTTACTTGCAAACTGGCCAAATGGAACCATTCGAAAGCAAAAAATGTAAAGATAACAAAAACGTTCCCTCCCAAATCATTCAAAAGCCATGTTTAATATCACTTTTATTAATAAAATGTACAAGCCATATTTAACTTGACAAAAAAATTGTTATATTGTTAGATTGTTTCTTTTTGAATTTTCTGTTATCCAAAAACTATTATTTATTATTATTTTTTAAAAATAATGCTCTAAAGGTGGCATTCTGACTCAGGTCTGAGAGCTGGGTATATGCTTAATTGTTGCCAGAAAATGTGCTTCATCATATGCTGCTAGGTGGGAAAAAAATCGTGTTTCCAAAAAGTAAGGATTGATCCCACACAAAAAAATTACATTGTCAATAGTGATGTCTCTCATGGTGGTGGGGTTGATAGCCAAGTAATTCTTTTCCATATGCTTTATTATATTTTCTAAATCTTCCACAAGAAGCATGTATAAATTGTAAACAAAAAGATAAAAAGCCATTTAAAAAGGGTTCTTTAAAATTTATTTTATTCTTTTAAGCCCTTCATCCTTTTACACATCAGTAACCCCTGAAATTGCTAGAAAAGGGAAAACAAAACAATAACAAAAACAGATTATTCACATAATAGATTTTGGCAGCAAAACCTGTGAAGGACAGAGATTTGAAGGAATAGGCTCTGGTGAGCTAATCATGTCATTACTGCAAGTTTTGGGGAGGAAACACACACGTGAGCTGGTGGTGCTGGGGGCATGTTCAAAAGGTTCTTACGCTGAAACAGCAGAAAAACCAGAACCTTGGCTGGAAATACTTAACATTTGCTTTGGAGAAGCAACAGTGAGGAAAAGTTCCCAATAAGAAAGACACTTCTGGGGCCATTTCTTTAAGAGCCCTATAGCGGGCCTGTCATTCGAAGGGTCAGCCTATTCTGCCTACCATCGCCCCACGTCCTCGCCTGATCTGCCCTTATGTCTGTGTTGTGGGGGGTCGTTAGTGAGGGGCAGCCCCTCCATCTTCCTTAGGTTCTGGTAGAATTAAGATGGGAGATCAGAAGACATCAGATCCTTTTTTTTTTTTTTTTATAGTCGGATGTTTTATTTTTTAAAATTTAAATCCAAGTTGATTAACATATAGTGTAATAATAATTTCAGAACTAGAACTTAGTAATTCATCACTTACATGTAACACCCAGTGCTCATCCCAACAAGTGCCCTCCATAATGCCCCTCACCCCTTTAGCCCTTCCCCCCCACCCAACACCCCGCCAGTAACCCTCAGTTTGTTCTCTGTATTTAAGAGTCTCTTATGGCTTGTCTCCCTCTCTGTTTTTGTATTATTTTTGCTTCCCTTCCCTTATATTCATCTGTTTTGTTTCCTAAATTTCACATATGAGTGAAATTATCTATTGGAAGACATCAGATGCTTTTTTCAGCATTCCTCAGTACTCTACCTTTCCAAATTCAGTTTCATGAGTCCTCGTAAGATTGCCCCCTTGATTACAGAAATCATAGAAATAGGATTTGAAAGAGCATGCACTTGTAGTTAGAAGATCTGAATTCTCTCACCTGCTTTTGGTGTGACTTTAATCAAGGTTTTTAATCTTTCATTTAAAAAGATGACAAGAACAAATTTGTCAACCAGGCATTTGTCTGCGAGAAAGGAGACACAGGTGCGCCTTGTATTTCAACTGGGGAAGCATTATTTACATCAACTCAGCATTTAGGCCAAACTAAAACTGAAAAGTTTGGAAATCTGGAGTCGACTTATTTTTTTTTTTTTTAAGAGAGAGGGAGAGAGAGAGAGCTAGCACAGGTGGGGGAGAGGCAGAGAGAGGGAGACACAGAATCTCAAGCAGCCTCTGCAACATCAGTGCAGAGCCCAATGCAGGGCTTGAACTCAAACGGTGACATCATAACCTGAGCCGAGATGAAGAGTCAGACACTTAATCAACTGTGCCACCCAGGCGCCCCAACCTGGAGAATGTTTAAAGCTGAAGGGTCCCTAGAGATCATGTAGTCCAACACCTGCCTCCTCTTTCACTTCCAACTGTCCTGTTAGAGGTGAGGGAAATGAGGCTCGGAGAAGTAAGGGGAATGTGCTTGCTTGGCCTCACAGCTGGTTGGTGTCAGAGCCAGGCTCTGGGTCCTTTCTGTGGTGTTTCGTCCCCTCCCATGGGACTAAGTCCTCATGGGAGGACCAAGACTTCTCCTGTGGCGTTGCCTTGTCTCAGAGCCAATGAAGGTCCAATCGCTGCCCCGAAGGGCCCCAGGGTCTTGTGAGCCTGCAGCAGGTGCAGGCGGGTGGGAGGCGGGTAGTCAGAGCAACCTGAAGAGATAGGCCTTTTCCACTGGACCTGACTCCTTAATAGCTTGAGTCTCTAGACCCAGCTTAGGTTTGGCCTTCTCCTATCCCATTTTTATTGAACTGAAGCTGGGCCACACCTGAGAGAGTGTTGAACTTCAGTACACAGTTGCAAAACCATTCATGAGCATTTGCCAGGCACCATGTTAGGCCTGATGACCCACCTGCGCTTTCTCATCTGATCTTTATAAAACCTCTGCACGTCACTAACATTTGACAAGACTCAAGCTCAGATGGCCCTCTAGACGTTCCTTCTTAGATTAAACTCAGAGTGCCATAGTCAATCCTGTCAATAGATTGGAGCTTGTGGTTGTCTTCCCCCACTGATGTGATTTAAATGATGAGGTAACACAAGAGGTGGTGGCGGGGTTTTGGCGGGCAAACCTCCAGCTTCTCTGCGCATTGAAGTTGTTCTGTTGTTCAGTGCTACGTTAGGCATAGCAAAAGAAGCATGTCTCCATATGCCACCCACAAAACACAGGTTTTATGTTCTGTGGCTTCAGGATGAAGGGGAAGAATAGTTCTGGGAAGTTCCTTTCTCCACTGACATCTGCTTTGAATGTGGCGTTTCTCAAGGTACACAGCTGCAGGTGCAATGTGTGATGTTTTCTGCAGAAGTGTATACTCCCATAACCCGGAATATGTCTCTTGCTAGCCTTGGAGCTGAACCTCTCTTGCTACCCTGATGCTGAACCCCAAATCCTCGTATTTCCTTCCTTTGCCTTACATATTGAAAAAAGAATGATGTCAGAATGGGTCTCACCTCCAAAACCATCTTAACATTCAGAGAGCTATCACATTACTGAAGCACTCAGAATATATTTCCTAGACTATTTATTTGCAGTGAACCATTGATGGTCAGTCACCCAGTGCCTTTCTTCATATTTTTGCTAACTTTTTGTTACCTATTTGTGCCTGCCAATGAATACTCAAACTCCTCTCTTTTGTAGTGACCCAGAATTGTCGAAGGTAGATGCTAAATAACTATTTTTAGTGGGGTTAAACAGTGATCTTCCATGGCTACCCATTTACTTCTTAACTTGGATTAGATTTAGGAACATTAGAATCAATGGTGAAGATGGTTTCATCTCATTTCCCAAACCCACTTCCCAGTATTGTGTATATGAGAAAGTCTCAGAGGTTGTGAGCTGCCTGGGGAGCCCAACACATGGGTGGGAGCGCTGGGTCATGACTCTTCAGCCCAGTGCTCTCCCTGCTACAAAGTGCTGCCTCCAGGTATCTCATGGGCAACTTCCACTTTGCTTTCTGGAGGAAACCAGTTTCCATAAAAGAAGTTCAACTACTCTAGGGTGGCCATGCCATGAGAAGCCCAATGCTGCCATCTGGAGAGTCCACATGGAGAACTGAAGCCCCTGGCTGATAGTCTCAGTGGGTCTCAGCTGCCAGCCAGACCAACTTGCCAACTATTGGAGTAAGCCGTCTTCGAAGTGGACACTCCAACTCCAGTCAACCTATCCCAACTGGCTGCACATGGAACGGAGGCAAGCTATGCCTACACAGCCTGCTGAGATTGCAGAATCTTGAACAATAAATGGTAGTGCTGTCTTGGGCTATGAAGTCTTGAGATGACTTTTTAGGTGGAGATAGGTAACCAAAATAGTAGGGCAAAGGCAAAGGGCTGGCCTGTGGCTTGGAGATGCGGAGCTAGGGGGTCTAAAAGCAAGCTCCAGCGCGAAAGCTTAGGAATCCAGGGATAGACCACAGCACTGAATTCAAAACAGGTGGCCAAGAGACATAACGCAGAACCTCAGGGAGGGTCTGTATCAGAAATGACACAAAGCAGAAGAACAGGGGACAGGGCCAAGGAGAGGATGCCTGAAGATGGTGAATGAAGCAAGTCTGGGTTTTTTTCCAAGGGTCAGACCAAGAAGAATTTTTAAGGTTTTTTTTTTTTTTTTTTTTTTTGTAATCTTTTATAGGAATTGTTCAAAGAATATGACTAAATCAAGTACAAAAGAAAACATTTCTGAAATATCTGTAATTTTCCCAGGGCCTGGAAGCAGGTGTACACTCCAGACTCAGTGGCGGGGTCAAGAGCTGTCTGAGATACAACGCAGGTGAACCTCTGCGAAGCCTTATTCATGCTGGGTAGGTTCCCAGGAAGTCTTAATGAAAGAGGCAGAACAGGTGAGCAGGACACACTGTAGTGAGTTGTTTATACAGTAAATTAGAAATGGGTCTCATTTCTTGCAAGGGCCCATATAGGCCCAGTCTTTTTGTTATCTTCATAAAGGTTGGAGTTAAAGAACGCCTCTAGGTACTGTTACATAAGTACATACTCAGGAGGCACCCTACTCATGTGAAGTTTCTAATACTAAAAAGTTACTAAAAAACAAGTAAGCATCACCTTTTCCAGATTTTTATCTTAGTTGTGTTTATTTCCAATGGTGTGTGCTATGTGGTACGTTAACATAGTTAATATTTGATGTACTATCACCTTAAAGAAGTTGGAGTTACTATTCTGGCCACCCCTTGCTTCAATCACACAGTTTACCAGTGTTTAAATATCACCTGTTTGCATTTCTCTGTTACTTAAGAATGTGGAACGGTTCTAGTGTCTCAACAAAAGCTATGCTGAGGGTGTTTGCCCCGTTGGTTTTTTTTTTTTTAGAGAGAGAGAGAGAGAAAGAACATGCATGTGTGTGGGAGGGGGGGGGGAGGGGCTGGTAGAGGGAGAGAGAGACAATCTTCAGCAGGCTCCATGCCCAGCGCAGAGCATGACACGGGGCTTGATCCCATGACTCTAAGATCATGACCCTACCCTAAATCAAGAGTCAGACACTTAACCGACTGTGCCACTCAGGCGCCCCTGCCCCATTCTTTAACAGAGCCAAACCTAAGCTAAAACATGGAATGTTCCAAGGGTGTTTCCTGTATCTGCACCCTTCTTGATAATGTGTTGCTTCCTTCCCCAAGGGAGATGGGAACGTCACATCCCCCAATAAATAGCGCCAGTCCTCCTGTGCCCACCGAAGCACGTGATCCTTCTCAGATCCTTCATGCTCCTCACCCAACTCTTCCTCTGGAACACTAACTCATCCTGATGATGACATGTTATGCGATATGTAAGTTTTTGAGTAATTTCTGACATGGTGAAATGCTCACAATATCCTGTATTTTTAAAAGGATACAAAATCACATCCTATCCACAGTATTAAAAAACATAATAGGGGTAGACATTTCATTATTTTAATGACTGGCAATAATGTTTCTTCCAGGGGGTACACTACTCTTGCTTTAGAAAATAACTTGATGTGGGGCCCCTGGGTGGCTCAGTTGGTTAAGTGTCCGACTTCGGCTTGGGTCATGATCTCATGGTTTGTGAGTTCGGCCTGTGTCGGGCTCTGCACTGACAGTGCGAGTCTACTTGGGATTCTGGCTCTCCTTTCTTTGCCCCTCCTCCATGTGCGCGCGCGCGTCCGCAGGTGTACTCTCTCTCAAAAAAAAAAAAAAAAAAAGGAACTTGATGTAAGCCCTTGAGTTAGAAGAGAAGACTCAGGGGTTGGAGAGGGGGCAGGAGCCTAAACAAGAGCAGGAAGTGGCTACAGTGCTCTGCATGAGGCCAGGAGCAAAGAAAGAGGGCAAGGGAGGTATTCCCGGACCGACGACAGCAGGGCAAATAGTGGCTGGTGGGAATTCTCTGGCAGAAGGAATGGCCAATGGACACTGTAAGAAAGGCCTGGAAAATGCCTCATTTGAAGCTGTTTGCTGCAATGCATACTTCTTGTCCCTCATCTTCAGCTTACCCCAGGCACAAGTGTCTCATGTGAGCGGGGTTGTGTGTGTGCATGTGTGTGTTGGGGTGGGGGTAGATCTGGTAAAGAGTGGAGATAGCATTTTTGGAGGGAGAATCTGGAACTAGGGACTGACTATGTAAAAGCCAACTCCTCATCTGTCTGCAGAAATCTGGGGGATTTCTTCAAGTTGTGGAATGGAGTTTGCATCCATTTATTTAGGTCTCAAGATGTATAATTATTTAGCTGGATAGGAGAATCAAAAGTTCAGATTAGTTATCTCATGCCGGGGGTAATTTTCCTCATTAGAGTTTTCTACAATGAGCATTTATTATTATGATGAGAAAATATTCTGTTTAAAAGTGTACTCAATTCTGAGCCTCTCTGGTGTTAGCCATCAAGTTGGGAAGGATTTAACAACTCAATCTCATAGTGACCACTAATGACTAATCATGAATGAGGCAATGTGTGCAGGGGCATGCATATTTTAGCAGAGGGCTCCTGGAGACTCTAATTCTATAAAAACAGAGGAACATCATTTCAACCAGAGTAAGAAAACCATGATTCAAACCACTCAGCTCCATATTCTGCCTATGTAAAGATTAATTTTTCCCTTTAGCTAAAAATGTGGATAAGCATTGGAATTTGAAGGAGGGGAATTATATTTCATGGAGACGTTTGAGAAGAGAAAAAGAGCTCCCCAAGGCATACAGACACTTTTACCTGTGAAAATCCTGGCTCTGTTTGACAGAAATGGCACTAATATTTTTCTAGTGAGTCTTGAGCTATCATGAATTGGTTTTTTTTGGAATTTTTTTTATTAGACATTGGAAACATTACTTTTTTTCCCCATCCAGTGTGGATACAACCCCAAATAGGGTGAAGCCCAGAATTTGTGGCTGTATGTTTCATGGGAGGGAGGGGTCATTTTTATGTTCCCCAGCTGCATTTGTAGGACTCAGGGCAAAGCCTGAGACTTAGAAAAAGATATAATAATGACTAAGTATAGCTACTATTAGTGTTTGCAGTGTGATAGCGCTTGTTCTAAATATTTTCTTTTCTTTTCTTTTTTTTTTTTCAACGTTTTTATTTATTTTTGGGACAGAGAGAGACAGAGCATGAATGGGGGAGGGGCAGAGAGAGGGAGACACAGAATCGGAAACAGGCTCCAGGCTCCGAGCCATCCGCCCAGAGCCTGACGCGGGGCTCGAACTCACGGACTGCGAGATCGTGACCTGGCTGAAGTCGGACGCTTAACCGACTGCGCCACCCAGGCGCCCCATAAATATTTTATATTCTTACCCATTTTCATTTTGAAAGTTCTACTCTCTTAGAAGTCACTCAATTAATGGAAGGGAGGAATGAAGAAAACGGAGGAGAGAGACAGAGAGGGAAGGAGACAGGGTGTTCCTGTGTGGAGTTTGGTCTAGTCTCTTAAGTACTTTTCTTTTCCCTTGTTGAGATATAGTAGAGGCCAGTAATTACTTCAGAATTCGTTTGGGGACCCCTTGAAAATGAACGACAGAGATTCTCCATCACGTGAATAAGGAATTGGACTCCTGGCACCCCCATTCCTACCTACACATTAGCTGGATCATTTGGGGTCTCCCTTGCATTTAGCTTCAGCTTGGAAGCTATCCGCTGAGAGGCAGGGCGGCTGAGCGGGTCCCAAGAAGAGGCTGTGCCCGCCGCGCGACACAAGAGGGCAGTATTTCAACAGGCCTGAGCTTTCCGACGCATCGCGAGCTGTGCTCGCATTATCTCCAGCAAAAAAGCCTGTTGGACTGATTATTTCAGCTCAAGAATTTTAGAGTCCAGGGGAGGATGCATTTTAATGACTCCAGGGAACGGATCAAATTAAACACATTATCCCGGATTTTCTTCCCTCGCCTGCTCTCACCCGCCTTCTCCGCGACGTCTGTCGGCGCAGCGTGGGCCCCAGCCGCGTGCCCCGGATCAGCCCCTCTGCAGAGCCGCAGCCCGTGCTAAAAAACGTAGGGCCTCCGCAGCTTGTCTTGGCGCAGATCCTCCAAGGTCACCTTCCAGCAGAATAAACTTAGGAACCGTAGGAAGTTGTGTGCCCGGCCACCAGGTCTGCAGCTGTGCGGAGAAAACAAACCCAGACCCCAAAGCTGGCACAGGCTACGGGGGGCGACACACTGTTCTTTACATATAGTATCTATAATTCCCCAAGAGCCAGCAAGAATAGTAGTATTGTCTTGTGGTAGATGAGGAAACAGGTTAAAAAAACGTTTTCAAGGTCATGAAACTAGTAAGTGCTGAGCTGGGACTCACCCCAGAATGTCTGGTCCCAAAGCCTGGAGCATGCATAGTATCTCCCCAGAGCTAAGTCCCATTTCTCTTACCCTTGTAAGTATCCTGTGACACTTGGCCGGAACATGAGGTCACACATCAAAGGGCTTCCATGGTTGGGGTGATGGTGTTGGCGTAGAGGGTCAGGCTGCTTTGTGCATCTTGAGTGTGAACTTCCAAGTTCTATTTATCCTCTGTCCTATGCAGCTCTTGGAATCATCCGGCATTTAATGGGTGCTCACTGCTGCACAGGACAACTTAATTAGATTTAATTAAATTCGTGGCCCCTTGGGTTATTTGGCAGATTTGACAGATTTACTCATGATTTGAAAGAAGTTTGTTTCTGTCTCACCTTTATATAGAAGTTCTTTCTGTGGAGCTTCTTGTTAAAACACTCTCAGAAACCTACAAGTAAGTCTTGTAATTGCTTTCTCAGCTTTCTTCTCACTGATAAGATATGAGTGATTTTTTTTTTTAAAGGCAGCACTAACTAATCAATCAAAACAAACAACTGTAATCTGATTTTAGAGCAATCTGCATGATAAGAGTTGGCCAAGGAGAAATAATTTCCTATCCCGGTGGGATAACATGCAAATGAAATTTCAACTACAGGCTCCCTCGCCTCACAGAATGTCAGAGAAGGAGGTGCCAAGCAGAACGTGTTTATGAATGGGAAAGCCAGTGGTGTTATATTTTCTCTTAGGTTATTCTCAATCTCGTTTTCATAAGGAACAAAACAGCTCTAAACATTTCTAAATATTTCACTCCATATGGCCCAAATCCTAAACTTAAAAATATCTACCCACTGCCCACAGAAAGGTTTTTAAAAGAGAAATAATTGATTTTATTGGACAATTTCCTCAGGAAAATTTTTCCAGGGGTAAAAATCTGGGCTGCCCTCTCAGCAGTGGAGCTGTGTTTACACAAAGGCTGGACAGTTATTATATTAGCCATGTCATGGACAATAATTGCACTTGGTAGAAAGCTGGACCAGAGGACCCCCTAGGGAAGGTTCTGCTGACTCCTTACAAAATCCTTGTAAATGAAGCACATGAGTGGTGATTGCCCTTTAATCGTTAAAAAAATTTTTTTTTAACTTAAAAATTTTTTTTATTGTTTATTTATTTTTGAGAGAGAGAGACAGAGTGCCAGCAGGGGAGGAGCAGAGAGAAAGGGAGACACAGAATCAGAAGCAGGCTCCAGGCTCTGAGCTGTCAGCAAGAGCCCAACATGGGGCTCGAACTCACAAACAGTGAGAACGTGACCTGAGCCGAAGTTGGACACTCAACCGACTGAGCCACCCAGGTGCCTCTGCCTTTGACCTTAATAAAATTCATTATATTATCTTGTGAAGAGCCAGGACCAGTGACCAGTGACCTCCTCCACTGTGTCAGAGGGCTCGTCCACCTTCCCCAGACCCACTTTCCGACTCCTGCAAGCCGGAACTGGCCACAGGCTGTGAATAAATACTTCAGAGAAGAACAAGAGAAAACTACAGTCGTTAAAAATGGGTCACCACTAAGAGAAATGGGTTAGGGCACAGTAGATGTACCTAAAATGAGCAAGCTCTATAGCTGTTCTTACTATCTTGAAAACCAGCTGGTACATGACAGATGCAATTGTATCAGCTCAAATCCTATAATTCTTTCTTTCAGCGGTGAGCCTAAATGCTGTCCCTCCAGCAAGGGAATGGCGAGGCTGATACACACCACTCCTCCGAGGCCTGCAGACCCCTGCGAGTTTGTGGTTGCCCCTGGATGAGGGGAGCAGCTGACCCCCACACAGAGCAGCGCCATCATCTTTCCCCTTGCCTGTTTGACCAATATTTCTTCAGTGTCGACTATGTGCCAGGCAAGGTGCTTGGGATACGGCAGTGACAAGGAAGATGAGAGCTTATATTCTAGTGGAGGAGACAGACAGCAAAAGAATGAATACATTAGAAAATAATAGCAATAATTGCTATGAAGAAAATAAAACATGAAGGTGGGAAAGTGAGGTCTGGTAACTTCTTGAGGATGGCTGGTGAGAGAGGCCTCTTGGAGGGGTGGCCTGAGGGTTGAGGAAAAGCCAGCCAGGTACAAGTCTGGGCAAGAACATTCCAGGCACAGGAAACAGCAGGTTGGAAGAGCAAAAGGAGGAAAGCTTGGTGTGCTTGAGAAACATAAACACCAGTGTCCTGCATGAGGAAGATGGTGGTATGACATCAGGTCAGAGGGAGAGGCAGCTCTACTAGAACTCGAGAGTGGTTGAATCCTGCCCCCCGCCTTGGACTGTGTAGCCAGCCTCAGTCGTATGGATAAAGGACATATCTGGACAGCCACAGCTGCTGAACCTACTGCTTGATTTGAACCTTTCAGGGTACTATTAGGATCCAGCCATAATTACTGTTGGCAGGAATGCCCCACATTCTCTCAGAACGATCCCTCACGTGCAAGCCTTGAATCTGAAAAGTCAGCTGGGGGAAAGAACCACTCGTGTCCTCCATCAACTTTGAAAACCCCTCCAGCATCCATTTTCTCTGATTGTAAGTGCAAGGTTGCCAGTGATTTTTCCCATTATATCTCTGAAACCCGTGTACGGGTTTTCCTCAGAGTTCCATCAAAACAGCACTCTTTGCCGATGTGAACAATTTTAAAGCATCGTGATATTACATAGCTCACTAAAGAGCGGCCCAGAAGGGGAATGACATCGATGGCTGGGGTTTTAGTACCTCCCGTAGCCTCGAGCCACACAGGGCTCCACCCCCCAGGACAGGTGTTTTTCTCCCCTGACTTTTCTATATTACACTTAATATCCTATGTATAAAGGTAGGTGGAAAATTCTTAGTTTCGGAAAATCACTTATATGGAAACAGAAGGTATCTGAAGAGAGTCCCACTGGGGCTGGTGCTTCGAGAGAAAGGCCTTCAGACACCAGTGACATGTCATCCATTCGTGGAACAAAATGAGGCCAAGACTCCCCCCCCCCCCCCCCCCGTCTTCCACGGTGGCACTTTCATTTTAGAAGAAAGTCCTCCCTGCTTTGGCCTCTTCCCGGCGTCCCGGTCTTGCTCCGAGCTGTCAGCCAACTAGTCCTTCCGGGTCACCCCGAGGTGAAGCTCGGCAGCCTGGAAGTTGAATCCCGGCCGTGCTTCTGACAAGCTGTGTGCCTCGGACACACTTCCAGCCATAGGTCTTTCATTCCTAAAGCCTCCTGACTTACTTCACTACCAGTGCTGTGGTTTGACAAGACTTGGACGGTTAATGGCCATCCTGGTATTTGATGGCTGTACTGGGTCGGGCGTTTGGAGCGATTATGAGACCTGGGTGGTGCAGTGTAGGCAAACCTGTGTGTTGACCTAGAATCCTGTGTATTACTCTTTGTGCTCTTCCTACTTTTCTGTGTGTCTGCAGGCTTCTCCCGGGTTGTCAGAGCATCCAGATAGAAAGAGAAAGAAATGGTTAATAATATTTGTGTTTGTCTGCTTCCCCCCACCTTTTTTTTTTTTTTTAAGAATCCCTTATTTAAAAAAAAACCTTTTAAAAAATGTCTTCATGTATTTTGAGAGAGAGAAAGAGGGAGAGCACGTGGGAGGGGCAGAATGCCGGAGAATCCTGAGCAGGCTCTGCCCCATCAGCGCAGAGCCGGATGTGGGGCTTGAACTCAGGAACCGCGAGATCACGACGTGAGCTGAAATCAAAAGTCAACCGAGTGAGCCACCCAGGAGCCGCTTGTTTTTGTTTTCTTTTGTCTGATTTCCAAACTAGGTTATGGGGATTCGTAAAGGAAGCTCCTGAGGGGAGCAAAACATAGTATGTGCCATCACAGAGATTAATAATAGCTGGAGGGAGAGGTTGACACCATGTCTTCCTCCCCAGGAAAGAGTATGAAGGTCATCTGGGGTGAGGATAGGAAGCATAGGTGATCCTGGACCCAACTGTGGAGGCCGCCAGAGGCTACGTGAGAAAGGTTCTGACTTGAGGGGTGGGGGACACAAATGAGAGCAGTCACTACAGAGAGAGGCAGAGCGCCACACAGCCTCCTGCCCTGCCCACTGCCTGGGGCTCCCCCAGCAGATGGGCACACACGGAGGCCTGATGTACCTGAGCTTCGACCCACACTGTCCTGTGTGCACCCACCTCTGTCACCGTTCCAGGATACTAGGAAGCTCTTCCCTCACAAAATAGAGTGAGGGACCTGAATTTATAGAGAGGGGAGTGTTGTAGAGAACAACAACAACAGCAACAACAACACCCCAAACGGAGACCAGCGTGTTGCTAGCCAGCGGGGAAAATAAACCTTATTACCCACTTTATGGGATCGGTTATGATTGGTATCAGCACAGGAGGGTGATTGAGCTTAAGGAAGTCCAACATCCTTTCCCCCGACGTTTGGAGGACAGTCCAGGAATGCTGAGAGGCAGGTAAGCAGTCCCACTTGGGGAGCCCAAAACAGGACGCTTTGAGTAGCTTTAGGGCTTCGGTGGCATAAACATGGGTCACGTGGTTTTCCCTTTAACTTTGGGACTTCTAGGGCTTTGGCGCACCACATGGCTACTTTTTACAGTGATGCAATTATCTTCTGAGGAGTGAGGTTGGGCTGGCAGCTTTAGGCCTTAGATTTTTAGCAAACAAAGCCCAAGAGGATTTTGACCTAGCAGCTAATGCCAGCTTCATCCACAGGCAAGCAGCTGTTTAAAAAAAATTATTTTAAATGTGTATTTATTTTTGAGAGAGGGACCGATGGAATGTAAGCAGGGGAGAGCCAGAGAGGAGGAAAACACAGACTCTGAAGCAGGCTCCAGACTCTGAGCTGTCAGCACAGACCCGGATGCAGGGCTTGAGCTCCTGAACTGCGAGATCATGACCTGAGCTGAAGTCGGGTGCTTAACCCACTGAGCCACCCAGGCACCACAAGCAGCTGTTTCTATACAGGCGAGGTGGCAAGTGCCAATCTTACAAAAACGCTAGCACTGCCTTGAGCTCAGTAAACAGAGGGAGCTGAGGCAAGGTTGTGATTAGAGGGAAAGAAGAATGTTTTCATATGTCAGCTTTTAGGTCTAGGGAATGGAATAATTTTTTTATTGCTTGGCTGCAAATCTACAGTCCAAGACTTTAAAAAGCAGAGAAGCTGTATTTCATGTGCTCTGAAAATCATTTATGTGTGAGGTTCTAGCTTTAAAAGGATGTGCCAGGCATAGATAGGCAGTGCTAGGTCAGCCACACAACTTCTGGTCCTCTTTTATACTATTTTGAAAACCCAACAAGGACTATTTCCAGGGATAGAGAGGGGCATGATATAGTGAGAAAGTGGTCAATCCACTGAGAGGAGATAACTATTCTATATGGATAGGAACCCAATAACAGAGATTCAAAATCCATGAAGCAAACGCACACCCAGCTAAAAGAAGATGCAAATCCACAATTATGGTTGCAGACTTCAATGCACTTCTCCCAGTAAAAGAAAAAATAGAAAATAAAGGAAGATTTCTAAATCTTGAATAACATTATCAGTCAAGTTGACCTAACTGCTGTTTATAGAGTACATCATTCCAAAACAGCAGAACACACACTCTTTTCAAAACAGCAAAACATGTTTTCAAACATGAAAGTCATCAAGACTCTGAGTCATAAGTCTCCATAAATTTAAAAGCTCAAATTCATATAAGAGCAGTAAATTAGCACACACATTTCTAATTAGGAATTAATTAGAAATCAACAAGAGAAATATCTTTAAAAAATTCCAAGTTAAAAGCATATTTTAAAAATAACATATGGGTCGAAGATATCACAAAAAATAAATGTTTTTGAAGTGAATGAAATTGAAAGCACAATACATCAAAAATTTTGGGATGTATTTAGAGCAGGGTTTAGAGGGAACTTTATGGCATTAAATGCTTTGAATATAAAAAAGAAATATTTCAAATAAAAAACCTAACCTTCCACTGTAAGAAACTAGAAAATGAGAGCAAAATAAATCTAAGGCAAAAAGAAGGAAAGAAACAATAGAGAGAACATTGGAAACCCATAAAATAGGAAATGAACAAACAATAGAGAAAAACAATGAAATCAAAAGCTTCTGTAGACTGAGTAATGGTTCCCCAAAGAAGCCCAAGTCTTAAGCTCTGGGACTTGGGAATATGTTACTTTACAGGTAAAAGGGACTTTGCAGATGTGATATTTTAAGGATCTTGAACTGGAGAGATTATCCTGGTTTATTGGGGTGGGTCCAATGTAATCACAAGCATCCTTATTAGAGGGGGCAGGAAGTCATGGTTAGAGAAACATTGGTAGAAGCAAGAAGTTGGACGATGCAGGGGGTGGGTCATGGGCCAAAGAATGCAGGTAGGTTCTAGAAACTGAAAAAGGTGAGAAAGTGCATGTTCCCCTCAGACCCTCCAGAAGGAATAGGCCCTGCCAGTACCTTGACTTCAGTTCAGTGAGACTGATTTTGGACTTCTGACTTCCAGAACTGTAAGATAACAAATCTGTATTGTTTTAAGCCACCAAGTTTGTGGTAATTTATCACAGCAGCAATAGGAAACTAATACAATAATCCTTCGAAAGATCAATAAAATAGATAAATTTCTAGTCAGACTTAGCAGGAAATCAAGAGAGAAAATGTAAATTACCAAGATCAGACATGAGAAAGGGGATTACTCCAGATATCAAAAGGGTAATAAAATAATGAATGACATATGAATGAAATGGACAATTCTCTTTAAAAAGTACCAAATTACTGTAGTTGAGTCAAGAAGAAATAGATAACCTAAAATGATAAACTATATTTATGAAAGGAATTGAGTTCCTAATTGTAAATCTTACAACAAAAACAGCAACTGCAAGTAAATTCTGGGCCCAGAATTGGCTTCGCTGTGAATTTTTACAAATATTTAAAGAAGCTATAACACTAGTTCTACAGAAATTCTTCCATAAAATGGAATGCAAGATGTTACTTCCTGGCTTATTTTAGGGGTCAGCACTATCCTGATGCCAAAATTAGTCAAAAATATTACAAAAGAAGAAAACTACCCATATATAGGTGTAAAAAAATATCAATGCAACTTTTGCAAGTTGCATCCAGTAGTATATAAAAAGGATAATAGATAATGACCAAGTAGGGTTTATCCCAGAAATGCAAGTGTGATTCAATATTAGAAATAATCAATAATATAAGTCACCATATTAACAGATAAAGAAGACTATCATAGATGCAGATGGACAATTAGAAACTGAAATTTTAAAATATCATTTACAATAGCACTGAAAAACATGAAATAATTAACAAAATATGTGAGAGATCTGTACACTGAAAACTGAAAAATATTGCTGAGAAAAAAAAAAATTAAAGACCTAAATTGGTAGAGAGATATACCATGTTTATAATTGGAAGACTCAATATTGTTTCCCTGCAAATTGATCTATAAGTCCCAAGCAATATCAGTAGGAATTTCTGCAGGGATTTTATAGAAATTGACAAGGTGATTCAAAATTTTACATGATAATGCTAAGGCCTAGAATAGACAAAACACTTTTGAAAAAGAAGAATAAAGTTGGAGGACTCCCGCTAATTTTAAGACTTTCTATAAAGCTACACGTAATAATGATGGTGGGTGATTGGCATAAGAACAGACATGAATATCAGTGAACCAGAATAGAGTTCAGAAAGAGACTCACACATACATAAGCTATTGATTTTTGACAAAAATACCAAGGTAATTCAATGGAGAAGGAGTAGTTTTTTACACAAATGGTGCCAGAACAGACTATATGGGGGAAAAATACTTTGACTTTCCTCTCACACCATATACAAAAATTAACCTGAAATGAATCCTAGACCTAAATATAAAAGCCAAGCCACAAACTTTCTAGAAAAAAAACTTAGGAAAAAAAATTTGTTGTGACCTTTGGGTAGGCAACAATTCTTTAGACAGGAACTTGAGTGTCAAAATGAAAAACTTCTACTCTTTAAAGGCCTTTTATAAAAAAAATGTTTTTTTAAATTTAATTTTTTATTTTCAGAGGGGGGGGGGCAGAGAGAGAGGGAGAGAGAGAGAGATAATCCCAAGCAGACTCCACGATGTCAGCACAGAGCCCGACTCTGGGCTTGATCCCACAACCCTGGGATCATGACCTGAGCCAAAATCAAGAGTTGGATGTTTAGCTGACTGAGCCCCCAGGCGCCCCAAGGACAGCCTCTTTAAAAAACAGTCTGGCAGTTTCTTAAATAGTTAAATATATATTTACAATATGGCCCAGAAATTCTGCTGCTAGGTGTTTATCCAAGAGAATTAAAAAATGTGTTCATAGAAAGACTCGTATGTGTATATTTATAACACTGTTATTCAAAATTGTCTCAAGCTCGACATTACCCAAATGGCCATTAACTACTGGCAATTGGACAAATTCTGGTACTTCATACTATAATGTTACTCAGGGATAAAATAAGCTGCTACAATACATGCAACAACCTGGATGAATCACAAAAGCATATGGTAAAGTGAATAAAGCCACACCTACAAGATGACATACACCATGATTCATTTATATAATTCTCTAGAAGAAAAGACCAGACCAGTGAATCCTGTGGACTGTGGGTTGCAGGGAGGGTCTGGACTTCAAAGAGACACAAAGGAAATTTTTGAGTGGTGATGAGAAATGTTCTATGTTTTGTTGGTCACGGTGGTTACATGACTATACATTTGTCAAACCTCATCAAATTCCTCCTTAAAAATGATGATTTTTTTTTTTTTTCTTTTCTGGGCCGCTACTGCCCAGTGGTTCACAGCTGAAGGTTGTAAGAGAACTATTTACCTTCAAGGTCATTAGACAACTACTTCTGTCCCATGGAAGAGAGCTCACCTGCAGCTACTGAAAGAACCACAGCCCTACCTAAATATGGAGATTCCTCTAGATGGACTCAGAAGGACTCAGAAGAATAAGAAATTAGGGAGGATGGAATTTGGGACTCATTTTCTTTTGGCTTTGAACACAAAGGCAAGATGGTTTGATTTTGGACTTTAATATTCAGGGAATTTGATTTTTTGGAGTTGTAATTTCAACCTGCGAAATTCGTGATGGAGAAGGTTTATACCCAAATGGAATTTTTTGTTATTAATGTATTATTGGAATATCTTTTTTAATGCTTGTTTGTTTATGTATGTATGTACGTATGTATGTATGTATGTATGTATGTATGTATTTATTTAGAGAGGGAGTGGGGAGGGGCAGAGAGAGAAGAGAGAGAGAATCCCAAGCAGGCTTCACACTATCAGCCTAGCTGCTGACATGGGGCTCGATGCCATGAACCGTGAGATTACCACCTGAGCCCAAATCAAGAGGCAGGCACTTAACCAACTGAGCCACCCAGGTGCCCCTGGAATATCTTAATGTTGCCATTTAGTTTCACCAAAGAATCTCTGATGAGCTCTTTTGGACAGTGTGGCTGGACCTAATTTAGGATGGGAAATAGAATAAGGAGTGCTCTCGTCAGTATGGCTTTTGAGTTTTAAAATTGATGTTATGACCCACTACGTAGCTTTCTGGGGACAAAAATAATTACTGTGCATTAACAGTGCCATGAAGGAATAGTGGTCAGTATTGAGGGAGAAGCCCCATGAAGCGGCAGCTATACTTTTTGGATGGACTGCTGACTCCCTCCCCTGGATGGAGGACCACACCTTCACAGAATTAGGGGTTCAACCCAATGGGTTAAGAAGGAAAACAAAAAGCTGAGGAATCATAGGAGGAAACACTCCTTTCTCTTCTTGGTTCCAATGCTTGTCAAGGTTGACAACCACTACCTCAGAGCATGATTCATTGCTTGGGAACTTGCTACAAATGCAGATTCTTAGGCCTCACTGAGACCTGTGGAAGCAGAAACTCATAAGTAGGTCCAGTAATCTGTGTTTATACCAAGCCCTCCAGGTGATTCTGATGCTCAAGTTTGGGAAGCATAGCAGTGGAGAAACTTTGCTGGTCCCTTGCCACATGCTTGACACTTCTTGGTGAGTGGGGGGAAGGCAGGAGTGACCTGTCAGATGAACGAGTTTGAGAGAAGAAACTGGGCATGTGAGGTGTTTCTGGCACTGCTTTCTTTAGTTCCTTCTGGCTTCTCCTTCTTTGGAAACTGCCTGCCTCTTTTGGCCTATTATCCCCACTATGCGACAAGCCTGAAGGGCAGGCACTGTCCTCAGTCAGAGGGGCTCGAAGCCTGGGAAGTTTAATTTAGGCAACAGTAGTAAGTTTATTTGCCTTTCCTGCCCATGTTCCCCAGAGCTGTACTGTTAATAGTTATTTGCCATCTGTCTGACTCCTGTGTTTATCTCCCCGTTGGTTCTGAACTTGGGCAGGGAAGAGGGACAATATTTATTGGGCAGTCCTAACCTAGGGGGCAGTTTTGGTACATTTGCCATCCTTGAATTAGGCTAATTAGGCTGTGAAGAGCCTGCTCTGTGAAGGTGCTTGCGTGTATACATAAGGAATGGGAAGCAAACAAATTATTTCCTGGGTTCTGCTGTCTGAATGCTGTTGCTGCGTTCCTACATGGCTCCACTACCATGAATTTATTTGTTGAAACAGAGTCAAGGAAAAGAATATTATTCACATTATAGGCTGGAGGCGCTCCGTCAGAAATTAATCAAGAGTAAAGTGACAAAGACTTAAGGTAGTTCATTATGTTGTCTGTTAGACCCAGATGTGCCCCCAAAAGTAGTGGCTTGTGTCGACCTTTGGATTCTCTGTGGAAAATATATGGACTATACGACCACCCATTTATGATCACTGACAATCAAAAGTCACCCTCGCTTAGAAGAGATCTAAAATGGAAGACATGTCCAAAACTGGATAGAGGCAAGCAGCCAGAAGACATCTCCAACTTGATTTCTAAGTTTTATGGTTGCAGACATGTACATTTCCCCTCCTATGACAATACGTTGTGATTCACTATGCACCTTATTTTCTTTTTATAGCCTTTGGGTCTCTAAGATTAAAGTAGCTACATGTCAATACATTTTATATTTTCGTTATTTCAACCAAACGGTGCCACTTCCCAAGATGAATTATTGAAGTTTGGATGAGGACACAGCCTCAGGGAAGAAGATAAAATATAAGGGAAGTTAGGTTCAGGCTTTTGTGTACCATTGAATCTTTTCCCAGTGGATTGGTTCCCGAACTTTTCCCCTAAAATAAGATTGGGTCAGCATCAGGCATTACAGGCATTAACATGGAGAACCTAGAAATAGAAATAATCTAGCACAATTGCCCACTAGGATTCTGTGGAAATTGGCCCTAATCCCACTAGGATTATGTGTAAACTGTGTAAACTGTATAATCTGGCCCAGCACTGAGGCCCATCTTTATGATGGATTAAGTAAAGGGGTGCCTGAGTAGGTCAGTCGGTTAAGCGTCCGACTCTTGATTTCGGCTCAGGTCATGATCTCATAGTTCATGGGTTTGAGCCCCGTATTGGGCTTTGCGCTGGCCTGCTTGGGGTTCTCCCTCTCTCTCTTCCTTGTTTGCTCACACTCTGTCTCAAAAAAAAAAAAAAAAGCTTAAAAAGATGGAGTAAGAAAGCTAAAAATGATGGCAAGATTCATCAACGTTAACATCTGGAAAGAAAATCAGACCAGAAATTTGTGACAGTCTATCCTTGGCTTATAAATATGTTATGCTGATTGTATTCTCACATTTCCTTTATTGTCAGTTGTTGAGAACTTAAAAAGCTTAAAAGCCATTTTTTTCTTTTCTCTTTCTTTCTTTTCTTTTTATTTGTAGATGGTATAATTTTGAACCACAAATTATAATGCAACTGAGAAATTATTAAAAATTAAGAACATTCAGTGAGGTGCCTAGTTTCACAAATATGTAATTAAAAATGACTTTCTATGTAAGAGCAATAACCGATTAGAAAAATGCAATGAAAAAACCAGTTACAAGAACAAAATTGTATAGAACTTACATGAAGAAAATGAGAAAAAGTTACTCAGGAATATAATACCTTAATAAATGAAAAGGCATGTTTCTGGATGAGAAACAAAATTTGTAAAGCTAATGAGTTTTCCCAAGTAGTTTATAGGATTAACCTATTTCAGTCAAAATCCTAATGTAAAACTTTAGAAAACATAAAAAGAATAAAACTGATCCAGAGTCTTTGGAATAATATACCACAGGCTGGGTCCTGGGAAGGCACTGGTGGCCTTGCCTCTGAGCAGACAAATCAGGAAAGTCTGGCTATCGGGTGGTCAAAGAGAACAAATATCCCCTACAATGAAGACACTTCATTCTTTTTGATTACCGAGTAATATTTCATTGTATGTATATATACCACATCTTCTTTATCCATTCATTCATCGGTGGACATTTGGGCTCTTTCCATTCTTTGGCTATTGTTGAGAGTGCTGCTATAAACATGGGGGTGCATGTGTCTTTTCAAAACAGCACACCTGTATCCCTTGGATAAATACCTAGTAGTGCAATTGCTGGCTTGTAGGGTAGTTGTATTTTTAGTTTTTTGAGGAACCTCCATGCTGTTTTCCAGAGTGGCTGCACCAGCTTGCATTCCCACCAACAATGCAAAAGAGATCCTCTTTCTCCGCATCCTTGCCAACATCTGTTGCTGCCTGAGTTGTTAATGTTAGCCATTCTGACAGGTGTAAGGTGGTATCTCGCAGTGGTTTTGATTTGTATTTCCCTGATGGTGAGTAATGTTGAGCATTTCTTCATGTGTCAGTTGGTCATCTGTATGTCTTCTTTGGAGAAGTGTCTATTCATGTCTTTTGCCCATTTCTTCACTGGATTATTTG
This sequence comes from Prionailurus viverrinus, assembly GCF_022837055.1. Taxonomy (NCBI): domain Eukaryota; kingdom Metazoa; phylum Chordata; class Mammalia; order Carnivora; family Felidae; genus Prionailurus; species Prionailurus viverrinus. The sequence goes on from NC_062566.1 coordinate 70,424,808, forward strand.
TTTTTTGGCTGTTGAGTTTGATCAGTTCTTTATAGATTTTGGATACTAACCCTTTATCTAGTATGTCATTTGCAAATATCTTCTCCCATTATGTCAGTTGCCTTTTACTTTTGCTGATTGTTTCCTTTGCTGTACAGAAGTTTTTTATTTTGATGAGGTCCCAGTAGTTCATCTTTGCTTTTGTTTCCCTTGCCTCCGGAGACGTGTTGAGTAAGAAGTTGCTGCAGCCAAGATCAAAGAGGTTTTTGCCTGCTTTCTCCTTGAGGATTTTGATGGCTTCCTGTCTTACATTGAGGTCTTTCATCCATTTTGATTTTATTTTTGTGTCTGGTGTGAGAAAGCGGTCCAGGTTCGTTCTTCTGCATGTCGCCGTCCAGTTTTCCCAGCACCACTTGCTGAAGAGACTGTCTTTATTCCATTGGGTATTCTTTCCTGCTTTGTCAAAGATGGGTTGGGGCGCCTGGGTGGCGCAGTCGGTTAAGCGTCCGACTTCAGCCAGGTCACAATCTCACGGTCCGTGAGTTCGAGCCCCGCGTCAGGCTCTGGGCTGATGGCTCAGAGCCTGGAGCCTGTTTCCGATTCTGTGTTTCCCTCTCTCTCTGCCCCTCCCCCGTTCATGCTCTGTCTCTCTCTGTCCCAAGGATGAATAAACGTTGAAAAAAAAAATTAAAAAAAAAAAAAAAAAGATGGGTTGGCCATACATTTGTGGGTCCATTTCCGGGTTCTCTACTCTGTTGCATTGATGTGAGTGTTTGTTCTTGTGCCAGTACCATACTGTCTTGATGATTACAGCTTTGTACTATAGCTTGAAGTCTGGGATTGTGATGCCTCCTCCTTTGGTTTTCTTTTTCAAGATTGCTTTGTTTATTCGGGGTCTTTCTGGTTCCAGACAAATTTTAGGATTGTTTGTTCTATCTCTGTGAAGAATGCTGGTGTTATTTTGATAGGGATTGCATTGAATATGTAGATTGCTTTGGGTAGTATCGACGTTTTAACAATATTCTTGCTATCCAGGAGCATGGAATCTTTTTCCATTTTTTGGTGTTGTCTTCAATTTCTTTCATAAGCTTTCTATAGTTTTCAGCATATAGATTTTTCACCTCTTTGGTTAGATTCATTTCTAGGTATTTTATGGTTTTTCGTGCAACTGTAAATGGGATGGATTCCTTGATTTCTCTTTCTGTCACTTCATTGTTGGTATATAGGAATGCAACCGATTTCTGTGCGTTGATTTTATATCCTGCGACTTTGCTGAATTCATGAATCAGTTCTAGCAGTTTTTTGGTGGAATCTTTAGGGTTTTCCATATAGAGTATCATGTCATGTGTGAAGAGTGAACGTTTGGCCTCCTCCTGGCCGATTTGGATGCGTTTTATTTCTTTGTGTTGTCTGATTGCAGAGGCTGAGACTTCCAACACTATGTTGAATAACAGTGGTGACAGTGGACATCCCTGTCTTGTTCCTGACCTTAGGGGGAAAGCTGTCAGTTTTTCCCCATTGAGGATGATATTAGTGTTGGGTCGTTCATATATGGCTTTTATCATCTTGAGGTATGCTCCTTCTATCCCTACTTGAGGGTTTTTATCAAGAGAGGATGCTGTATTTTGTCAAATGCTTTCTCTGCATCTATTGAGAGGATCATATGGTTCTTGTCCTTTCTTTTACTGATGTGATGAATCAAGTTAATTGTTTTGTGGATATTGAACCAGCCCTGCATCCCAGGTATAAATCCCACTTGGTCGTGGTGAATGATTTTTTTTTTTAATTTTTTTAACGTTTATTTATTTTTGAGACAGAGAGAGACAGAGCATGAATGGGGGAGGGTCAGAGAGAGGGAGACACAGAATCTGAAACAGGCTCCAGGCTCTGAGCTGTCAGCACAGAACCCAATGCGGGGCTCGAACTCACGGACTGCGAGATCATGACCTGAGCCGAAGTCGGCCGCTTAACTGACTGAGCCACCCAGGCGCTCCGGTGAATGATTTTTTAAATGTATTGTTGGAGTTGGTTGGCTAATATCTTGTTGAGGATTTTTGCATCCATATTCTTCAGGGATATTGGTCTATAGTTCTCCTGTTTAGTGGGGTCTCTGTCTGGTTTTGGAATCAAGGTAATGCTGGCTTCATAGAAAGAGTTTGGAAGTTTTCCTTCCATTTCTGTTTTTTGGAACAGCTTCAAGAGAATAGGTGTCAACTCTTCCTTAAATGTTTGGTAGAATTCCCCCGGAAAGCCATCTGGCCCTGGACTCTTGTTTTTTAGGAGATTTTTGATTACTAATTTGATTTCCTTACTGGTTATGGGTCTGTTCAAATTTTCTATTTCTTCCTGTTTCAGTTTTGCTAGTGTATATGTTTCTTGGAATTTGTCCATTTCTTCCAGATTGCTCATTTTATTGGCATATAATTGTTCATAATATTCTCTTATTATTGTTTTTATTTCTGCTGTGTTGGTTGTGATCTCTCCTCTTTCATTCTTGATTTTACTTATTTGGATCCTTTCCTTCATCTTTTTGATCAGACTGGCTAGTGGTTTATCAATTTTGTTAATTCTTTCAAAGAACCAGCTTCTGGTTTTATTGATCTGCTCTACTGTTTTTTGTTTTTTGTTTGGTTTCAGTACCATTAATTTCTGTCTAATCTTTATTATTTCCTGTGTTCTGCTGTTTTTGGGTTTTATTTGGTGTTCTTTTTCCAGCTCCTTAAGGCGTAAGGTTAGGTTTTTTATCTGAGATCTTTCTTCCTTCTTTAGGAAGGCCTGGATTGCTATATACTTTGCTCTTATGACTGCCTTTGCTGTATCCCAGAAGTTTTGGGTTGTGGTGTTATCATTTTCATTGACTTCCATATACTTTTTAATTTCCTCTTTAACTTCTTGGTTAGCCCATTCATTCTTTAGTAGGATGTTCTTCAGTCTCCCAAGTATTTGTTACCTTTCCAAATTTTTTCTTGTGGTTGATTTCAAGTTTCATAGTGTTGTGGTCTGAAAATATGCACGTATGGTCTCGATCTTTTTGTACTTGCTGAGGGCTGATTTGTGTCCTAGTATATGGTCTATTCTGGAGAACGTTCCATGTGCACTGGAGAAGAATGTATATTTTGCTGCGTTAGGTTGAAATGTTCTGAATATATCTGTTAAGTCCATCTGGTCCAGTGTGTCATTCAAAGCCATTGTTTCCTTGTTGAGTTTTTGATTAGATGATCTGTTCGTTGCTGTGAGTGGGGTGTTGAAGTCTCCTACGATTATGGTATTACTATCCAGGAGTTTCTTTATGTTTGTGATTATTTATATATTTGGGTGCTCTCACATTTGGCACATAAATGTTTACAATTGTTAGGTCTTCTTGGTGGATAGACCCCTTGATTATGATATAATGCCCTTCTGCATCTCTTGATACAGTCCTTATTTTAAAGTCTAGATTGTCTGATATAAGTGTGGCTACTGTGGCTTTCTTTTGTTGACCATTAGCATGATAGATGGTTCTCCATCCCCTTATTTTCCATCTGAAGGTGTCTTTAGGTCTAAAGTGGGTTTCTTGTAAACAGCACATAGATGGATCTTGTTTTCTTCTCCATTCTGTTACCCTGTGTCTTTTCATTGGAGCATTGAGTCCATTGATGTTTAGAGTGAGTACTGAAAGATACGAATTCATTGCCATTATGTTGCTTGTCGAGTTGGAGTTTCTGGTGGTGTTCTCTGGTCCTTTCTAATCTTTGTTGCTTTTGGTGTGTGTGTATGTATGTATGTATGTATGTATTTGTATTTTCATCTTTTCTCCCCTGAGAGTGTCCCCCTTAAAATTTCTCTCAGGGCTGGTTTAGTGGTCACAGACTCCTTTAATTTTTGTTTGTCTGGGAAACTTTTTATCTCTCCTTCTATTTTGGTTGACAGCCTTGCTGGAGAAAGAATTCTTGGCTGCATATTTTTCTGATCCAGCACACTGAATGTATCCTGCCACTCCTTTCTGGCCTGCCAAGTTTCTGTGGACAGGTCTGCTGCAAACCTGATCTGTCTTCCATTGTAGGTTAGGGACTTTTTTTTCCCTTGCTGCCTTCATGATTCTCTCCTTGCCTGAGTATTTTGTGAATTTGACTATGATATGCCTTGTTGATGGTTGGTTTTTGTTGAATCTAATGGGCGTCCTCTGTGCTTTCTGGATTTTGATGTCTGTGTCTTTCCCCAGGTTAGGAAGGTTTTCTGCTATGATTTGCTCCCATAACCCTTCTAAGCCTATTTCTCTCTCTTCCTCTTCTGGGACCCCTATGATTCTGATGTTCCTTTTTAACGAGTCACTGATTTCTCTAATTTGCAAATTGTGCTCTTTTGCCTTCATCTCCCTCTTTTTTTCTGCTTCATTATTCTCCATAAGTTTGTCCCCTGTATTGCTGATTCTCTGTTCTGCCTCATCCATCCTTGCCACCACGGCATCCATTCGTGATTGCAGCTCACTTATAGCATTTTTTAATTTTATCCTGACTAGTTTTTACTTCTTTTATCTCCACAGAAAGGGATTCTAATCTATTTTTGACTCCAGCTCGTATTCTTATTACCGTGATTCTAAATTCTGGTTCAGACATCTTGCTTGTATCTGTGTTGGTCAAGTCCCTGGCTGTCGTGTCTTCCTGCTCTTTCTTTTAGGGTGAATTCCTTCGTTTTGTTATTTTGCAGAGAGAAAAAGAATTCAGGTAGAAAAAATTAAAATTAAAAATATTAAAACTAAAAAATTAAAAACACACACAAAAACAATTGAATAAATTATTATAGATCCTAGGTGTGTTTTGGCTGGGGTGTTGTAATTGGCTTGAGAGACTAGAGAAAAAAGGGGAAAGAAGAAAAAAAAGAAATCGTTTCCCAATTTGAAAATATGAATACACTGAAGTAGACTAAAATGAGATGATGGGAGTAAACTAGATTTTGAAAAAATTTCCACAAAAGTAAAAAATATAGTAGAAAAAAAGTAAAGAAAAATATTTTTTAATAAAAATTATAAATGAAAATGAATTTTTTCTCTTTCTGTATTCAAGAAAAAGGAAAGAAATGAAAAGAGAAAAAAGAGGGAAAAAAATAAGGAAATCATTTGAAAATTTGAAAAAGTGAATACATTGTAGTAGACTAAAATAAAATGATGGACGTAAAATAGAATTTGAGAAAATTTATATAAACGCAACAAATATAGTAAAAAATTAAAGAAAAATATTTTTAATAGAAATTGAAGGTAAAAATGAAATTTTTCTTTTTCAGCATTCAAGAAAAAGAAATGAAAAAGAGAAAAAAGAAAAAAAAACAAAAGGAAATCGGTTGAAAATCTGAAAAAGTGAATACACTTAAGTAGACTAAAATAAAATGATGGAAGTAAAATAGAATTTGAAAAAATTTACACAAAAGTAAAAAATATAGTAAAAAAAGTAAAGAAAAATATTTTTAATAAAAATCGAAAATGAAAATGAATTTTTTCTCTTTCTGTATTCAAGAAAAAGAAAAGAATGAAAAAGAGAAAAAAAAAAGAAAATTGAATAGATGGACCTGCTAACAGATTGCTATAGGACTGAAATTACTCGTTTTTTCCTAGAAGTCAGTCTATGCAGCGCTTTATAGTCCATAAACTAGGCGGTGAGACTTGTGTTCTTGAAGAGCGAGATTGGCCCAGTTGGGGAAGGTTTAGTGTAATCACTCCCTTCTCCACTAGATGGCGCTGCTAGCCTACTGGGGTGGAGTGCTGTGGTGCTTGTAGGTGCATATGCGCATGCGCCGCAGAGGTGAAAATGGCGTCACCCAGTTATCTGGTCTCTAGTATGGGAACTCTGTTCTCTCTGATCAGCAATCGCACACCCGTCCTCTGTCTTCAGGTTTCATCCACTCCCCGCTTCTTCACTGTCCGTGACCAAGCCCCAGGCAGTACCTCTCTCCCGAGTTTTGTCTCAGCTGCGGCTGTTTTCCCCGGCCCCTTACTTCTAAAGGAACTGCGGCTTTGACCCGCTCCGCCCCTCTGCAGGAGGGTCTCACAGAGCAATGGCCGAATGAGCAATGGCCGAATGCCGGCTGCACCCAGGAACGCTTGCTGGACCCTGCTGCTGCCGGTGCCCTGAGACTGTGGCCAGGTGCCAGCTCGCCCCAGAAAAAGTTTGCGAGATAGTGTAGCAGCAGCTTTTCAGACATTATGGAAAATCACAACACACATCTGGCACCAGGCTTTACCCTTAATGACCTTGTTCCAGCACCAGCGAATGTGGCCATTTTCTGGGGTCTGCTGGGACCAGGTGGCTTCAACCGTCTCTACCAAATGTCCTTCCAGCAATGGAACCGCCTTTCCCCGTGTGGCCCGAGAACCTCCTGGACCCCACTCCATTCCTGGGGATTCGCCTTTCCCACCAGAGCACCGCCAGGTATGGACCTGCAGAGTTGCAGGCTCTGCGCTTCCCTTGTTTACAGTTTTAATGGAATTTAAACCCTCTCCTTTCTCCTTTCTCCCTTTTTAGATTAGTCCCTGCAGCTGTTTCCAATTTTCCACTTTCTCTCTAGCTGCTTTTGGGGAGGGGTGCTTTTCCTGTATTCTCCCCACCCCCATCTCCATCCTCTCTCCGTTGCCACAAAAAACCTCCCTTCGCGCGGCTTCTCGCTCCCCAAGTTCACCTCTCCATGCTGCGTACCTGCTGAATTCTGTAGTTCAGGTTGTGGAGATTGTTGTGTTAATCCTCCAATCAGTTTTCTAGGTGTGCAGAATGGTTTAGTGTTGGTCTGGCTGTATTTCATGGACGCAAGACACACAAAAAACTTCCATGTTGTTCTGCTCATTAAAGTACTTTTTAAGAGGGGAAAAAATGTTTCCCAAAGGTAACCAGGCCAGAGTTGAAAGAGAGAGCAGAAGGAGGGATGAGGGTTAGTGTGTGTGTGCATGTGTGTGTGTTGATATGAGAAATAGAGTTGCTTAGATAGAATTAACTGAGTCTGAAACCTGGAAAGTCCCAAGAAAAGTGGGAGGAGTGGCCTGGGCAGTCCCCCAGAAGAAATTTACCAAAGAAGAGAAAGACAATTTGGTTGATTGAGATAGATACATAATTTCTTTTTAAAAAATGTTTACTTATTTTTGAGAGAGAAAAAGCACAAGCAGGGGAGAGGCAGAGAGAGAGAGAGATGGAGAGAGAGAGAGAGAGAGAGAGAGAGAGAGAGAGAATGAATTTGAAGCAGGCTCCAGGCTCTGAGCTGTCAGCACAGAGCCAGTCATGGGGCTCAAACCCATTGACTGTGAGATCATGACCTGAGCTGAAGTCGGATGCTCAACTGACTGAGCCACCCAGGTGCCCCTAATACATAATTTCTTAAATTACTCCTAGACAGTATTTACCCAGAACTGTATCACTTCTTTAAAAAAAATTTTTTTTTAATGTTTATTTTTATTTTTGATAGAGAATGAGAGAGAGCGAGCAAGCAGTGAGGCAGGGGCAGAGTGTCACTTCTTGATTTGGGGGAAAACTCTAGAAGATTCCAGGAGGCTGGATGTTGTTGCTTTGCAAATGTATCCATGCATATGAGAGCTCATAAGGTGAATGTTCATAACTAGGAGCATGCAAACAAATTGATTTGCATATCAGCGAGAGCAGCTAAGTTTTAGTAATTCCAGTTCTTTGTAACCTTGGGTATTATTTGGAGGCAAATCAGAAGCTTCTAGATCTTTATGGTGCCTTGCAGCCACTACCAAATTTTTGGCCTGGGTTGATTTTGCCCTCTTTGTATGGGCTCAGCCAGCAACTTGGTGTTGTGGCAGTCGGGGGAAAGAACTCTTGCCTTTTTACAAATTGTTCATGAATTTTCAAGTGTGCCTGTTGGCCACTGATAGTGGCAGCTTCCTTAGACCTCCTACTGGATAATACCCTTGGACACGGTTGCTGGAGAGGCAGTAAATGAACTGAACTCCTTGTCCAGCACGTCAGATCAAAAGCAAACAGGCAGGGCTGTGCCAAGTTTAATTCACAAAATAGCCCCAAGGAAATGAATGCAAGTGTAAACCTGACCGCTCTCTGTGAGCATAAGCAGTCCCTATCTGTTTGGTGACGACATCCGCTGCAGAGCAAATCGTCCCGGAGCTGAAAACCAATTTGAGACAAGGCAGATATGTAGGGGTCAGCACTCAGGTAGGAGTTGTCTGTCATAGCAAAGTGTCAGAGAGAGCCTCAGCTGACAAGAGACCAGAACCACCATAGGATTCATTTCTCAATTGCAAGGAGTTAAGTATGAAATGCATATAACTTAGAGAGATTCATTATTAGCAATCAAATTCCTTTTGTAAACACAACATTGCATTCCTCCTTGCAAGGCTGTGCCTTTTGCTAACCAAGTCTCACAGACTGGGCTAGCTCTGAGTCACTCAAATGAACTTCCAGAGACTTTCAGAGGAAAGTCCTGAATCCAGCTGAAAGAGGGACAAACATGTTTAAATGGAAAATTGGATCCTCCTATCTGAGGACATCTGGCATTTCTAATTTGGTTTACTTATTTGCAAATGAAACTTTCTACAAAGATCTAATGGAGAAACTCAATAGTAAGGTTTTTTATTTATTCCTGTGAATATCAGCAACAGTGAAAGTTCTTACCCCAAAGTTAATACAGAGGAGCTGTCCTGATTAATAATGTTAAGTACTTACAAAGCCCCAAGCAATATCAGGAAATTTTGTGATAAACACACATGTATAAAGATAGAGCACATTTTGCTGCATTTTTGGTCTAATCTGCCCTATCAGAGTCAGGCCTTTGGGACACTACGATGTCATTTTTATGAAGGTAAAATCGTCAGCGATGCCTTAGCATTCAGGGTTAGCATCTATTCTGATCTTTTTCTTTTTCTTCTCCTCTACCTTTTGTATTATTCTGCCTTCCTCGCTCATCCTTGGGAAGCAGGCTTCCAGATCACTCCAGTGATGAGTGGATGATTGATGGGGTCTGTCCCTTTGAGGATTATTTGTCTTCTTCCTTTCCATCAAGTCCCTTTAGGTTTCAAATCATAGGCCTAGGGATAATCTCCCCACTCCCCATCTTTATCCCCTCTGCACATCTCTGACATCTAGCTTTGTACAAAGGCTAACACAAAATTGTCACACTTTGTGAAACTCTTTGGAGGTACCTGCAAAAGCTGGTCATGTGCAAGCGCTGTGGCCCAGCAGTTCTACCACATGTGTGCCCAACCAAAACATGCACGTGTGCACAGAACCACATGTGAGTGCTCATGCCAGTGCTCTTCAGAATAGTAAAAACCACCAGGGTGCCTGGCTGGCTCAGTAGGAAGAGCATGTGACTCTTGATCTCGGGGTCAAGAGTTCAAGCCCCGTGTTGGGTGTAGAGATTACTTACATAAATAAGCTTAAAAAAAAAAAAAGAATAGTAAAAACCCAGAACTAACCCATCATAAGAAGGCAGTTAAAAATTGTAACATATTTATAGGTAAGATACAGCAATGAGAATGAACAAACTGCAACTAAGAATGTGAATTACCTCCACAAAAATAATGTTGAGTCAAAGAATCCATCCACACAGTAGAGTATATACTACTATGAGTATGTATGAGTATACACATACTAGAGTAAGTGTGTGTATTTCAAAAATAGGCAAAACTAATTTATGGTGTTAGAAGTCAGGATAGTAGTGGCAGGGGTCAGACACTAGAGGTGGGTGTCGAAGAGTAGGAGTGGGGGTCAGATAGAGGTGAGGGTCAGATTGTGACAGGAAGGAGACACCACTAGGGCTTCTAGGATGCCAAGATGGGGGTGCCTGGGTGGCTCAGTTGGTTAAGCATGGGACTCGGTTTTGGCTCAGTTCATGACGATCTCATGTTCGAGCCCTGCTTTGGGCTCTGTGCTGACAGCATGGAGCCTGCTTGGGATTCTCTCTCCATCCATCCCCCTCTCTCTTTCTCTCAAAATAAATAAACATTAGGAAACCAAGATAATCTGTTTCATGATCTAAGTGCTTGTTATATAGTTGTGTTCACTGTGTATAATTTTCCATTTGTATGTTATAATAAAATCTCTTTTACTGTAAAAGGGAAAACTCAAACACTGAAAACTGAAAACCATTCTGAGATACATTTATCTTTTTCCAAAAATGAAACCTTTCCCTACAAAACTTAACCAAACAGTAAACTCAGTTCCACCACTGAACAAGCTATCCTTGGCTATTCTCTCAGTAGTCACTGGTAGGGCTTTGCACCTAGCTAAAAGCATTTCTCGAATTGGTAAGTGTAATACCTATAAAAATTCAACAAATATTTGAGAGACTATTGTGTGCTAGGCATTGTGTCAGTTATGGGGGTTAAAACAATGGACAAAACCCAGTCCTGCCCTCAGTGAATTCCTTGTCTATTCTACTTCTAGACTTCCCTACTCTCCTGCCTTCCTCGACCCATATCCCACACAGGCCCCATCCCACACAGTCTGTTGAGCCTTACCATGTTTCTCTCTCTTCCTCTCTTTTCTTCTTTGAATACACCAGCTTTCCACTCATGGAACCATACTTTGATGGAGTTGAAATTGTTAGGGCACTGAGGCAAGAAGCCAACCGAGAACTGGATTTCAGATGTCACTAGTCATGTACCCCTCCCACCTCCCAGATGCATGGATCTCCACCATCACTACTACTGTCTGGCTACTCATTGCTAACACTAAGCTGGTGCCTGAAAACTCAGTTCATACATGCACAACTCTGGATGTTGTATTAGCCTTTCAGGTTGCTATATGACCAGTTAATACACCAAAGTAATTTGAAGAATTATATCCAAGTGGCAGAAAACATTCAGCCATCATGCAGATGTGCTCACTAGTAAAGTAAGAATTTTTAAAAACATGCCTGTTATTTAGATGCTGAGGTATTCTAACTTGGTGGTTTGAACCCTGGAGCCCTTGGATCCCCAGGTAGGAAGCAGGTCTTTAAATTATTTGTAGTATGTTAAGAAGCCTTACAAAAATTGCACACATACCCACAGTAAGGTTTACAGGTGAGGTAAAAGGTGAATTTTTATGTCTGATTAGAAATAAATAACTTTGTTTACTATACTTAGCTAGTGCATGTTGATTACAGGTTCTGATTGGCAGTTTTCCATAACTTTTATGCATGAAATTGGTAAACAAATTAATAATTAGTTAACAGAGGGAGTTTCTCTGAAAGATCAGTTTCAAAGTGTGTGTGTGTGTGTGTGTGTGTGTGTGTGTGTGTGTGTGTGGTGGGAGTGTCCCTGGGGTTAACAAAATCATAAAATAATAAAATGGCTTTCTGGTAGTGAGAAATTTGGCAACTACTGATCTAGTTTAAGGCAGCTTGCCCTTCTGTAGGGCCAGCAGAGGGCGCTGGAATTAAATTATTCCCTTTTAAGCCATTCTTGTGTCAAGGACACAAGCTAACAAAGGAGAAGACGGCTAGGATAAAGGAGGAGGCCCCTGCAGATTGGAGAGTGACCATGCAGGGATAGCAAGTCCATCTCATGGGAGAGGTTTTAAGAAGTAGGGGATGTAACACACAACAAGGAAGGAACAGTTTCTTGGTGGCAGTTCTGTTTTTACTATGATCTATAATTGCCCACAAGTTTTCAGAAATAGATCCTCCCCAGTGTCTGTCCACTTAGGGCATAGCTCAATGGATAAGCCCACCTCTGACCTCCTGAAGCATCATTTCCATCAAAGGGAGCAGAGGTCTGAACATGTTAAAACAATGAAGTTGTCTTGATATTTCTGGGCTTGGTTCTTCCTCCTCCTCTCCCTACTCTTCCTCCAAGGGTGACCCTGGCAGAATTAATTCAGGCATTAGTAAGTAGGAAAGGGAGGTTCTTTTTGGCCAAGGGTTATAAATCTCCCATTACTTTCTGCCCACAATGTACAAGGAAGGTGCGGTTTGCTCTCTCATCCTGAAGGAGGCTCTGCTGCAGGGAGCAATGTGGTCAGGGCGGTCTGGACTCTATCGTTTCATTTCCTCTACATGACTGATTATCTCTTTCTGGAAAAAACTGAACATGGGTCATCTTGTCTCATTGCTTTTTATAACCACACATTCTACTGATTACTATTCTACAGATTCACATCGAGTTTCATTAGGGCACTTAACCTGCATAATTATAAGAATTCTTGTACTCATCATTTCTTCACATTTTAAATGTTCCCACAGTGTTGAAATTTGTTTACTCCAGCTGAATACTTGACTTTCAAGCTGATTATATTTATTTGAACTTTTAAAAATGTGACTTTTTGAAATAAGTACTCTCTCACTGGAATTGTAACCCTTGTGTTCTGAGCCCATGGAAGAGAACCAGAGTGGGCAAGATCCTTGGAGGTAATCTGTAACCCTTTCTGTGGCATCCCTAACCAGAGGGATCTTCCTCACATATGAATACTTCCAATTATGGACTGGGGGGAGGTACTCTAACTCACAGGAAAGAATTTCTGGTTGTGTTATATTAAATAGAAATCTGCTTCTTTGGATTGTCCAACAATAGATGCAAAGTCCTGATATTCCACTCACTTGTCCAAATATTTGAAAACCACTGTACAATTTTCTAATTTTCTCTTTCCTTAAGGCTGAACATCTCCAAGATCTTTAGGAATGTCTCCTATGCTATGAAAGTTTTTTCTTCCTCTCCTTTGTCATCATATTGAAAGTTTTTATATTTTTTTAATCAGAGAGGGAGAGACAGAATCCCAAGCATAGAGCCCAGCTTGGGGCTCGATCTCATGAATCATGAAATCATGAACTAAGCTGAAATCAAGAGTGGTTTGCTTAACCTTAGCCACATAGGTGTCCCAGCATATGTCAATTTTATGCTTAAAATACACCAATAACTTCCAGGATTCCAGACTCTCAGCTTAGCCCCAAGGCTCTCCATGATATGATGCTACCTCATCTCCAGTTCCTCCCCAGAGGACATCCTGTGTTCAGTTATTTTTATACTTCCATGAATGCATCATGCAGTCTTGCACCTAGTTTACCTAATAGAAATTGTTTCCTCTGCCCACCTGGTATTAGTCTTATCTTCTGAGCTGGCTCCTCCCTTGTGCTAACAAAACTACTAGTTGTCTTTTTCCAGAAAGCTTCTTTACAGCCTCCCTTTGATCCACCTCCCTCAACTTTGAGACCCCTGATTTTTTTTAAAGATTTTTATTTTTAAGTAATCTCTACATCCAATGTGGGGCTTGAACACGCAACCTTGAGATCAAGAGTCATATACTCTACTGACTGAGTCAGCCAGGTGCCCCAAGACCCCTGATTTTTTCCTTCAGTGACATTACAGGATTATCTATGCCATATCCAGTGCCATAAAGGTACTGTGATCTTGGTTACCTATCTTCTACCTAACATCTTTTGGGGGAGCAGGGATCTGGCATTGTTTGATAAGTATACAAATGAGTGCAATTGTTTTCATCAAATGTTTGAACATCTTTTATTATTCAACAAAAATTTATCTTTAGACCCTGAGTAAAGAATAAATACTAAGGTATAAAAGTTGCAGAGCCATTTTTTTTTGTTATTATTTTTAAGAATTTTTGTTTCTAACAGAGCTCTCTTTAGATCAGCTGTTTATGAGATGGGGAGCTTCTGGTTATGGGAGAAGTTAGGTAAAGACTGGATTGAACCCCATGGGGCTGTTACCAGGAGACTCAGCATCAGATGAGGACTGGACTGTGTGGTTGTCATCATGCTGGCCATCAGTATTCTGCTTTTCCTGCCAGGCACACAGAGAATCACGCTTCCCACTCTCTTTGAAGCCAGGCACCGACGTGTGATTGGTTTTGGCCAAAGAGGCACCAGCAGAAGTGATGTGGGTCACTCCAAGCTGATTTCCACTGCTTTGGTCATCACAGAAGTAATATCAAGGTGTCGCCTCTGTTAGCCTGAGGCCCTGAGTGACTCCAGGGAGCAGAGCCCCTCTGTTGACCTGTGTTAGACATACAGGGGGAGTGAAATCAGTTTTGCTGTGCTGAGCCACACGTGAATATTGTAGGGAGGAAGGCAAAGACAGATGGTAGGTTCTCACCTTTGGGTCTTGGCCCAGGCCTGTGGGCTTACAAGGAAACTTTGCTGTTTCAGGAAAGTTGTGGTCAGAGATCTCTTTGTGAACTTGAGACCAACAGACCCTGTTGAGCAGGGCGCCATGTGCCAGACAAAGGTTATTGACTAGAGATGGATGAAGGTATAGGCTCTGTCCTGGCCAAGTTGATCGGGCATTCCCTGGTGCGGTGGAACCAGTGAGAGAGGTCAACTTCCAAGTGTGACTTGAGAACTAGCGTCAAGAGCCTGGGGGGTCAGAGGACTCCATTTTTGCCAGGGATGCCAGGTGAGTGACTTTGGGCTGGTCACTTAGCCTGGCTAAAGCTTGGCTTCCTCATAGATAAAGATTAGAAAAAAGCATTCCTTCTGCCTCAAAGGAATTTTATGGCAATCAGGAGATAATGTGCCTGAAAGTGGTTTATAAATTGAAAATCACTAATCAGATATTGGAGACTATTGCTCTTGTTCTTCCATTAATATTCTCAGCCTCTGTCTGCTTTGTCTGCCTTCTTGCATATGCCTGAGGTGATCTTTAGATACAAGGTAAAGAGAGTGTTAGTAAGCTCTTTCACTTACCAGTGCCTCCACGTACAGAGTCCTGCCTTGTCTGCCCTGTCACCAGTCTCCCAGGAGAAATTTCCCTCTTGGCTCAAATAACCCAAACTTCACAAAACACATATTTCTTAAAACATTTTGGCTGATGTTTACATTTAAAAAGTATATGTTACACCCCCCCCCCCCAAGTGAGTACATCATGTTAAATGAAATGACATGAAGGAGAAGTCCTTTTTTAAAAAATGTTTATTTTTGAGAGACAGAGACAGAATGTCAGTGGGGAAAGGGTAGAGAGAAAGGGAGACTTAGGACCTGAAGAGGACCCTGTGCTGACAGCAGAGAGCCCCATGATCTCATAGACTGTGAGATCATGACCTGAGCCGAAATTAGATGCTTAACTGACTGAGCCACCCAGGTGCCCCTAAGGAGAAGTCTTGAGTTAACATTCCGAATGTACTTGGCAGAGCACCAGAATTACATGTATAGATGTTTTGGAATAGCCTTATTGTCACAGAGAGGCCAAGTCACCAATTATATCCAGCTACAACTTGTCAGCAACCTCATTAACCATTTGGTGATGGGGGCGGGGAGTGACATTCTAAGCTTTTTCTATTTTAATATGAGAGTTTGTTACTTATAATATGGGTGTTTTAGTTCTGTTTCAGGAAGATGAATGGGCATTTTAGTTCAGGTATACTGCTAAGTTTTCCATTTAAAAATAATAAGGAAGAGCTCTGCATTAATATTTTCTTGCAGAAAAAAAATCATAGATAGATTACTGATTGTAAGCATGAGAAATGTGCGCTATTATTTGATTTTGTTCCTCCTCATTTGCAAAGTGGAAAGATATGAGGCTCACAGGAGATTAGAATTTTCCCCAGAGTCCCACAGCTTCTTGTGAGGACTAAAGCTTAGCCCATGGTGACTTGTCTGGGCTTACAGCTTGGTCTGCTGTCCCTCCCAACCTTCCTGGGCTTGGCCTGTGTCCTCCTCTCAAGTG